>NW_025767402.1:0-452500 GCF_003918875.1 Haliotis rubra | reverse complement strand
ACGCACGCGCATACGCCAAGGCAGCTACGCACTCGCGCAAACATACGCACCCACCCACAGAGCTGGACTATTACTGAGTGGGGCGATAACCAACGTACAAACAGAAAACGCGCGCGCACATACACGCATGCGCACATACGCACGCACACACACACCGCACACGGCTCCGTCAAGGACGCCACCCACTCACAAGACGGAGCCACAACCAAAAACAACGGTGATCACACAAACATATGCTAGTGTGGGAATCTTTGATGAATGAGCTTACCGTTCACAAACATTTACAAACATCACGACTCAAATTAAGCGTGTCTATTGCAACTCTGCCTTAATCGACCGGAGGCTACAGTAACGCATGTCAGTCACGAAGGCAGAATGTAGTTTACAAATCCCGGTGTAAAACACGTACAGCTGAGGGTGAAAACATAGACTAGCGCCGTACGCTTGAGTGGGCATATCGTTATACGTAGAAGGGCAAGTGATGACTACCCCTCACCTGCAGCTATATATATACATCGTCTAACGTTAGCCAGGAGATACTGGCAACAGTTGGAACCAAGGGATAGGCTGTTCTGAATAGCTTCTCATGTCGGCGATGGAAACATCAGATTGAGGAGGTTTGATAACTCAAATGGGTAAACTATCTGATTTTTATGCCAAAAAGTGTTAATTTTAACGATTATCACACATTCCCCACCTGAAAATGGATTTCGTAAAATTATGTGTTTATATACATATTTCCAATCAGTTAAACAAAGCATATTGGGCACGAGTGTTCTGATGAAACTGGAAACTTCAGATTGAGGAGGTTTGATAACAGATATATGGGTAACTATCTTATTTTTAAGCCCCAAAGTGTGAATTTTAAAGATTATCACACATTCACGACCTGAGGATTGAATTTCGCAAACTTATGTTTGTATACATATTTCCAATCTGTTGAACAATGCGTATTGGACACCCCAAAGTTTTGTGAATTTGTTTAGAGGAAAATCAAATAACATTTTACACAAATTGTCGAGTCCATTTTCTCTCTATACAAACAAAATGATTTTAAGAATAAATTTATTAATATCTTTAAAAATATGAGGATCACATTAACACTGCTTTGTTATTATGAACGAAATTTGAGAGCAGCAAATGATATTAGTGATCGAACTGCTCAGCTGATTGCCCACAGCCGATTGAGTCTAGCCCCCTGTGTCTACTTCCGCTCCTCTTGTCTGTGTAGCAAGCGGCTTCACCTACCGCTTACATTCCACACTCACCGTTTCACAGTCATTCATGGAAGATTATTATCATAGCACACCTGTTTTCTCCGGGGTAATAAAAGGCCACAAAAACATACTTAACGGAGCCACATCTGGTAAGTCGTAGTTCATCACGTGATATGGTCATGTGACTGTATAGCGACGGGTTTAGTGCGTGGCACCACGAGATTTGGATTGTGTTGTGACTATAGGCATGTTGTGCACGTGCAATACGTGCACTAGAACAGCTGAGAAGGAACATGAAATGCTGTTGTTGTTGGGAAAGGTCGCTGTGGCATGTCTCGTTTCAGGGTCAGGTCATTTCGTCTTCGAATATATTCGCGTTTCATCCATCCCTTGCTTTACTGAAAAAAACTGTTACATATTGCTCGCAGTGACCCTGAGGAATATGTTTTGTAAATTGTTGAAATTAACGGCAACTTTCGATAATGTTTCATGATTTCTTACACTTGGCAGAACAACTGTATTGGTTGTCTAGCAACTGATTGGTCGTGTCTCTCACAAACACCAGCCGAGCACGTGTCGGTACCAAGCAACACCGGCTGTGTGGGGAATCCCCTAACTGGGAGACGTTCTACCAGGTATTGTACCTGGCCTCAACATCACGGCGGGGACGCAGAAATTGGCTTCAGCAGACAGGAGCGTGATGCGCCCCGGGTTAGAATATTGGCCTTCAGTAACCCATGCTTGTCGTAAGGGAGACTAACGGGATCGGGTTGTCAGGCTCGCTGACTTGGTTGACACATGTCATCGGTTCCAAATTGTTGATTTTGCTTTATTTGCTGTTTTATTACTGGATTGTTCCAGTTATATTCAGGGCATTTAGTTTAAGACCGCCGCCATAAGAGATGATACGGATCTGAATAATTACATGGGTGTGCCGGAGACACCATCAGACAGACTCTCACTCAGACAAACTCTCTCTTCTCAGTCAGACTCACTCTCTGTCAGATACTCTGTGAGATAGACTCTCTCCCAAGCAGACACAGGCACCTTACTCCAAGCACCATGAGAGTCTGGTTAGCTTATAACTCTAGGAGCGGTTTGTGGATTCGGTGCCCGGCATCAACACTATCGTGATACAGCTCCAAGTCTGATTCCACCTGTGACTTTGAGCAGGGGCGTAGGAACGGTTTTCAGAGTAGGGTGGGCTAATTTATGAAAAGTATTGAAAATCAAAATGAAATTAGTTATGGTAATAGACATGGTTTCGTCTTGAAAAAAGCCCACCCTACCCCCTGTTCCTACGCCCCTGTTGAGGGATCACAGAGCGAATCATTGGCTACCCTACACGTGGTGCTGTCACTGATGTACTTCTTAGAAAGGCGTTAAACCTCAATCAGTCATTCATTTCTATCTTTCTCTCTGCACGACCCGTGAAAATCCGGGTTAGGATTAATCTTCAGTAACCCATGCTTGTCGTAAGAGGCGACTAACGGGATCGGGTGGTCAGACTCTCTGACTTGGTTGACACATGTCATCCTATCCCAACTGTGTAGATCAATGCTCATGATGTTGATCACTGGATTGTCTGGCCTAGACTCGATTATTTACAGACCGCCACCATATAGCTGGGATATTGCTGAGTGCGGCCTAAAACTAAACTCACTCACTCATTTCTCTCTGCACATATAGTTTGTCCCGATAATTACAGCGAAAACAGAAAAACAACGCACAATATGATCTCCAGCACTGTCTATATAGTTGAATCCCCCTGAAGCAAGTGATATTTTACGGCGCTTCTGGGCAAAGACCAGTAATGCTGTAGTAACATAACATTTACAACCCACAAGAGTGAGTGAATTAAGTTTTACGCCGCACTCAGCAATATTCCAGCTGTGTGGCTGCGGTCTGTCAGTAATCAATTCTGGACCAGACAATCCAGTGATCAACACCATATATGAGCATCGATCTACGCAATCGGGATACGATGACATGTGTCAACCAGGACAGCGAGCCTGACCACTCAATCCCGTTAGTTGCCTCTTACGTGAGTGAGTGAGGTTAGTTTGACGCCTCTTTTAGCAATATTCCAGCAATATCACGGCGGGGAACACCAGAAATGGACTTCACACATTGTACCCATGTGGGGAATCGAAACCGGGTCTTCGGCGTATCGAGCGAACGCTTTAACCACCAGGCTACCCCGTCACCCATGCTACAACAAAACAAGTAACGTCAAGGACGGCTATTCAGCATCCGAATGTAACTTATCGCCTTGCTCGACGGCCACGTGATATGCGTCCCCTTCATACTGAACAGTCTACGGTGAAGTACACAACGTCGACACTAAGGATGTCGTCACTGGTAACGTGTCATGTTTTCAGATTCGTCACAATTGTCTGGTGACGTCGAGATGAACGTCAAGCCAATGTCAACATCAGACGTCATGACAGATTATGGTGGGTGTGGCATCGCTTGGCTAAACATGATAGTGCGCTGCACGAGGAGTGGAACTGACGCCTTCAAGGGAGGAGAGAACTCAGTGTACCTAGTGACTGAAATGTTTGCCGATTCGCTACAGTATTACCACTACTCGTCCAAAAACGTCAGCTTTTAAAAACGTCTATCTAAAGCCTAAAGCTCAGCTACTATCAACTCAACATCTACTGTCAGATTTCCCTACCGCATATAAGGTGTTCCCATTCCGTTGATTACCATACAACTATTACTAAAAACAAGTATCTCTTACAGGGGCAGTAGTGGTAAAAGCGTTCGCTCGTCACGCCAAAGACCTGGGTTCGATTCCCAACATGGGTACAATGTGAAGACCATTTCTGGTGTCCCCGTGATAAATATTGCGTTCGCGTCGTCACGCCAAAGACCTGGGTTCGATTCCCAACATGGGGTTTCGATCCCCGACCGCGCCACACCAAAGACGTTAAAATGTGAAGACCATTTCTGGTGTGGTCCCGGAGTCGTATAATGTGTCGTGGGGTATTGCTGGAATATTGCTAAAAAGCGGCGCTAAACTACACTTACTCACTGCAGTCGTCATATCTTTCTCAGACGTTAAACTGAGAAATGGTCATTTACTCTCGAGTATCCTTGATGGTATCCTGAGTGATAGTTTTACGCCGCACATCAATATTCCAGCTATATGGCGGCGGTATCCCAGACACTCCAGCGATCAACAGCATGAGCATCGATCTGCGCAATTGGGAACCGATAACATGTGTCAACCAAGATCGCCTCTTACGACAAGCATAGTCACGACAAGCATGGGTTACTGAAGACCAATTCTAACCCGGGACCTTCACGGGTGAGTATTGATAAACATTATCAATGATAACGTGTTCATTCGCTGGCTGTAGTAAAATCTCAGTAAAATCACACTACTCTATCGTCTTTCAAAGCGTAGTGTCACGCAAAAATATTTAGTTTGAATCCTGAGTGAGGTGAGTGAGTGTGTATGGTTTTACGCCGCTTTTAACAATATTCCAGATAGACGCACCTAAATGATCCCAGTGCCCGGGTCTTCGGCGTGAAATACACATTATCAAAGTGTCGGAAAGCGCACGTAAAATCTCCAAATCATTTATCTGTTGCAATAAATATAGAAGGTCATGACACGATGCCAGCTGGCACGGTGCGAGGGTATCGACCACGCTGTGCGCGCCGGGACACTGTAGACCATAAGTGCCAGAAGCCACAGTTGATGGGAGCTTGAACCCTGTGATCATGAGTTCGAATCCAATATGATTGGTTTGGTGACACCATATCCATGTTCATGGGTACACAATACCATTCTCAAAACTAAATGGATCAGATCGCTGATGTTTGTGTGCTCACTCTGAGAGTGTGGGTTCGAATCCCGGATGGGACTCAACCCCAAAGTTCTAGAATCTGTACATGATAAGCTGACATGAGGCATCCGTGTGTTTCAGGTATTGCTCGCCCCAAGTTGTGTAGTAGATAGACCATCTGCCCGGAGATGGTAGTAGGTTCGGTTCTCTGACCGCGTTATACCAAGATATGACAAGATGGTACTTGACCTTACCTTGAATGGTGAGTGAATGAGTTTAGTTTTACGCCGCACTCAGCGATATTCAAGCTATATGGCGGCGGTCTGTAAGTAATCGAGTTTGGACCAGACAATCCAGTGATCAACAGCATGAGCATCGATCTACGCAATTGCGAACCGATGACATGTGCCTGACCACCCGATCCCGTTAGTCGCCTCTTACGACAAGCATGGGTTACTGAAGGCACATTCTAACCTGGACCTTCACGGGTTACCTTGAATGGAGCTTGGCAAGACTACATATTGTCATGTAACAGGGACTAGAGACGCGGTGTGAGTGTATGAGGAAGGTAGCAAACACAGGCATAGTGTGTGGCGCTACAGCTCGTTGTACAGAGCTGTATCTGAAGCCCATGGTATGTCCTGGCTCGTGTTCCTTCCGGTGTCAGACTCCACCATAGTTGTGGTCGTTTGTTTTCACTGAAGTTCAGAAGCCACGATCTTCATGTTGAGCGGAAAGATCTTCATGTCAGAAGACCCGTTCAATATCCAGCATGTGCAGGTTTCGTTGTTGTGAAAACCACGAATGTTGTATTCCAGTGATATGAGTAGGTTGGACAGATGAACTACAGTCCGTTTGAGTCAGAAACGGACCGATGAATTGCAAATTTTATCATTGTACAAAATTGCCTCATAAATATAAATAGTACACATGTTTATCATTTACTAATACCCAACAGCTTTCTTATATTTGAACATTTTCCGGACTCCACCAAAAAAGTTCTTTAAGAAACTATCATTAAAATTTTGACACAGTTCACTATTTGTTACGAGGGAGGAGTGCAGAGAACGGGACAGCCAGGTGTTAGAGAAGCACGTGCACAAGTGTCCACCAAGTTATTGATTCATTAGCCTGTGCTGTGCCGTCTCCATCCTTTCTCGCACACCTGGCTGTCCCTTTCTCTGCACTCCTCCCTTGTAACAAATAGTGAACTGTGTCAAAATTTTAATGATAGTTTCTTAAAGAACTTTTTTGGTGGAGTCCGGAAAATGTTCAAATATAAGAAAGCTGTTGGGTATTAGTAAATGATAAACATGTGTACTATTTATATTTACGTGGCAATTTTGTACAATGATAAAATTTGCAAATTCATCGGTCCGTTTCTGACTCAAACGGACTGTAGTATAAACTTGGTCACATTAAACTTTACAAAAAACAACAATATTAATGCATTTTCAATTTTATCATCTTTCACGATATATTCACACTATATCTCACACTAACAAAACTTGAATAAAATATAACAAAATTAATGATAACATAAAACAAACTGGTCATTTCAATGAGAATGCATACAACTTGATAACAACTTCTGGTTATATAATGAGTGAAGCTCCGTGTACATGTCAACAGTCGTCAAGCTGATGTTACAACAAGCGACCAGAGGAAGATACACCTCAGCGACATTAACAACAGGTAAGAGTTAAGTAGAACACAGATAACTGGATGGAGACAGGTGAAGAGTAGACAAGGGGAACTGACACAAAGGAAACTCCAGCTTAAGAATCAACATGGAAAAGTCATTTATGAAAATAACATAATAACAATACATAAATTTGTACACATATTATTTACTAACTCCTAAAATGCCAATCAAACAGTCTGTCACAAACATAATGTAATACAAAAAGCACCATTGATCCGAGGACAGCATTTCACATATAAAACAAATAATTAACAAGCCATGCAAAAAAAATTTTTGCGTATGAATTTATCAATAAGTGACAATATGCCCAACAGATTCAAGAAGCCATATTGCCCTCCATATTGTCCCCACACAAATGCAGCAGAAACTCCATTATACAACTCCATGTAAACCTCAACCCCTTTCAACGAGGACACTTCAACGCGTGTGCAGATAAATCAGGAAGTCCACAGGTTTGGGGGAAATTTTCCTCGGGGATAATTTTTTCTGGGGGAGAAGAGGGGGATGCGTGCAAACCCCCCCCCCCCCCTCTCAGGATCCGCCCCTGCCTATATATATGATTCCAAGTGACGTACACTTGAACGTGTTTCTCCTGAACGGAGTGCCGCAGTCACAACCCTTGACTGATGACCGAAGACAAGGACACATAATGCCAAGCATCCTAAGCAGTATCAAAGTTTGACAAGATACTGGACCCCCTTCTGGGAGCAATACAACAATATATATTTCATCTGTCCTGCCATTCAACGTTTTGTCTTAGGGCAAAAGAAAATATATGTCCGTTTCCTATTACATGCTTTTTAAAAATAGGGTAGGTGGGTCGGTTTTATCTTTTTTTAAAAACTTTTCTTTTTCTTTTATAGTAGCACCAGGTGGGCACCTGAGGTCTTCAAGAGTACCATATCATGTAGTGACAATGCCTTATGGTGAAACATTGAAAGATTTCTATATCAAATCATTATTCATGTTATTTATTTGTAGATTTGGTCAGTGAGGACCCATTATGCCAATTCAATGCAATCCATTTTAGCCCTACGTACACTGAAAAACATGAAAATATCATACTCGATTTGGATGAAAATAATGATTTGAAATGCACTCCAGTCACGATATTGACTTGGTTCAAAAATGATTTAGGGTCATTCGTGTGTGTGTGTGTGTGTGTGTGTGTGTGTGTGTGTGCGTGCGTGCGTGCGTGCGTGCGTGCGTGCGTGTGTGTGTGTGTGTGTGAGGATAGGGTCGGTCGGGTTACCTGAAACGGACATATTTTTGGGGGGGGCCTTAGGGCTTATGTTGTATGGTTAGACAACTATCTACATATACATAAAATAGAAACAGGCCATTATATAGTTTGGTGCCACTGGTACAAAAATTGGCTGAATGATAATAAATAACAGAATTATTAATGCGAGTATAAAAACTTCATAACAGCCATTTAATGTCACGTCTTCCCAAGCAACAAAAATCATTGATTAATAATAATTGAGTTTCCAAAAGGAGATAAAATCTGTCGGTTATTGCTTAACTTTAAAGCAAGTTCTCCCTTGAGGTTAAGGTTGTGAACTGTGGTATATGAAGCTGAGTCTGTAGTGGGCCAGATTTCAACCCACAATCATATATTTCTGCCGCAAGTCTACAGTAGGAAGACAGTTCCACTTTGTTGACTTTTACATCATCTTGTAAATTCATCTTTGTTTCATCCAACAAATTTAGAGCACTTGGTATCAAAATTGAATATAATGTATTTTTTATTTTGATTATGCTCAAAACAACAGCATAAGAAATAGAGAGGAAAAAGAGTCACACAAGCCGTTGACAAGACTGACTGACTGGGTTTGGTTTTACGCCGCTTTTAGCAATATTCCAGCAATATCACGGCGGGGGACACCAGAAATGGGCTTCACTCATTGTACCCATGTGGGGATTCGAACCCGGGTCTTCGGCGTGACGAGCCAACGTTTTAACCACTAGACTACCCCACCACCCACTCCGTTGACAAGAGGAACAAGATAAACATCCTGACAAGGCAAATATAGTTCTTGATTATATGTATCAACGTGGATTCTGTCACAACACAATTCTTGGAACACACATGTAAAAAAAACCATGAGTTCAACAGACATTAGCCAATCATTGTTGAATACAAAAATGACAATTTCTCTCCTGATCGATTCCCCAACCATCTTCTCAGTCCAACATGTCTTCATGACAAATGTGATGTGGGAAATTCTGTGTTGCGACCTTTCAGAAAACGTATTCCTGTCAACATCCTGTATAGTGCAACATTGTCAGAGGGACTGATGTCAGTATGAAATGGTGTTAGCAACATGAAGAGATACAAATCCTGGAAAACAATCTAACCTGCAGTAGTTGGCTGAAATAACATGATTAAGCTTCCATAAACTGCCCAGGACAAATCTGTAATCTTTAAAAAAAAACACCTACACATAATAAAGGTTAACAAGACAGTGCTAAACTCTTCAAGACTATCTGCCTCACATATCTGTGTTTACATAAACAAAACCTTCAGACTAAGTCCAAATTGTTTTCATGGAAACTGAGAAAATAATACCTCTCAAAGGCAAGATCTGCCTGACAATCTGCCAAGAGTTTACATATTGTGTTCAAGACCCATCCCTTCCTTTTTGAGACTAAGTTTACCTCTTCAAGACTAAAGATCTGCCTCACATATTCACATATTCAAGGCTCACTTTTTGGGATTAAGTCCCAATCGTTTCCATGGAAACCGGAAAAAAAAAATGCAAAAATCTCAAGTGTTTATATATCATTTTGTTGATTCAAGACAATCCTTACTTTTGAGATTTGTTTCCATATTCCAAGACTAAGTTCTGTTTCATACATCTACCAAGTTTTGTTGAAAAATTCAGTTAGACTAAGACCCTTTTTGGGATTAAGTCATCGTTTCCATGGAAACCGGGAAAATAAAAAATGCCAAAATCTGCAAATAGCAAAAGGCACAACTTTAGGATCTGTTTGATATATCTACATTTATCAAGGCTACTTTTGAGTGTTCATGTCTTCAAGACAGTGTTTACCTCTCCAACATTATATCTTCAAGATAAAATGCCAAAATTTGGACTTTAGGATCTGACACAAGTTTTGTTGAAAATATTGAATGGTTCTTGAGTTATGCTAAACCAGACTAAGTCACACTCCTGTAAATAGCAAAAGGCACCTGCAATCTACCAATTTTGCGTGGAAACATGATTACGAACAACGGACGCTTAGTCTCAGAGAGTATGTACTTTACACACTCCACCTATTCACCGTCTCTCCCCATCCTGTTTACCTCTTCAAGTTGACCTGATTTCTTCTCTGTATTGCCAGCAGCACGTTGGAGAAGATCATGATGATGGCTGCCAGGATGATCATGGCGCCACCAAAGTAGAACGCCAGGGTATAGTCGCCAAACACGTCCTTGAACACACCTGAAACAGCCGAGACAATCTGGTACAAACAAACTTCCTCTTAGTTTCTGATTCTCGAAATAACCAATGAGGAGGAGATCCTAGTGTTTCTCTGAAGGCCTGATATCATGTCTGATTTCCACTGATCTGAGTGAGTTTAGTTTTACGCCACTTTTAGCAATACCAGGGCTACAGATAAGGGGCGTACAGGCGTAATGTACGCCTCAAAATCAATTAAGTACGACATAATATAAGATTTCAAGCGTATCGTGTATGCACATAAATACCTTCGTACGTCTAGCATTTAATTTCCGTGCGTATCGTGCAAATGGAAATCTATTTCGGATAAATACTTGTTGTTAAGTTTCTTTTGCGAAACAAGATTTGACACATAAGGAAACCCCGACATTAGGAATCCCTTGCGTTGCCATGCAACGATATGCGTCACTATTTTTCGATTGGCTAAAAACTACACTGTTCCTATTTATATCCAGTCGGACCTGACATTTCGCGCATCACACAGTCGCTCAGTTATTTCTCATGCGACTTCAAATACAAATACATGGTTGGAATTAGTGATCGATGAATCGTCCAGACAAACCACATCAACTCACTCACACAAAAACATGCCAGTACTCCTTCAAAATTCTCAGTACACCTCCACTTGCAATATGATTTGTAAGTACACTTACACCCCCAAAAGTTATCTGGAGCCCTGAATACTCTTGCAATATCACACCAGGGACCACAATAGACTTCACACATTGTACTACATGGGGAATTAAATCAGGTCTTTGACATGAAGAGCGAACACTTTAACCACTAGGCTACCCCTCTTCCTCAACTAGTTTAGATACAAAGGAGAATGTTTGATAGAGTGAGCGAGTGAGTGAGTGAGTGAGGGAGTGAGTGAGTGAAATCAGACCTCTAAAATCTTGTGAGGCAATCTAGAAGAAACACATCATTCAGATATTTTTCCACCTGGGCAGTTGTTAAGAGGATTATAGGATAAACTATGCCCGCGAAAACCAACATTTCTCTCTTGACATAATTAGTGTAGCTTTGGGATACTCACTGAAAAAGACATAGATTTGTACGTGAGTAAGAAAGCATTATCTCCAATGTAACACATCGTGAGCCCTGTGATTAATTCCCCTCATCTAATCAGTAACTGCCTGACGCTGATCCTACCAATTCTTACCTGAGACCGGAGGGCCAATCAGGGTACCGATTCCTTGGAAGGAAATCAACAGTCCGAAGGAACTAGAAAGTTTCTCCACTCCAAGAATGTCCACAATGATGACGGACTTCTGAGACACATAGGCACCAGTCAAGGCGCCATAAAGTCCACACAGAACACAGAACTGCCAAAATGAATGCAATGATGGACACACGAAGGACAGCGTTGCAATCAGGAACATCACTCCATTGTACACATATGGTCGAAATTTCGAATTTTTCTAAAATCTAAGACGAATCCTGTTATAATCCGACCAATGGTGTCAAGGATACCAGATACTGACATGAGCAATGCCGCCTCTCTCTCAGTGCAGCCGCGGGACTTTGCCAACGCAGGTAAAAAAGTAAATGCAGATTTAAAGGATAATGTAAACAGGGCTATGCTTATACAAAACAATAAAAAAGGAAGGTTTTTCAATAGTGACAATTCCAAAAGCTTCGTTTTTTTCTCCTTCTGAAGTTTTTCGCTTTTTTCAGGAACACACTTTGTGAATATACCACGCCAGCAAGGCCTTTTGTCGTTGTCAACGGAATCAGCTTTCTCGGGAGCAACCTGGTCTGTTGCTGTAACAGCAGAGTACTTGTGACCATCAGAGTTTTGGGAATCTGTAAGGACTTCTTTTTGGGTGTCTTTGACTGACACATGCTTGTCGACAAGCAGTAGCTCTACGTCTTCCCTTGCATGTGTTTCAGCTTGGTCTTCATGGGGGGAATTCAACTTGGCTCTTTCTTTCTTTTTTCTGAAATGAAAACATAAACTTACCCTCTATATTTAAAAATACACATGCATATATACTACAAAATACAAAAAAGTGGTTTCCAGATACAGTCAAATCCCGATGAGTCGAATCGCTGGGGACCAAGTAATAAATTCAACTTATCGATGTATTCGAGACATAGGTATGTCTATGAGGGTAGAAAAAAAGATGATCCAGTCCTAATTCCTCTGCCTAAGCATTTGTTTATCTAATGATTTCCATATCACTAATAGGGGCACCTTATCAGTCAGATTAGCACAGACAGTGATTTCCGTAATATTCACTAATCTGCCTTTTGAACTCACCCGTCAATGGCGGAAAGGTGTGAGCCGCGCTGGTTTGTTAATTGGATCAGTTTGCTACACCAATCAACTTCTCATTGACTGACTTCGGCTTATGTATACAAGATTGCTGTTGTTTGAATCTCAAGGGACCAAATTTCCTTCTCGAGTCATCGTGTGTATTTATGAGACGAATTCGTGTAACCGGTATTCAAATAATGACAACTATAACAGGGAATGGTCGGGACTGACAGGTACTTCGAGTTATGCATAATATTCGAGACACCGGCATTCGACTCATCGGTATTTGACTGTATATACATTGTGTATGATAATGATATATATAATCAACACACATAAAAAAAAAACTGAGGGAAAAAAGTCTTGCAAAGAAATCTGGTAAAATAAGAAAGGAATACTTGTGTTTTCAGGTGATCCCTTATTTCTTTCCCTCAGTATATATGCATAATGGCACACATAAACAATCAAATGTCAACATGAAGGTCATTTGTTCACAACATGGAAGCCGTCAGCTGATGGTGTAGTTCAGTTTATAGTCCGTTTGGCTCAAAAGCGGACCGATGAATTGCAATCTAACTCCAAAACTAATAAACATAACATCATACCCAAAACATCTGTGAGGTTTTTGCAGAACGGATGGAGACGGCACAGCACAGGTTAATGAATAAATAACTTTGTCTGAGCACGTGCTTCTCGAACACCTGGCTGTCCCTTTCTCTGCACTCCTCCCTCGTAACAAATAGTGAACTGTGTCAATATTTTAATGATAGATTGTTAAGCAACATTATTATTTTTAGGACAAAAATTCTGCAAAAACCTCACAGAGTGGGTATGATGTTTTGATTATGATCAGCGTTTCATTGAGTAAGTTATGTTTATTAGTTTTCGAGTTAGACTGCAATTCATCGGTCCGCTTTTGAGCCAAACGGACTATAGTCTCTGTCAGTTGTGGCATGTCTTCAGTTTTCACCTGCTGTACAATGGTGATGACACAGCCCATCATTTTATGTTGCATGTTCATTTCATGTTGGTGTGTATTCTGGTATTTTGTGGCCAAACTATATCCTACCAGCACAAATCACTCCTGATGCGTGTCGACATGAGAAATTCATATATGGTATTCATTTTGTATGAATATCAGCAAAAGTCAGATATTTCCAATTTTTCTACTTTTTGGTGTGTTTTTTTGTGCAAAGTATAAATACAAACTCATTAATTGTGACATAATTTGTACTTTGTGGACCCATAACATAAACTTCAGCCTTAAAATGACAGAAATATTACGCAGAATGTAATCTTTATTTCTGTTACTATGGAGAGGGCATGTGACTGACTGACTGAGTTTGGTTTTACGTCGCCTTTAGCAATATTCCAGCAACATCACGGTGGGGAACACCAGAAATGGGCTTCACACATTGTACCCTTGTGGGGAATTGAACCCGGGTCTTCGGCGTGACAAGCCAACGCTTTAACCACTAGGCTACCCCACCGCCCCTACTCTAGAGTGAGTGAGTGAGTGAGTGCATTAACGTTTGTAATGCAGAATGTCAAAGCACCCACCTCTGTACTGCCAGTATTTTCTTATGCAGATCAAGGGGCCTGTACAAAGCTCCACTGACAACCAAGTTTAGAGCCAGCCCACTCAAGATGAGGAAAGCCCCCACGAAGTTGAACTCGTCAAACAAGAAGTCAGCTAACGGTGGTATGACAAACGCTCCGGCGCCAACACCTGATGTAGCCAGACCCACCGCCAACCCGGGTTTGTTGGCAAAGTACTGTCCCACCGTGACCAGGCCAGGGGTATACGACAAGCTCCGGCCAATACCTGGATCGAAATATAGCATCTGTTAAGTGGAGTGGAGTGGAGTGGAGTGGAGTGGAGTGGAGTGGAGTGGAGTGGAGTGGAGCGGAGTGGAGCGGAGCGGTGCGGTGCGGTGCGTTGTGGTGTGGTGTGGCAGGGGTGGAAATAACCCATTGCCCGACGTCCAAGTCCAGTGTTTTTTTCTGTCGAGCAAGCAAATTTGTATATCACACTGTACCGGTGTCCAGTTCACTTTCCAATGTTATTTATGTTGTTTATTTTTAAAAATCAACAAGAAAATGGCCGGTATAGTGGAAATATTATCAGGGCAAGAGATTTCACATGTGCCATTGTTCCGGAGTACACTAGCAATTTTAAAGTTATTTCCACCCCTCTGTGGTGTGGTGTGGTGTGGAGTGGAGCGGGATGGAGTAGAGAGGAGTGGAGTGGAGAGGAGAGGAGGGGAGCGGGATGCAGAGGAGTGCAGCTGGAGTGAGTGAGTGAGTGAGTGGAGCGGTGCAGGTGGGAAAACAGTGAAGGAGACAGTTACATCAAGTATATTTCAGTTACCTGAATTAAAAAAGGTCTGAAAAAATAGCTGTGAAAAAGTGCCACTCACCTCCAATGACGCCGTAGCTGAAGTAGAGGAAGATGAGGTTTGGAGCGAAGCCACTGATGAGGACACCGACAGTCATGATGATGCCGCCCGTTATGGTGGCCACTCGACTCGAGAACCGGTTACTGAAGGCACTGGACACGGGGCCTGGAAAAGTTGACTAAACAATACTTATTTACCTCAAAGCGTACCTAGTTTCCATTAACAGTACAAACTATGCATTATGATATGGCTTACACGGAGGCCATATTGACAATTTCATTCTGTCCACTGGAACTAGTTAAGGAGCTGTTTTAGACAAAAAACAGCAGCAATAAGGAAGGGTATATGTTTACAAAGCTGAGGCCACATTTAAGACAAGTGAGAGATAAAGTGCAAAGGTCGAATTAAGGTCAAAATTTAAAATATCCTAAAACCTGCAACACCTATGTTGGGCTCCACCATACAATACACATTGAGCAAATTTCATTAAATTTAGAACTAACATGGGTGAATAATACTGAAAACTGCACATCATTCAGCTGGGGTCAGATCAGCTGGAGTTTGATCAGCAGGGGACAGATCAGCTGGAGTTTGATCAGCGGGGTCAGATCAGCTGGAGTTTGATCAGCTGGGCTCAGATCAGCTGGAGTTTGATTAGCTGGAGTTTGATCAGCGGGGCTCAGATCAGCTGGGGTCAGATCAGCAGGGGTCAGATCAGCTGGAGTTCGATTAGCTTGGGTCAGATCAGCTGGGGTCAGATCAGCAGGGGTCAGATCAGCTGGAGTTTGATCAGCTGGGGACAGATCAGCTGGAGTTTGATCAGCTGGGGTCAGATCAGCAGGGGTCAGATCAGCTGGAGTTTGATCAGCTGGGGTCAGATCAGATGGAGTTTGATCAGCTGGGGTCAGATCAGCTGGGGTTTGATCAGCAGAGGTCAGATCAGCTGGAGTTTGATCAGATGGAGTTTGATCAGCCAGGGTCATATCAGCTGGGGTCAGATCAGCTGGAGTTTGATCAGCCAGGGTCAGATCAGCTGGAGTTTGATCAGCTGGAGTTTGATCAGCCAGGGTCAGATCAGCAGGGGTCAGATCAGCAGGGGTTTGATCAGCCAGGGTCAGATCAGCAGGGGTTTGATCAGCTGGGGTCAGATCAGCAGGGGTCAGATCAGCAGGGGTCAGATCAGCTGGAGTCATGGGGATATTTGTCCCACCATTAAACAGAGACAATGTACACTTGACGTTCCTGCTCACTCCCACCTACCCAGCATCAGCCGCACCGTCGACGACAGAGACCCCACCCAGGCTGTAGCTTGTGCACTCTGGTTGAATCTGTTGATCAGCTTCAGGTACAGCACCCCGTCTGTTCGCTCAAACCCCCCTGTGAAAAACATTACACTATCAGAGCAACCTGCAAACATACACTTTGTAAAATGCCAGGCACAAGGAAGGTGTGACAAACCTATGTGGCAGCTGAAGCGAAGAACATGCATGTCGAGTGATTAGGGGTGGGTATTGCAGAGAATTTCGATATTGCGATAAATTGCGATGCGAAAGCATATATTGCGATATGTATTGCAATATATTGCAAGAATTATTTTTTTAACAAAAACTACTTATAGAGTCGAGTTAATGCTTGATTATAAAGCAAAAACACAACAAAATCACTATGATTGATTAACCTTTTATGAAAACTTTAAATCATGACAAAATAAAAAGGTAAGTAACATTTGACACTAATGAAACAGGGAAAAGAACAATTCAAAAACGGAAATATCCGAAGATTTCCGACTGTTACGAAGTTTTCCGAATGCATGTCAAAATATACCGGTTTTCGATCAGCGTATCGCAATACATATCGTTTTATGTCTGGACCGGTAAATACCGGTAAACCGGTTATATTGCACAGCCCTACCAGTGATCCTGTGTTTCTCATGCAAGTACTGTTATAGTTCTGTAGCATTATAGTTCTGTAGCATTATAGTTCTGTAGCAATATAGTTCTGTAGCATTATAGTTCTGTAGCGATATAGATCTGTAGCGTTATAGTTCTGTAGCGTTATAGTTCTGTAGCGTTATAGTTCTGTAGCGTTATAGTTCTGTAGCGTTATAGTTCTGTAGCGTTATAGTTCTGTAGCGTTATAGTTCTGTAGCGTTATAGTTCTGTAGCGTTCTGTATCGTTACAGTTCTGTATCGTTATAGTTCTGTACCGTTCTGCAGCGTTATAGTTCTGTAGCGTTATAGTTCTGTAGCGTTATAGTTCTGTAGCTTTATAGTTCTGTAGCATTACAGTTCTGTAGAGTTATAGTTCTGTAGCGTTATAGTTCTGTAGCGTTATAGTTCTGTAGCGTTATAGTTCTGTAGCGTTATAGTTCTGTAGCATTACAGTTCTGTAGAGTTATAGTTCTGTAGCGTTATAGTTCTGTAGCGTTATAGTTCTGTAGCGTTATAGTTCTGTAGCATTACAGTTCTGTAGAGTTATAGTTCTGTAGCGTTATAGTTCTGTAGAGTTATAGTTCTGTAGCATTACAGTTCTGTAGAGTTATAGTTCTGTAGCGTTATAGTTCTGTAGCGTTATAGTTCTGTAGCGTTATAGTTCTGTAGCATTATAGTTCTGTAGCGTTATAGTTCTGTAGCATTACAGTTCTGTAGCGTTATAGTTCTGTAGCGTTATAGTTCTGTAGCATTATAGTTCTGTAGCGTTACAGATCTGTAGCATTATAGTTCTGTAGCATTATAGTTCTGTAGCGTTACAGATCTGTAGCGTTATAGTTCTGTAGCGTTATAGTTCTGTAGTGTTATAGTTCTGTAGCATCACAACTGGGTTCACATTTTGTCATTAGTTCTGTTTTGACATCAGTTTGGCATCAAACGACATTCAAGCTTCATGTGTGTCAATGTCTTTCAAATATGTATACTACTCAAAGGAATTGAGGAGCACCTGGGACTAACTACAATAAGGGCATGTAAAGGAGCTGAATTCCGCACCACGGAGGGGCACACTCAAAGCGCTACAATCTGATTATTAGTAATAAGTCATCTTCTATAGCACACAGTCTCCAAACACCAAGTGATTGCTCACAGCGCTTAATTATTATCACCTCGGATAACCCAAGCTGCCTGTGAGGTGCTAGAAGGTTATAGTCACATGACTTATCCCACCAGGTACCCATTTTCTGCTGGGTGAACAGAGACAAGTTTGACCAAACCCACTTGCCTAAGGTGGGACCACATGTATCACATGTACTTCTTTGTGGGGCAGGACTGAAGTCTTAGAAACTCTCAAGAGTCGAGCTGCCAAACACAGTCAACCATCCAATGGCTCTCCGAGCTCGACGTTGCTTAACTTCAACTGATTCGTGACCTGAGCTCTGTGCACAGAACCACACACCGCTAATTCCATATAACAATGAAGCCTCTCATGACATGTCATCATTAACTATAGTCAACTGAAAGAAACAGTGTAGTTTAATATCTTTTGAGTGGTATATATACCATTAAAAAAAAGTAGGGGATCTTCCATTTTTTTAGCATACCACTAGCCAATGCATATGAGAAAAATAATATATATCCATACAGATGAAACATTTCCAAAGGAATGGAATAAATTGTCACATTTTCCCTTAATTTCTCTTCATCATCTGTTTCCTCCTTGGCTTCATCATTTGCATTTTATCAATCTTGTAAATCCAATATCCCCTACATTTTTTGAATGGTATATTTCAAAAGCACCAATTCATCTTGCATTGTTTGTGTTTATATGTATAGAATACCAAACTTGACATACCTGTTAAGAAATGTTGGAAAAAACACCCCAAAACAACAATCCACTTGTAAAACCCATAATCAACAGTCTGGCTTGGTTTGTCTTCCACATCAACTCGGACTTCACATTTATCTCCTTCATCCTCCGCATCCCCATGTTCACTCTGTTTCTCATCTCCAACAAGTTGGGTCCCTTCATTATCATCTCTGTCCACATCTTTTCCATTTTCTTTACCAGCTGAGTGCATTTCTTCACCATCCATGGGTTGTCTCCCTTTATGACTGCCTACTGAGAGTTGTTCCCCCTTGGAGTCATCACACAGTCCAGCATTTCTGGCTCTGTCAGGTGAAAGCTGACCGTTGGTTGTGTCTTCGGTGGTGTGGATACTTCCAACCATTGTGATCTGTCAACATCTCCTGAAAACACACGGATAAAAACGTCCGTTAATGGGAGCAGCAGCTGCAAACCAATCTGTTACAACATAATACATGGATCTGTTTACATACTTTTCTCACTTTGCTGTTAACACATTTCAGTCAAGGCATAATGCAGTGTATGAAATTAGCCCGTCCGACCGCCCAAGACTGTCTAGATTCCTGACGGTCTAAATTTACAGCTAGCCAGCCCGATGGTCTGGTAAACATTTTTATACACTACATAATGTATGTCAACATTGAAAGTAAAGCGACTGTTTGACATTCACATTATACAAATATATACTTGCATTTTTAAACACAACCACAGGCCACATGAACACATGTGTCATTATGTATCATGAAGTAATAATATATACAAAAGAATTCCTTATTAATTCCAACCAAAACAGGCAATATAGAATTCAGATATTACGAAAATATAAAAATATAACATATTAGTTTCACCATGATCAGGAAAAGCTTAGAAACAGATACAGTTTAAAGAAATAAAAACTCATCTGACAGACATACTTTTAAAACGGTACATCTACATGGTTTACAGACACTTCTACATAAATCTGACCCCTGAAGATCCAGTTAGAACTGGTCTTCAGCAAACAATGCTCGTCACAAGGGGTAACTAACGGGATTGGGTTGTCAGGCCTCAAAGAAGTTAAACACTTTTTCTCACATTTTGAAAATAAAATTTGAAAAATTTATGACTTTTATCCTTTACAAAATGGCACTAAAATCCAGTATTTGCATGCCAGCAAAGTCAGTCTTGTTACTACAATATCGGGTTATGAAAGTGTTCACTGTACATCAGCATTTATGTTCGTGATTAGTCTGTCTCACAGTCCCTGAACCACATTATTTTCCCTACAGCCTAGCCTTCCCTGTAGTGCTAAAGCCCTAAACGAAGCAAGTCTAGATTTCCTCAGGTTCAGGTTCTGAATCTCTGGTCTCCCTAGGGCTCCTTTTCAATATAAATGGGCTTGTTTGTTACTATCAAAATTATATATATCCAGAGACTAAGCCTTAGTCTAGTTTGTGATCTACTAGGAGAATTGAAGGATTTCATTTAGGAGATAAACATCATGTGTTGGCCAATTTCCGGGTATTATTGAGTATTTGAAGCACTTCAAATACTCAATAACACCTGGAAATTGGCCAACACATGTTTATCAACATTGTAAACTCAAAAGTAAACCAAAAGGTCCACATGGGTTTTACTGTCTGCACTCATTGCATCGAGTACGTGTAAAGCAGGGAAGTGTCATCAGCTGGCCGTTTCAGCTGGTTCCCATGGTAGCATCTGGAACTGCTCATTTGTGAAGTCATTCAGACTTTACGTCACAATATTCTTCGAATGACGTCGTCACTGCTGACGACGCAACAATACAACTGTGTGAGATATTTGTACGTGTCAATATGCAGTGAATAGTCTTGCAATTTCCGGGAATTGAATACTATTCGATCATGTTTTTCAGCCAATCAGATTAAAGAACACGGTGACTTTTGGTTTGCAATCACTGTTGATCTGAGCCTCTGTATTGAATCAGATGATATTACCATTACCAACAACCTAAACAAACCGTAGTGTTCAGGGAAAGGATGCATCTACGACAGATGGCTTACTTTGACTCGGGAAAAGTCCATTTTTGTAGTTGTGTGACTATTATACAAGTGTCAGCACAACATTTCATTATCGAAGCATCGAGTACGCAAAACTATCACAAATGTAAAAACTATTGGGTAATACAACAATGTGTCATGTTAATAGTTATTGTAATAGAAATATAATCAGTCAAAACTGCACCTAAACACATCATAATGCAGTATTCCTGGTACGCATATGCATTACAATTTCTTGACAGTTATATTATAAGGTATTTATGATCAGAATCACAAATAAATCACGGAACATTGTGTAAACCATGACAGAGCTCCAGATAAGATTCAGCTCATGTAGGTACTGTACCCACTGAATATTTTTGGAGTGGGTATTATGAATGTTGAGTGGGTATTTCATTTTCCATTACCCACTGCTTTCAAATATGTGCGTATTTCAGTCATTTTACTTACGTAAGTATTATGTCATTGAGTAAGTTTACTAAGCAGGTATGTTCTGCCTTATGTCATACCTAATCAAAACCAACTTAAATATAATGGAAATGATTTCATAAAAAATCACTCATCCTATACTGACAGTACAACACTTGTCCTATACTAACAGTACAACTTGATAGCAATCAATGTCTTTTTCATTGCGCAAGCGATTTTTATACATATATTGCGTACGCATTTGTTTTAAACTTTTTGCACATCTAACATTTTTAATGCGTAATTGGTACGCAACAATTATTTTTCAGTGCGTAAATGAAAATTTTCTATGCATATTTTACCCGGATACGCAGCTTATCTGGGCCTCTGCCGTGAGCTGACTACTGTCCCCAGCTTTGTTTCAGGAACAGATACACATGGTCATCATAATCATAACAATGCAGATCAGTCAACATAAAATATCACAGTGTGTCTAGTGATGTTATATTGTTATAAAGTACAAGTGTTCCTTTTTACATTTCCAGGTTTCTTCACAAGGTATGTATTGCCATGTGGGTGAAATTCTGGAAATTTATCAAGGAACACTTGTACTTTCATGTGTTCCCTTATTTGTTTCCATGAGTATATATGCTGTTTTTTTCATGTCACTCACTTGAGGCTTACTGACCTTGTCATTTAAATGTAAAAATATGAGTTGTTATAATGTATATTCATTGACATTCTATCAACTGGAAATTCAGCAAACACCTAGCACTGACTCAACTGTTTTAAAATCTGCGTCACGATTCTCTTGTAAATCAATTATGCAAATAGAGATAGAGACAAACAGGATCATGTCTAATGTACCATGACTAAAATACCATGACAGTCAGTCTCCCAGCTGTCACATACGACAAACTCAGCGTGACAACAACACTGTACTCCCGCGACATGGCCGTGGACTGACATATCTTACATGGCTGTAACGCTCTTCAACACATGACACACGTGACCCAAGAGTCCCGTCACATGTCAAAGTTAGTGCTCCAGAAAAGAGGCGTGTCAGCGTATGTATGGCTATACATAATGCAGATATGATTAAATCTAATATCAATATCATGTTCAGGAGCATAAGGCCTGTACACCACTATTTCAGATTTTTACAGTAATTCTCCTCGTGCTTCACAGTCAGCCTTTATGTAAACATCTTAAACGGTGCTGCAGTTGAAGTTATTCCGCCTTGCAATGCATTATGGAACTACTATTTAAAGAGGGATTCTCACACGTACATACGCCGAAGGTTAAAGATAGGGGTGGGTATTGCAGGGAATTTTCATATTGCGATATATTGCGATGCGAAAGCATGTATTGCGATATGTATTGCAATATATTGCAAGAATTATTTTTACCAAAAAAAATACTTATAATCGAGTTAATGCTTGATTCGTAAAGAAAAACACAACAAAATCACAATGCTTGCTTAGGCTTTAAGAACACTTTTAATCATGGCAAAATATAAATGTAAATAATGTTTGGCACAAATGAAACAAGGAAAGGAACAATTTAAAAAACAGAAATATCCGAAGATTTCCGAGTGTTACGAAGTTTTTAGAATGCATGTTAAAATACCGGTTTTCGATCAGCGTATCGCAATACGTATCGTTTCCATGTCTGAACCGGTAAATACCGGTAAACCGGTTATATTGCGCAGCCCTAGTTAAAGAGCTATCTGGAGGACTGTGAAGTGGAATAAGTGGGACTGAGAACAGGACATGTGACCTAGGTTACAATGGCTTGTTCAGTAAAGCTACGCTGTTTAAACCGAACCAAAAAATGGATTCCAGGTAGAAGAGCTCCAAGCAAGCGATGCTTTAAAGATGCAAAATATTTAGTCAACAGATGACAATTACATTGACTGTCAACACATTTACTCAACAGATGACAAGTACTCTGATTATCGAAGAATAAGCTGATTTATGATGTTGCTTGAAGTTTGATTACCATGGAGAATTGAATTGAAATCAAAACCATTAGTGTAGAAATATTTATCTGATCTTATAAAGTCATAACAAGGGCAAGAAAAGAAGTAATGGAGAGAATCTTCCCACGGATACCCACATGCACAATTCAGATTATTTGAAGAATCGACACATTTTCTCAACGGATGACATTTTCTCCCAGGATGACGAAGTACTTACTCTGACTGTCAACACATTTACTCAATGGATGACGAAAGTACGTGTACTGTTTATCGACACATATATAGTCTGTTTGCAGTTAAACGTACAGATGAATTTCACTCTAAACAAAAAGGTAAATCGAATAAAGTGCACTTTAAATGAAACATCAAGAACAAGTAGTGTTGGTTTAAGTTAACGCTCATCACGTACCGCACGTGCATTTGTTTCAATGTTCCATCTACTGCGCTCACCCCCTTGTAATACAAACCAATAATAGCGATTTGAATTTATGATCGTTTGTTAAACAACTTTTATCCTAAGTTGAATACAATTCTGAGATTTAAATGTTCATTTGGCAAGGTAAAATTATGAGGATTCGCAATCTTAATTTCACTTAACTTGATTGACTTTTTGGTTTAAAGTGAAATTCATCGGTACGTTTTCACTGCAAACAGAGACTATAGTCAACGGATGACAAGTACTCGGACTGTCAACACATTTACTCAACAGATGACAAGTACTCTGATTACAGCACACATAGTCACCAGATAACAAGTACTCTGTCTCTGTCGACACATATAGTCAACGGATAACAAGTACTGTCGACAGATATAGACAACAGATGATAAGTGCTGTCGACAGATATAGTCAACAGATTATAAGTGCTCTGACTGTAGATACAATCAACAGATAACAAGTACTGTCGACAGATATAGTGAACGGATGACAAGTACTGTCAACAGATATAGTCAACAGATTATAAGTGCTCTGACTGTAGATACAGTCAACAGATAACAAGTACTGTCGACACATATAGTCAACGGATGACAAGTACTCTCAACAGATATAGACAACAGATAACAAGTACTCTGTTGAAACCTATAGTCAACAGATGATAAGTTCTCCGACCGTAGATACATAGTCAACAGATAACAAGTACTCTGTCTGTCGACACATATAGTCAACAGATAACAAGTACTGTCGACAGATATAGACAACAGATGATAAGACAACAGATTATAAGTGCTCTGACCGTGATACATAGTCAACAGATAACAAGTACTGTCTGTCGACACATGATATAGTCAACAGATAACAAGTACTGTCGACAGATATAGACAACAGATGATAGGTGCTGTCGACAGATATAGTCAACAGATTATAAGTGCTCTGACCGTAGATACATAGTCAACAGATAACAAGTACTCTGTCTGTTGACACATATAGTCAACAGATAACAAGTACTGTCGACAGATATAGACAACGGATGACAAGTGCTGTCGACATATATAGACAACGGATGACAAGTGCTCTGACTGTCGACACATATAGTCAATGGATAACAAGTACTCTGTCGACAGATAAAGTCAACCGATGACAAGAACTCTGATTGTCGACATATACAGTCAACATCCAACAAGCAACAATACAACACACACAGACTGATAATAGACAAGAGTTCGTCTGCTGTTATAAGTTACCCGGTACAAATGGGTCACTCAGTTTCTACATCCCGCATATTTAAGCATATCTAACAGTGCAATAAGCAGCACATGTATTGAGAGGTGCTTGTCAACCTACCTGTCCTTCAAGATAAAATGCACTTTTGCAAGGCCAAAACCTGGATCAAATTTGCCAGCACATAGATAACTCTGCTGTAAGCAGTAGAGCAAAGTAGGTTTGTAGGTTGAGATTCTTATGGGGCCTGTTGACATACAGGTGTTATGTGGCAATGTAAACTCACCACGGTCAGGGCTCGTGAACAAGCTGCACAGCGAACTGATGATGATCAGATTTTGTGGCAATGAACATGAACAATATTCTGATTCCAGTTCACATGGAAGAATCCCATTCTGTTTCCAATATAAACCTAGGCTCCTAGACAGCTGTACACCAGAAGTATGTAGTAGGGCTGGGACGGGGAACCCGGATACCCAGATACCCGGGACAGGTGGGTAATGAGTGGGACCCGGGTACCCGTCTCAATACCCGGACCCATTATGATCATGTGACTGATAGATTAAACAATGTAATATGTTATTCTTTCATGATTAAAAGGTTGTATTGTCTTTGAAGATTTAGACATAATTACAGTCATTCTTTTGAATATAATACAAGGTTAAGATATTGGAAAATTCGATATTTTAGCCTCGGAGCTGAAGAATATATTGCCATTTCTTGCAAACATAACAGGTATTTGGGTAGGGTAGGGTAATAGGGGGCAGGATACACGGGTAGAAAATCGGGACATGTCCCAGCCCTAGTACGTAGGACACAGTGACCCAGTTGACTTCATTGTCAGGACAAGGAGGCCTGGAGAGTCGGGTATACAACATCTCCTGTCCACATGTCTGTAGTCTGTCTCACAGTCCCTGAACCACATTAATTTCCCTACTGCCAAGCCCTCTCTGCAGTGCTAAAGCCCTAAATAAAGCAAGTCTAGATTATCTTTGGTCTCCCTAGGGCTCCTTTTCAATATAAATGGGCTTGTTTGTTACTATCAAAATTATATATATTCAGAGACTAAGCATTGGTCTAACATGTCTGCTGAGTCATCGCTTACAAAGCAGAGTCGTATCTTTGTGTATGAAAATTCTAAAATATTCCCTCTGATACATCAGAGGCATGCGTCGCCGTTAACTGCGACTAGTACACTATACAAGTTGAGAAATGCTCAACATCTTCATCACTGACTGACTGAGTTTGGTTTTACGACGATTTTAGCAATATTCCAGCAATATCACGGCAGGGGGCACCAGAAATGGGCTTCACTCATTACCCATGTGGGGATTCGAACCCGGGTCTTCGGCGTGACGAGCCAACGCTTTAACCACTAGGGTACCCCACCGCCCCTCAACATCCTCATCAATGACACCACTGGTGTAGAAAGTTGTGCTGCCGACTCCATCTTCGTCATCTTCATCTGTGTTACACAAGGCCCGAAACCATTAATGCTCTCATCCCAAGATGCTTGTCAACTAGATGCAGACATTTTGGATGCCAGAGGCACACCTTTCTTGTGAAACAGAGAAGATTCTCAGTATGATACACAATAATAACTATTGTTTGATAATCCCAGCAAAAACCTAAACTTCCAGGACACACTAGGGACGGACGGGATCTCTAGTATCACCAGATAGTGGGTGATATTAAACAGGAACTCATACTTCTACACATACCGGGAAATATCAATGTTTTGCCTGATGTTTAGTTGAAGGCCTTCAAGATTAGACAAAACATTTATTGTGGTATTTCTGACATACTATGATGTCAGTTCTATCCCCACTACTAGCTGACGGTAGAGGGTTTTAAGAAATATGTCAGATTTCACCTTTAGCTGATGGTAGAGGGTTTTAACAAATATGTCAGATTTCACCTTTAGCTGACGGTAGAGGGTTTTAACAAATATGTCAGATTTCACCTTTAGCTGACGGTAGAGGGTTTTAACAAATATGTCAGATTTCACCTTTAGCTGATGGTAGAGGGTTTTAACAAATATGTCAGATTTCACCTTTAGCTGACGGTAGAGGGTTTTAACAAATATGTCAGATTTCACCTTTAGCTGACGGTAGAGGGTTTTAACAAATATGTCAGATTTCACCTTTAGCTGATGGTAGAGGGTTTTAACAAATATGTCAGATTTCACCTTTAGCTGACGGTAGAGGGTTTTAACAAATATGTCAGATTTCACCTTTAGCTGATGGTAGAGGGTTTTAACAAATATGTCAGATTTCACCTTTAGCTGACGGTAGAGGGTTTTAACAAATATGTCAGATTTCACCTTTAGCTGACGGTAGAGGGTTTTAACAAATATGTCAGATTTCACCTTTAGCTGACGGTAGAGGGTTTTAACAAATATGTCAGATTTCACCTTTAGCTGATGGTAGAGGGTTTTAACAAATATGTCAGATTTCACCTTTAGCTGAAGGTAGAGGGTTTTAACAAATATGTCAGATTTCACCTTTAGCTGACGGTACAGGGTTTTAACAAATATGTCAGATTTCACCTTTAGCTGATGGTAGAGGGTTTTAACAAATATGTCAGATTTCACCTTTAGCTGACGGTACAGGGTTTTAACAAATATGTCAGATTTCACCTTTAGCTGACGGTACAGGGTTTTAACAAATATGTCAGATTTCACCTTTAGCTGACGGTAGAGGGTTTTAACAAAATATGTCAGATTTCACCTTTAGCTGACGGTAGAGGGTTTTAACAAATATGTCAGATTTCACCTTTAGCTGACGGTAGAGGGTTTTAACAAATATGTCAGATTTCACCTTTAGCTGATGGTAGAGGGTTTTAACAAATATGTCAGATTTCACCTTTAGCTGACGGTAGAGGGTTTTAACAAATATGTCAGATTTCACCTTTAGCTGATGGTAAAGGGTTTTAACAAATATGTCAGATTTGACCTTTAGCTGATGTTAAAGGGTTTTAACAAATACGTCAGATTTCACCTTTAGCTGATGTTAAAGGGTTTTAACAAATACGTCAGATTTCACCTTTAGCTGATGTTAAAGGGTTTTAACAAATATGTCAGATTTCACCTTTAGCTGACGGTGAAGGGTTTAAATAAATATGTCAAATTTCACCTTTAGCTGACGGTAGAGGGTTTTAACTAATATGTCAGATTCACCTTTAGCTGACGGTAGAGGGTTTTAACAAATATGTCAGATTTCACCTTTAGCTGACGGTAGAGGGTTTTAACAAATATGTCAGATTCACCTTTAGCTGACGGTAGAGGGATTTAACAAATATGTCAGATTTGACCTTTAGCTGACGGTAGAGGATTTAAACAAATATGTCAGATTTCACCTTTAGCTGACGGTAGAGGGATTTAACAAATATGTCAGACTTTACCTTTAGCTGACGGTACAGGGTTTTAACAAATCTGTCAGATTTGACCTTTAGCTGACGGTAGAGGGTTTTAACAAATATCAGATTTCACCTTTAGCTGACGGTAGAGGGTTTTAACAAATATGTCAGATTTCACCTTTAGCTGACGGTAGAGGGTTTTAACAAATATGTCAGATTTCACCTTTAGCTGATGGTAGAGGGTTTTAACAAAAATGTCAGATTTCACCTTTAGCTGACGGTAGAGGGTTTTAACAAATATGTCAGATTTCACCTTTAGCTGATGGTAGAGGGTTTTAAGAAATATGTCAGATTTCACCTTTAGCTGACGGTACAGGGTTTTAACAAATATGTCAGATTTCACCTTTAGCTGATGGTAGAGGGTTTTAACAAATATGTCAGATTTCACCATAGAAGATCAAAACGCTACAATAGTTTGAGAGCTTCTTTCATAAGAAGAGCTAATAATCCCGGAAACCTTGTCTTGATTGGTCAGACATTAGGCATGAGTATACTGTATATTAGGGATGTCACGATACATAAGTTTCATGAATCGATACGTATCACGATACCCGTGTCACGAATCGATTCGTATCACAATACCTATTATGGCGGCATTATTATGTAAATTTAGTTACATTTTGAACACTAATATTTCATATTTTTTAGTTGTCAATGAAAAGATCAACATTTTTTATTCTCAGAGATTAAAGTTCTAATTTCCCATCTTTGTGCATAAAAAATAATCATTTATAACTCTCATAACATCAAAAAACATGATACAATTGCAAAATGTAAACGAGACATAAACATATGTAAACCGATACATTCAAACTAAATATCAATACAGTTTTGAATGTATCAATAATTGTATCGTCTTAGAAAAAGTATCATGTATCATGGCATTCCTACTGTAAATCACGAATTTTTTGCAAGCATGATATTTTTGCAAAAATTGCGAATGACTTGAGCTTGCAAAAATATCATGACACAATTTGCTGGTCAAACCAATAAACAATCAACAAATAACGTGTCTCATTATCTCTTAATTATTCATCAGTTCATATAATCAACAACAGAATTAGATAGACCAACACCATACAACGGGCGTGGATAGGTTCCATCACACTTATCCGGAGATCAACAGCTTTGGTGATGTTATTGTCTTTCATGTTTTAAGCTTATCTGGCATGTGCAGCGTGTGTTGTTTTTAGGAAAACATCACTGATTGCATACACACGCAAATACTCCACTGAGCTCAGTTCAAGATTAGCGGCAACCTTTAATATGTGATTGGATATTCTTTAGGTAGAACTTTCAGTTGCAATATATTTTTGAGAATTAGGCAAGTTGCAAAAATATCATGACACAAAAACGTCTGTTGGTCGCCACTTGCAAAAATATCGCGACGCAAAAATTACGTGATTTACAGTATAGGCCAAATTAAAAAATGCTGTGGTTCCGATTACACGTTTTTAAAATTTAGGGTAGGTAGGTAGGATTTTTATTTTATTTGATACATTTTGTTTTAGAAGTAAACAGTTTATTCAATCAAGCTTGAGGCCATAATGTCGACTTTATCTATCAGAATGACCAATGTCTGTCGGTCCCGGGAAAAAACAATGGTATCTGAAGGCTTCTTTTTTTATCATACCGCTTAAAAAAAATAGGGTCGGTGCAAGAATTCAAGGGTCGGTCGGGTAATCGGAACCACAACATTTTTTTTTAGGCCATATCAGGCAATCTGTGTTGTCTATGTCTCTCAGTGTATGACAGATCAAGTGGGTAATGCTTCCGTCAATATTTCCTCCAATTTGACGGTGTTAACTGCTTAAAAATTATTCTGAGATATATATATGAGTGTGTTTGCAACTAAATCACAAACAGATTTAGGAGACGTGCACAGCTGTCAATACGTCCCAGCTTGGTTTACAAGACATACACACGTGACACTTAATCTTTGCCTATGAATAATCCTGGCAACACAACTGGACGGTATATCATCATGTGTGGTGAAGCTTTATCATAATTTGACATTCAGAGTCTCGTCATGATGGCCATATAAATCACCAACAAAAACAAAACACATATCTAGAAACTAGTGCTCACCATCGATAAAGATCACAGAGGTTATTAATCTTCAACAAAATATCAAACAATTATCAATAAATATCGGAGAAGTAACTTTGAGCAAAAATGTCAAAACATCTGAGAGAAATTAACATATTTCACATTGCAGGTAAGTGGTGACGTATATATCCACGATTTATTAACAAAACAACATCCTGAACTTAACTTTTTTCATTGGCATTCTAGAAGTTGGGTAGATGAAGAATGAGGACTATTTTTATGGCTATACAACTTCTTTATTTTGTATAGCTGACGTTTTGACATAGATTCTAATGTCATTGGGAAGCCAGTTAACTACAAATTGCTTAACTTGCCTTAAGATCAGAGAATAATGCTTACTGCAGGTTTTACGTGTTTCTAATCTGATCTGAAGCAATGTGTAGCTACTGACCTCCCTGTGCTATTGCAGCTGATACATAAGCATCCTTATTCTTTTATGTTGTTCATCTTTGTATTGATACCCTTCCTTAAAAACAAATCTAGTTTCAGCATATCAATAGTGTTGGAAACCTGCCATTTGATTACTCAACTTTTCAAGAACCCTGATACCATGGCTGATGCCAATCTGAAACACAACCAGTTGTGTTGTCACCAGTGTTGTACAGACTGGTTGTACAGTGGTGGCGGTACAGATTGGTTGTACTGTGATGACTGTACAGATTGGTTGTACAGTGGTGGCGGTACAGATTGGTTGTACAGTGGTGGCTGTACAGATTGGTTGTACTGTGATGGCTGTACAGATTGGTTGTACAGTGGTGGCGATACAGATTGGTTGTACAGTGGTGGCTGTACAGATTGGTTGTACAGTGGTGCCTGTACAGATTGGTTGTACAGTGGTGGCGGTACAGATTGGTTGTACTGTGGTGGCAGTACAGATTGGTTGTACAGTGGTGGCTGTACAGATTGGTTGGTGGTGGCTGTACAGATTGGTTGTACAGTGGTGGCTGTACAGATTGGTTGTACTGTGGTGGTGGTACAGATTGGTTGTACAGTGGTGGTGGTACAGATTGGTTGTACAGTGGTGGCTGTACAGATTGGTTGTACAGTGGTGGCTGTACAGATTGGTTGTACAGTGGGTGTGGTGGTTGGTACAGATTGGCGGTACAGATGGTGGTGGTACAGATTGGTTGTACAGTGGTGGCTGTACAGTGGCGGCTTGTACAGATTGGTTGTACAGTGGTGGCTGTACAGATTGGTTGTACAGTGGTGGCTGTACAGATTGGTTGTACAGTGGTGGCTGGTACAGATTGGTTGTACAGTGGTGGCTGGTACAGATTGGTTGTACAGTGGTGGCTGTACAGATTGGTTGTACAGTGGTGGCTGTACAGATTGGTTGTACAGTGGTGGTTGTACAGATTGGTTGTACAGTGGTGGCTGTACAGATTGGTTGTACAGTGGTGGTTGTACAGATTGGTTGTACAGTGGTGGTGGTACAGATTGGTTGTACAGTGGTGGCTGTACAGATTGGTTGTACAGTGGTGGCTGTACAGATTGGTTGTACAGTGGTGGCTGTACAGATTGGTTGTACAGTGGTGGCTGTACAGATTGGTTGTACAGTGGTGGCTGTACAGATTGGTTGTACAGTGGTGGCTGTACAGATTGGTTGTACAGTGGTGGCTGTACAGATTGGTTGTACAGTGGTGGCTGTACAGATTGGTTGTACAGTGGTGGCGGTACAGATTGGTTGTACAGTGGTGGCAGTAAGGTTACAGAGTCTGTGTGTAAGTCCTGACATGGTTGAGGTTTTGCTTAATAGTGTTTTAATCCAGGGACCCCCTAAAACCTTACTTTTAGCAAGAGGGCTATCACAAGGACCCCTAAATCTTTATTTCCAGCATAAAGGCCATCGCAAGGACCCCTAAATCCTCACTTTCAGCATGAGGGCTATCACAAGGACCCCTAAATCCTCACTTTCAGCATGAGGGCTATCACAAGGACCCCTAAATCCTCACTTTCAGCATGAGGGCTATCACAAGGACCCCTAAATCCTCACTTTCAGCATGAGGGCTATCACAAGGACCCCTAAATCCTCACTTTCAGCATGAGGGCTATCACAAGGACCCCTAAATCCTCACTTTCAGCATGAGGGCGTACCTTGGCCATTATGAGAATACAGAATCGTAACCTACGACGATTCCATTCCCATTGTGTCGTATTCTTGACCGGAACTGTCATACTGTTCTATTAGGTACATTTGATTGCTTTATGTAAGTAATGAGAATACACAGTAACGGATATTTCACGATGCACATGAATACCAATCGCAATCAGTTGAACGGGAACAACTACATACGGTTTTGGTTTTTGGATTGCGGAATATGGACTCGTCCGCCTTTTAGGGTACCGGGTACGTTTCTGTATTTTGACTTTGTTTAGGGTACATATCTGTATACAGAAACGTACCTGGGATGCAAACCCTGTTGGAGTTATTGAATTTTTTAGAGAACTTTATGACAAAAATTGTGGTTACAGTGCTATTAACACAGCCCGAAGTGCACTATCATCAGTGCTGACATTACCATCAGGTTTGCCTATAGGCCAGCAACCGTGAAGAGATTTGTCCGAGGGGTATTCAATTCCAGACCCTCTTTATGGCAAATTAGCATTCTAATATCAATATGAATATTTATTAATGCATTAATGATCAATAGTGTCTGATATTGCCACCATATAGCTGGAACTACTTTCTGGATTCACATTAAATTCTGGTTTCCCCAGTAACTCCTAGTTCCTGAGGTGTTCAACATGCCATTAAAAGTATAAATTATGTAGACATTTACACAGTATATAGTATACTCCCACTACTATGACAACTAGATAACAAGATAATTTAAACAGGTGTTCAACCTAATTGGCACAGTCATTCGTTTTAAAAACTGAGACCATATGTAATAGATATACTAGTAATCTGTCTCTGGTTTAAATTGTATGACACAAGAACTATATATTTTGACTAGAGATAGCAAACTAACAGAAGATATTGCATTAAATGAAATCATCAAATGAAAGGTGAAATTTATATATTGACAAGTCTACCATCAAATTCCCCTACCTGTCACTTTGTCTTTAGTCTATATTCTTCAACAACATTCGTGACTACCGAAGACAAAGTCAAGTTCAGATTAAAAATGTATCTCCCAGTGTCATACTGGTTGTCCACGACATGATGTGTTTTCACGTCCCATTGCATCACCTCGGACGGTGGTGCACGGAAGGACAAGCTGATAGTCGGACATGTGTATTTTTCCATCAGAGTTGAGTGTCATAGATTTCGTGTAAGGTGACCCGTCAAACAGGGGAGATAATCCTCAACGCGCGTGCACATTGAATACCGTGAGTAAATCAGTTTCACACGCATGTCCGAAAGGAAGAAAAGAATGAGATTCGTTTGCCTTTCAAAGAATTACATATAGCTTGTTTGCAGTGAAAACGTACCGATGAATTTCACTTTAAACAAAAACGTAAATCAAATAAAGTGAAATTAGAAGCGAGAATCCTCATGATTTTACCTGGCCAATTGAACATTTAAATCTCAGAATTTTATTCAACTTAGGATAAAAGTTGTTTAACAAACGATCATAGTTTCAAATCGCTATTATTGGTTTGTATTACAAGGGGGTATGCACATTAAATGAAATACCGAGAACAAGTAGGTTTGGTCTAAGTTAACGCTCATCACGTACTGCACGTGCATTTGTATCACTGTTCCAATTACTGCGTTTACTCCCTTGATTTATTTGATTTACATTTTTGTTTAAAGTGAAATTCATCGGTACGTTTTCACTGCAAACAGACTATAATAAAGTTTGAAAACTAGAATTACTTCAAACAAGAATTCTAATACAACTTTAGTGAGTGACATTTAGAAATTGGTACGAATGGAAAGGGAGATATAGTTCTGTGTATATACTCCATCTAAATATTAAGAAAGGCATTGATAATTTATGGATAACAAATTCTTTAATTATTATATTATGATGAGACGTTTCAGTAAAGATTCTTATGCCGATGTTAAGAAATATTGTCATCATCATTTGGAGTTTAACCCCCTGGATGCCACAGGGACATATATGTCCTTCCCCTTCAACACTCAGTTTCAAGTCCAATAAAAATCAAAATATCCCACGCACACAAATACACTTCACAGTTTCGAATTCTGCGGGAAATTTCCTGTTTCTTGATACCATCCACTATTATTTAGTTGAGCGTATAACGTTATGCACATGCACATAAACCCAATTCATATACACTTATGTCGTTCAGATATCAGGCTGTATTTTCTTCGCTCACACTTTCCATAAAGATGCCACATTAAAAAATTCGTAGCACAGTGCTTTTATCGGTGCGCGATAAAAAGCGGATACATTTACTGTTTTTTAAGGCATAACAAACTTTGGACAACATTTAGCAGTGTCTATTTCTCAAACCGCCGAGGGAGTTGCACTTATATTTATACCAACGGATAGTAAATTAAATATTCTACATTTCTGTGTAATTATATAGCCGTACGTAGATCCAGGACCACGCAAGCGCAATTCTCGCACAACGTTCACTTTTCAAACCGTATGAAAATGTGCGCCTGAAAAAAAACTCGGCATCAAGGGGGTTAACGTCGGCTTCAGACTGTTAAGCAAGAGTTAAACAATACAGCACAACCCACTTAATTATAAACATGTAACAGGGATTAAGTAAGACAGCATGACGTAATGCATCACAGGGATTAACAAGAACACAGTATATAACATTCACACATGATACATGAAACATGATACTTGCATTTACATCACCATTTCACTAAAACACAACAAATTCAAAAATGCATACAAAATTCACACATGATACATGACATCTTTAAATTATAATACATAAAACATCTCACTCCATTTCACTCATACACCAACAATGCGTGATACTGCATCTGCATATTCAATCGGAGTGATTCTACCTTGCAGCAGATTGTCCTTTGCAACATTCAGGATGCTGTCGAGGTGATGATATTTCGGTCTTTTAGGGCTCGGCCTTCCACCACCGCCCAACTGCAGGGTCGTGGTCTCGGTGTAGCACTGTTCCTTCTTGATCATATACCAATGAACCTGAAGATATTGGGATGGCAGGGTACCAGCTTCTTGATCTTGGAATGCCACCCCTCAAGATGATTCGTGGTCCGGTATCTCTCCGTGTCCAAGTGATTCCAGATCGCACGACCATCTTTCTCGACCCACCGTGCTGTCACAAAGTGATTCCAGATCGCACGACCATCTTTCTCGACCCATTGATTATTGATGTTCACATCTTCCAAAGCATTCACCCAAACATCCTCAATGTCTCCAAGTCTTACAAGAGGGACCGCCTCCGTGGTGTAGTGGTTTGAGCGTCCGCCCGGAGAGCGGAAGGTCGCGGGTTCGATCCCCGACCGCGTCATACCTAAAGACGTTAAAATATGGTACTTGTTAGTCCCTGCCTGGCGATCGGCATTAATGGGTACAACGAGGACTGGTCGGCTCGGAGTCAGTATAATGTGTCTGAGTGGGGTATTCATGCTTCACTACGGCATGGTATCTCAGTGGGCTAGCACTATAAAACCAGCTTACGTCTGGGCTAGTACAAGCAGCCGCACATACACATACACACATATGCACGTCGTCATATGAGCGAAATATTCTCAAGCACGACGTTAAACCCAATTTCACCTCACCTCTGAAAATAAAATGATTTCGTTATTGATGAGCAAATATGGGGCCTCAGCTGACAACTGCACAACATGGCAAGCTAATGGAATGCGGAATGGTGACATGCCATTGAGGCTATTGTAAGAAAGTTGGTTGTCATTCGTCGACTATCTGGCGATTGGCGTGAACACACCGGGGCCCTTATTCTCGAAACGTTCGTAGCCCTAAGATTCGTAACTTTGATCGAAGCCAATGTGTTAAGAATGGGCTTAAGAAGTTCGTAAGGCTACGAACGTTTCGAGAATAGCTAGCCAGCAAACTAATGACGTTAAAGGCCGGGGTTCAAAACTACACACAAATGGGATGTGGCAACGTTGACTTGTCTATTTTTCGATGCAAAGCAAAGCAGTACTCAAAAACATTCCATGAAATATGGCTTAAACATATTTTTATTTCACAAAACTGAATATGAACGTCGCTCCATTACATTGTTCCAAAAGCTGGATACATAAATTAATGCTACAATTTAACAGCAATGAATAATATTGCGACAAAATATCAGATATATGATTGACTAATGAATGTGTTCTTCATGTTGGTTATGCTTAGTAACGAAATGAGCTGCAGCAGAAAATCCAATTGTATAAAATTTGAGGTACATTGAATATTCATAGTGGTGATAATCACTGGAAGCGAATACTTTTAGAAATGACTGACTGACTGAGTTTGGTTTTACGCCGCTTTTAGCAATATTCCAGCAACATCACGGCGGGGGACACCAGAAAGGGGCTTCACACTTTTAGAAATGAACTAGTGTAATCAGTTGAGAATGTTACTATTAGTTAACATATAGAATAGAAAAATACATATTTGTTCTTAAATTTTGATAGTTCCGACATGTGAAAAGGAAGTGAATAACGTCTTCGTTATAAGCACATGGACACTTGGATGTTTCCGATACATGTCGATTATATCTGTCTGCGTTTAGATCACTACAGCTGAGTTTGAGGCGACAATGGCTGATTTGTCAAAATCTAGTCCCAAAATTTTAATCAAAGTAATTGTGAGTTTCTGTGGGTTTATCATGGTTTTAAATTGATTCAGGGAAGTAGCGTTAACAACTTCCATCGAAATATCACAAAATTACATACAAATATACATTCCATGAAACATCACGGAATTGACTTACCTGTTGATGATGTAATTAAGCCATAGTATAAAGAAGTATGTTATGAAGACTCATTGCTAAAAAGTATTAAACGTCAGCGTCCAGGTCGGCCACGAGTGACAACTCCTAGCTAGGGCTCTCACGAGTCCAAAATTTGGGACTCGAGTACTCGAGGGGTCAGATCCGACTCGGACCCGAGTATCCGACAATTTGGATGCTTATCTAAAACGAACATTCAATCATACACGTGGCTGTTCCACCTTCCAATCTACGAATAATGCAACATGTATATGTGAATCTAAACGTTCCTGAATAAAGCTGTTGATGTTCAATCTCAATGGAAGTATTTATTACCTTTTTATTATTGCAAACAACATGTGAAGGCAGCGTAAGTGTCACTGTGACCCAGTTCTACGCGATCAATAATGTGATCAATATTCACGAGCTGGGCCGGTGATACCTTATTTTACTTGTAAATGCTGTAATATGATTGAAACCAATCAATGTACTTCTCTTCTCATATTAGCAACTTTTAAACATTCACCTGGAGGATAAGTCAGATAATCAATTAACCTTTATCATGGTTAAATTGCGGCAAAACGTGTGCGCAAGCTGGAAGATATTTAGACAAAGCATTCATAACTTGATTGATGCTGCATCGGAGATAATCTTGTAAAGATGGATCGACTAAGGAACTTAAGATATGTAAACCACGATTGGTGTTTATTTGAGACTTCTTATAGTGAAAACGTTTTGGTTTCAAACTAAAGACTAAGCATTTATTGAGTAACACTACACTGAATTTCTTCTTCCGAAACTCTACTGAACGGAGATCAGGTCAATGGTATTTATTGTGATTAAAACTTTAACTATTTTAGGATTTAGGTCTCCAAGTGTGATTCTACGATGCCTAGTGGTTAGAACAATCGAAAAAAAATACATTATCAGACATTATAGCTAAAACACATGGAATTATCATGAAACGGCCCTCCCATTATCAGAAATTTGCGGGCCGCTGCAAATGATATTGGACCGCTCAACCTTAACGACGGGCCACTATCAGTTCTGTTGTCAAGTGACGTCATAGTGGGTGCGTCGGTTCATTCGACATTTGCTTTGGACTGGCAGATATTCTGGGTGAAACCAACCCGAATTCCCGCTTTAAATAGCGGTAATATTGGCTTTCTTGCTGGTGCTTACCTTAACAATTGCACTATTAACGTTGTTGTTGGACCAAAACCGAACACTGGCATCGTTTGGCATGTTGCAGGCTATGGTCTTGTCAAAGGCCAAGGTCGAATATCGTCACTTTCTGTTGTGACGTCACTTGAAATGTTCGATGACGTAATTGCATTCGGGCAGTCAACCCCGTCAGAAGTTGGTTTTGAGTAAACTTACAGTCAAATTCCTTCATTGTTTCCTTTTCCTTTTCAACACAAATTCCATGTATTTTAGCAATAATAACGGTAATGCTAATTTTGAGGGCATTATCATTTGCAGAAGCCCTCGGTCTCCTTCGTCGGGCAGTTAATAGAAGACCGCGGGCTTCTGCACATGATAATGCCCTCAAAATTAGCATTACCGTTATAATAAACCATTCGTGTTATTCCGGGACAAGCCGCCACGCTTCTTGGAGGTTACGGAAAGGGGCGAGTCGTGACGAATAAAGGTATAGTTTTTTGATGACGTAACAATTGAATGACGTTATCCCGTCACTGCGCCATTCTAGTGTGCCCCCCTCGAAATCGAACCATTTTACATTACGTCACAATGTAAGCGACGTCACGATGCATGTCAGTTGTCATCGCCTCGTACGGCCTCCTACAGTAAACTACTCCGTTGCATCCCGTTTCTTGGTTTGCAGTTGCTTCACGCAGTTAACATCACAGGTGGAAACATTACGTTTATGTTTTACGACGGTTAAAATGTGTCAATTCAACTCACAAGTTTTCAGCGACAAGTTTTTCAGCAAGCGTCCTCGTACTTTAACTATAATAGTTCAGGGCGAAAGTGTGTTTTATAACGCTATACATGGTGGTAGAGCGAACTGTATTTCTTAAATGTTATTTTCAATGCTTATGTATGTGTTGATTGTTGAATATGTAACGCTGGATACGCTGGATAAGAACGACTGAATATCTATGTAGAAAACAAGTGAACAACAAGAATGAAGACTAATTGTATCAAATTGTTTGTTTATTGATTTTAATGCAAGAAGGCAAGAACACAAGGCCTGGTTTTAAAGAACATAGCTTATTACATTATCTTCATCTTTTAATGAGTCTCGTAGATTCTAGTTTAGGAATATGATTGCGTCTGTAGTCTCCAGACACAAGGCAGCCCGTTGTTTAGTAATGGTGAGTCCGGCAGCAGAGAACGCGCGTTCAGGTGGAACACTGGTTCCAGGTATACAGAGATACCTCTTGGCAAGAGGTGCTATACGTGGGAACAGGTTCTCATTCTCCCGCCACCAAGATAGCGATAGAGACTTTAAAGTAGACCTTTCTCTCACGGTAGACACCAGATGCCGTTGGAAGTTCCTCACTACACAGAACTTCTGTTGCTGAAACAAGAGGTTTCAGTGCTATGACAACATGGTCCACCAACATCCATGGGTTGTCCTTTAGGTCTAGGTGTTTGTGTTTCTTGAGAAGGGGATCACAAAGCACTGCAACAATGTCACCATGCAAGAGGGACAGCCGATCAAGCAGAAAGTAGACGGAATTCCAACGCGTCACAACACAGGTGATGACATGTTTGGGGTTTTTTCCAAGTTTTTCTGATGACTTTCGAGAAACTGTGTTGCCATTGTCGACTTTGCAACGAAGGCCACAAGTGTGTGTGCATGCATTAGCATGTTTTCAATGCCAGGTACCTTGAACCCATCATTAACAGCAATTAGAGTGCGTGGGCAAAACAGCGAACTTGGGGATAGCCAGCCGTTTTTGCTGCAGCTGACATATTTGAAGCATTGTCAGTTGTAATGCCAGACACTGTTTTGATACCAAATTCCTCCTGAATTGATTTAAGATTTGCGGCAATATTTTCACCGGTGTGCCTCTCCTCTACACGTCGTGTTGCAAGAATGCATGACTTTAAATTCCAATCCGATAGGTAGTGGGCAATGACAGTGATATAGCCGTGAAGGGCTATGCTGGTTCACATGTCCATAATTAGGGCAACGGCAGGTATTGTTTTGAGTACTGATATTATGTTCTCCTTGCAATCTTCATACGACTTCATGAGGTAGTTGTGAATTGTCGCGGCACATGGGACCTGGTAATTTGGGTTTAATGCTTCACAGAAAGCCCTGAAACCTTCCCCTTTAACAAGGCTTAATGGTCGTATATCTTTAACGCACATAAGCATTGTTTTTTGCGTAATACCTTCATACCATTTCCTGTCAACAGGCTTGCGACTTTTGCTAAAAAATTTAACCAAACTGCCCCAGCGTTGCGTGCTGAGCTGGTTTTCTGTCTACAATGCTTATTTGCGGTTGCTTACAGGACAAATGCTTGCGCATGGAACTTGTTCTACTACCTGCGTAACTAAGGGAAACACCACAAAGACGACATTTTGGGGGTTTTGGCCACTAAATCAAGATCAAAATGCGTCCAGACATTGGATTTCCTCTCACCATCATCCATCTTGATTGCGTGAGACGTTAGAGTTATCTCCCCTGTGAGTCCTCGAGTCCATTAAATTGGACTCGAGTCCTGCTTTACCCGACTCAGCCCCGAGTGCCCTTGGTGCTTTCTTACGTCAAGAAACAACTCTACCCTGGCCTATCAGGAGTCGAGCCCTCCGTTAAGAGTGGAGCAATACCTACACAAACTCAACGTCAGATATAGTCAAAGAGGAGGAGGGTCAAGGACGTTTCTCTCTCTTGGCGGGGGATCCACCAGATACTGACATTGTGCTCGATTACTTATCCGTATGTGGTTTCTTGAGGACCATGTACCAGAAGCTTAAATGACCGCACTTGACGTCACACGACAATAGCAATCAGCACTACAAAATGTACCAATGTTTTGCTATGTTCGCTTCTATGAATAAACTACACGTTTTCCTTCTTCTTGCGTCTATATTTGCCATTTAATTATCCCTTGGGGGTCTGTATATCCAGATAGTAAGTTGAATTACGGTTAGGATAAGTTCTATTGCTACGGTTATATAGAAGCATATTGATACTATGTAAACTATGGGGTGTTGCGATACTTTCTTCCGTGTGTATAATCATATTTGCATTTACAGTTACTCAGTTATGACCAGTTGTACATGTTTTCCTTGCATGTTGATAATAGTGAATTTCAAAACAGACATCTACAACGCCGCACGTGACCCGTTAAATATCCACATGCCAGAAATTTGAGGTGTCAAGAATTGTTTTAAAGAACTAATGAGTTGGACAGGATGACAAGGTACGTTGCCGACAGCACACTGTCATAGAGACTCCAGCATTGGCACGGCTACAGTTGGTAGTCAACAAAATAAATAGCAATGGAAAGAACACCGAATGCATGTACATACTTGTCAGTGCAAGGTATATGTTAATTCTTGTCATTAATACATGAATGTAATTATATCAGCCTTTGCTTCAAGTAAATGATGGTTTGGTGCTTTTTTTCATATTGCATAAATATCTTATTTTTATATATTATCTGCAATCACAGACCGTGAATCTAGTTTTTTGTTGTTGATTCTTTCGTTTGTACAGGATCCACCACTGTTAATTCAGTTATGCAATGGCCTGTTATTCTCTGATTGTTGTAAACTGTTATAAGGATTGGTTTGCTAACAGAAAGACATAACGAATGTCCACTAGTCGACTTGGTGGATATTGCTGGCTTACAAATTAAGTCTCCCTATATTTTAATTTGCTTCATATTATCATGACAACACATACAGACTGGTCATTGATTGGTTTCTTATTATTATTGTTTTTAATTCCTTACAATTTATAATAATAATTATAATAATAATTGCATTTATATAGCGCATCATTCACTAATAAATGCTCTGTGCGCTTAAGATGGAAATTGACACTTGAAAAGAAATGTTTTGAGGCCAGTCTTAAAAGATGTTAGTGACTCGCTGGTTTTGAGTTCAAGCGGTAGCCCGTTCCACTTCATTGCTGCATTGAAAGAGAACGACCTTTTGCCAAAGTTGGCTTTGATTATAACTTGATAATGAACATATTTCTTACAAATCACAATAAAATTATAATACTTTGTTTTCGTATAGTTAAACTATATTTTAATTTTTTTCCGGTTTTGCTGAATTGGCACTTCTCGTATTACTGGCTTTCTGGTTCTCCTTGTCTAATTAAGTACCCCACCCCTTGTCGCGACCACGTCGTCACTTGAACAATCTCAGAATATCAGACAATCGGCAACAACATAACTGGGATAGTTTTCCATTATTTCTTCATATTTATATTTGACTCTTGGAAAGTATACCAACAACACGTACTGATCTACAAGTACATATTTATACACCCATGGCGTTACATGTAGTTAAACCGCCAAAGATACCTTTTTAGATATCAGGAAGCTTCTAGACCACTGCAGAACATTTTTTTAAGACGGACGTATGAGTGCAAGCACATGCCGCTATCAGATCACAACGCAGAGGTGAGGTGAGGTGAGGTGAGGTGAGGTGAGGTGAAATGAAATGGGGTTTAACGTCGTTCTTAAGAATATTTCACTCATATGACCACGTGCATGCATGTGTGGCTGCTTGTACTAGCCCAGACTTAAGCTGGTTTTATAGTGCTAGCTTACGGAGATACCATGCCGCAGTGAAGCATGAATATCCCACACAGACACATTATACTGACTCCGAGCCGGCCAGTCCTGTTGTACCCATTAATGACGAGCGCCAGGCAGGGACCAACAAGTACCATATTTTAACGTCTTTTAGTAAGACGCAGCCGGGATCGAACCCGCGACCTTCCGCTCTCCGGGCGGACGCTCAAACCACTACACCAAGGAGGCAGTTATGGTTGAGTGAAGATGATCCTTTCAAAATTCTTTGGATCCAGCGTCAACTTACTTTGGAAGCTTGATCACTATTGTTGCCAGGTGAATATAACTATCACTAGCTTTCTGGTAATCACCATTGTGTTTCTATTTTTACTTCCAGTGTAATGATATGATATTGCTATTGTCACGCTAGTGTGTACTTCCATTGTTAATACTTTCCGGTCAGTTGTACTGAATTGTAGATCTAGTCAATTCGATAATATTTGTTTACTCTAATGCATTTCATCGCTGTTTGTTCGTTGCACATTGAACACGGTTCGGTGTAGATTGTTTAAGTTTGAAATTTGGCACTAACACAAGTGATCAGTATAACACAACATTATTTGTCACACTTTCAGGGTTAACATTCTACTATCTGATATTAAGGGAATGCAACAATCACTATGTTGTTTGATGTAGATGAGTCACCGAAGTCACTGGACTCAGTAAGTGTTAACTGTTAACTTGACATCAAGGCAGGGTACCCAAGGCAGGGTACCCAAGGCAGGCATGCTTAAGATGTCAAAATCGTCACGCCGAAGACCCCGGTTTGATTCCCCTAATGTGTACAATGTGTAAGTCCATTTATGGTGATATTGCTGGAATATTGCTAAAAGCGGAGTAAAACCATACTCACTCACTCACTAAGATGTCAAAATACGTATCTGGTTCAGGAAGACTGACTGACTGAGTTTGGTTTTACGCCGCTTTTAGCAATATTCCAGCAATATCACGTCGGGGGACACCAGAAATGGGCTTCACTCATTGTACCCATGTGGGGATTCGAACCCGGGTCTTCGGCGTGACGAGCCAACGCTTTAACCACTAGACTACCCCACCGCCCCGGTTCAGGAAGAATATTTGCATGATAATGCTGTGGATTTGATTGAAGAAATAATCGATCTTTCCGAACAGCTGAGTCTTGTCCTGCTTCCTTTGTAAGTCATGTTGCAATGTTATTCTGGAAAAGGTGGCCAACAATTTGAAAAAAGCCAGATAAGTATTGGACAGTGTTTTTGCAAAGTGTATTTAGGGTTAAAGCTCCGGGTTTTTTTACTTTTAGACATCTCATCTAATCATCAGAATGTTACGGCAGCAGTTATCAGGCTTAGGAACTCGTAACTGAAACTTACGTTATGCCATTATTCCACAAGAATACCCCAGCTTCTGTCCAGCATGTCATCAAATAACATTACAGCTATTCTTGTCGTAGCCTACATGGAATGAGAGAAACACTGGAAGAGGATTCTCGACAGACTTTGTAAATTTATATTGTATTGAATTCAGCAGAGTGGCCGTGCAACAGTACGTCGAGACACAATGTCGAGGGTATCACTTTTTATTATATCATTACAAACATAAATGCCTGGGTTTTTCATTGACGAACAGATCTTTTCACATAATATCCGATTACCTATGTATCTGTAACCATGGTAACTAGTTATAACCATGGATGGAGGTTTGCAACTTGCCCTATTTCCGTATGATCCACAAAATTAGAAAACTTAACAACAAATAGTTAGAAAACCACAATATATTCCGTTTAATTCTTTGATTTATCTATATCATCCAACACTGTGTTCCACAGGAGATATTGCTTGTGTGAGATCAAACGATATCTCTACACCGTTTTGACAGTAGATTTTGTACAATGCCCTGACAATGCTATGACGTCATGAACTTGATGACGTCACAATGCTGACATTACTGCTCGACAAGTCTAATGGCAGTACCGGTACATTTTTCCTTGACAACTAAAGAAGAGTGATTTTTGATGATAAATAGAATCTCATCCTCGTGTCTTCTGAGATCAAATACATGTATATCAAGACTCATTGATATAAGTAAAAATTTAAAACTTTATCAAAAGACACTAGGGTGAGATTCTGTATATATTGATAAGTTAAGTTGAAAGTATCCATGGACTTCGGAAGATTCTATCTTTGGTATAAATAACATTGCTGAAGCGGCATCCTGGTGACTGCTCCATGTGATGCCGACACAGTCAACAGTTTCCGAGTTTGGCGCCGGAGACACCTTGTCTGAAATCACTGCCATTATATTTGTATTATTCTCTGATGGGATCAAACATTTGTCAATATAAAATATGTGATGTATATGATATACTAGTGGTGTTCCGATGATCGAAAATAATCGAAAATCAATCGAAAGAAGGATTAAAATTAATTATCGATTGTAAAAAACATATTTTCAATTAATCAGAATTTTGTTGTTTTAGTATAACACACTTGAATGAAGTAAGTAAAAATTAAATTTGGCAAATATTCATGAACAAACATGCACTCAACAGCATAAAGCTATGCACATTGTAAATCATTTTAACCACTTTCATTGTTTAATTACAATTCCAGTGTCTTTCTTGCATGCGTGTATTTCATTGCCTGACAGTATTAGTTATAAAAAACATTCATTAGAAAAAACCTGGGGAAAACCCTTAAAATTGGTGATAACATTGAAAATGTATATACTTCGATTATAATCGATAATCGTTCACCACAATCATCCGATAAATAGTGGATTTGGTTTCCGATTCCCAACACTATAATATCCCATATAATATGTGTAAACTGTTGCTGAGTATTCTCTCAAACTCAATGTGCAATATAAACCATGTCTTCACAGGACAGACGAATCCAAACAAGGTGTAACATTGTACAGCTACAGCACCTCTGTACAAACCTGATAACGTACGGTTTCCACCACACTTAGTGGTGATATCAGGGACCGGACCACTAAACACTGGTATATAAAGATGATAAAATCCCAAACATTTCTACTGCCATAAAAGGTTGTTTAAGTATAAACAATGGAGATTACAAAACAGTAAACACCAACATGATTTTGTCCACCACTTCAGACAAATTCAATGCCTAATCACCGGGAATAATTTCCTGACAACGAACCCTGAGTAAGAATAATGAAGGAGTTAGTGAGTATTTGTTTATGTGGGTTGGGGCAATATCCCAACAGCATGACCTGTTGTTCAGTCATTGTTTGGAAGTGGGGCATCTAACCTTAAAACCGAGTCGAGACATGATACATTGACTCTCCAACTTCCTACCCCCACTCGTCCGACCCCCACCCCTACCTTATCCCCTCCCATCCCTGCATCAGTATTGTGAGCTGGTAATCTCTGTGAAGCCCGCACAAACAACCATCTTATAAACACCGAGTTGTGAATCTGAACAATATATGTCTCTCCTCTTTAAGAATCAACAATATCACCAGAAAATAACATGTGGAGATACCTGACATGTGAAGATACTTGACATGTGAAGATATTTGACATGTGAAGATATTTGACATGTGAAGATATCTGACATGTGAAAATATTTGACATGTGAAGATACTTGACATGTGAACATATTTGACATGTGAAGATATTTGACATGTGAAAATATTTGACATGAGAAGATACCTGACATGTGACGATACTTGACATGAGCAGGTAGCTACAAGATTCCCATCACAAGCAGCAAGAGCTGATAACCTGATCCCAAGGTGTCATTGTGACTTGCATACATCAAGCGATGGCGACTGTTTCCGTCTCTGGGCGACGAGCAGGATGTTGGAGATAACCATGATGATGCCTGCCAACAGAGTCATCCCTCCGCCGAAGTAGAACGCTTCAGAGTAGTCGCCAAACACGTCCTTCATCATGCCTGCAGCAGCAGCACAGATATAAACAAGTGTTTGTCATTTGCTGTGTAGCATCACATGGGTTGACAAGTACGGGGTACTGGGGATCTATTATGTCCTAGAATCTCCATGGGTAGACAAGTACGGGGTACTGGGGATCTATTATGTCCTGGAATCTCTATGGGTAGACAAGTACGGGCTACTGATGATCTATTCTGTCCTGGAATCTCTATAGTAGACAAGTACGGGGTACTGGGGATCTATTATGTCCTAGAATCTCCATGGGTAGACAAGTACGGGGTACTGGGGATCTATTATGTCCTGGAATCTCTATGGGTAGACAAGTACGGGCTACTGATGATCTATTCTGTCCTGGAATCTCTATAGTAGACAAGTACAGGCTACTGGGGATCTATTCTGTCCTGGAATCTCTATAGTAGACAAGTACAGGGTACTGGGGATCTATTATGTCCTGGAATCTCTATGGGTAGACAAGTACGGGCTGCTGGGGATCTATTATGTCCTGGAATCTCTATAGTAGACAAGTACGGGATACTGGGGATCTATTATGTCCTGGAATCTGTATAGGTAGACAAGTACGGGATACTGGGGATCTATTATGTCCTGGAATCTCTATGGGTGGACAAAGTACGGGCTACTGGGGATCTATTCTGTCCTGGAATCTCTATGGGTAGACAAGTACGGGCTACTGGGGATCTATTCTGTCCTGGAATCTCTATAGTAGACAAGTACGGGGCTACTGGGGATCTATTCTGTCCTGGAATCTCTATAGTAGACAAGTACGGGCTACTGGGGATCTATTATGTCCTGGAATCTCTATAGTAGACAAGTACGGGCTACTGGGGATCTATTATGTCCTGGAATCTATATAGGTAGACAAGTACGGGGTACTGGGGATCTATTCTGTCCTGGAATCTCTATGGGTAGACAAGTACGGGGTACTGGGGATCTATTATGTCCTGGAATCTCTATGGGTAGACAAGTACGGGCTACTGGGGATCTATTCTGTCCTGGAATCTCTATAGTAGACAAGTACGGGCTACTGGGGATCTATTCTGTCCTGGAATCTCTATGGGTAGACAAGTACGGGCTACTGATGATCTATTCTGTCCTGGAATCTCTATAGTAGACAAGTACAGGCTACTGGGGATCTATTATGTCCTGGAATCTCTATAGGTAGACAAGTCACGGGGCTACTGGGGATCTATTCTGTCCTGGAATCTCTATAGTAGACAAGTGCAGGGCTACTGGGGATCTATTATGTCCTGGAATCTCTATGGGTAGACAAGTCACGGGCTACTGGGGATCTATTATGTCCTGGAATCTCTATAGTAGACAAGTACAGGTACTGGGGATCTATTCTGTCCTGGAATCTCTATAGTAGACAAGTCAGGGCTACTGGGGATCTATTATGTCCTGGAATCTATATGGGTAGACAAGTCTGCGGGTTACTGGGGATCTATTATGTCCTGGAATCTCTATATAGGGTAGACAAGTACAGGGCTACTGGGGATCTATTCTGTCCTGGAATCTCTATAGTAGACAAGTACAGGGCTACTGGGGATCTATTCTGTCCTGGAATCTCTATAGTAGACAAGTACAGGGCTACTGGGGATCTATTATGTCCTGGAATCTCTATGGGTAGACAAGTACGGGCTACTGATGATCTATTCTGTCCTGGAATCTCTATAGTAGACAAGTACGGGCTACTGGGGATCTATTATGTCCTGGAATCTCTATGGGTAGACAAGTCACAGAGGTACTGGGGATCTATTCTGTCCTGGAATCTCTATAGTAGACAAGTCACGGGCTACTGGGGATCTATTCTGTCCTGGAATCTCTATAGTAGACAAGTCACGGGCTACTGGGGATCTATTATGTCCTGGAATCTCTATAGGTAGACAAGTACGGGCTACTGGGGATCTATTCTGTCCTGGAATCTCTATAGTAGACAAGTACGGGCTACTGGGGATCTATTATGTCCTGGAATCTCTATGGGTAGACAAGTACGGGCTACTTGGGATCTATTATGTCCTGGAATCTCTATAGTAGACAAGTACAGGGTACTGGGGATCTATTATGTCCTGGAATCTATATAGTAGACAAGTACGGGCTACTTGGGATCTATTATGTCCTGGAATCTCTATAGTAGACAAGTCTGGGGCTAATCTATTCTGTCCTGGAATCTCTATGGGTAGACAAGGGGATGGGTATCTATTATGTCCTGGAATCTAAATAGGTAGACAAGTACGGGCTACTGGGGATCTATTATGTCCTGGAATCTCTATAGTAGACAAGTACAGGCTACTGGGGATCTATTCTGTCCTGGAATCTCTATAGTAGACAAGTACAGGGGCTACTGGGGATCTATTATGTCCTGGAATCTCTATAGTAGACAAGTACAGGCTACCTGGGGATCTATTCTGTCCTGGAATCTCTATAGTAGACAAGTACAGGGTACTGGGGATCTATTATGTCCTGGAATCTCTATGGGTAGACAAGTACGGGCTGCTGGGGATCTATTATGTCCTGGAATCTCTATAGTAGACAAGTACGGGATACTGGGGATCTATTCTGTCCTGGAATCTCTATGGGTGGACAAGTACGGGATACTGGGGATCTATTATGTCCTGGAATCTCTATAGTAGACAAGTACGGGATACTGGGGATCTATTCTGTCCTGGAATCTCTATAGTAGACAAGTACGGGCTACTGGGGATCTATTCTGTCCTGGAATCTCTATGGGTAGACAAGTATGGGCTACTGATGATCTATTCTGTCCTGGAATCTTCATGGGTAGACAAGTACGGGCTACTGGGGATCTATTCTGTCCTGGAATCTCTATAGTATTCATATTCTGTCCTGGAACGCCCCTAAGTGTTCTAACAACTAAATCATGTCGACAAAATATGTGTTACTTACCCGATAAAGGAGGACCAATAAGTGCTCCGATTCCTTGAAAACACAGCAATATCCCAAAGGAACTGGACAGTTTATCGATCCCAAGAATGTCCACCACAACCACGCCTTTCTGCGACACGTAGGCACCGGTCATAGCGCCATACACTCCACTTATTATACAAAACTGCCAGAACGTGTAAAGGGCTGGGCACACAAACGATGCAACAGCTATCACAAACAGCACCCCACTGTATGCATATGGTCTGATTCGTCTCACTCGCTTCAACTCCAGAAAAACTCCACCCAATATTCGTCCAATGGTGTCGAGGACCCCGGCAATGGACAAGAGCAGGGCAGCTTGTGTGTCAGTACATCCTCGGGACTTGGCCAAGGCAGGTAGAAATGTAAATATTGATTTAAAAGACATTGTAAACAAAACTATACTGAGACAGAAAAATAGAAAAGGGAGATTTCTTAGAAGAGACAGATCAAGCACATTTGACTTTTTTTGGGTCTTTTTGAGGTTCTTGAATTTTCTTTTGAAAACATTTTTGAACTCTGTGCCAGCAAGTTGTTTGGTCATTTTTTCTAGTAGGCTTCAATCTGCTTTCACCACTAGGTAATATTTTTTCATAATTTTTTTCACATTCAGGGATTTGTGATTTATCTTGTGTTGCCATGGTAACATCTCCACGTTCAGCAAGAAGCACTGCAGCTTCACCTCTCTTATCTTCATCACATCCTCGTCCTTCTTCATCACACCCTATGTGATCTTTATCATCTCCTCCTGACATCAGTCTAGTGTTCCTGTAACCAAGGCAACAGTTAGTCCTGGCAGACATCCTCATCCAGTGGAAGAGGAGCATGGCTAAACATGTGGCTGAAGCTCCACTTTCCACCTTGAAGGATTTAAACCTTTTCATCACTGAAATGTCAAACACTAGGCGAGTCAGTGAGCAGCAGTAGACAGTCACTGGTTCTGTTGATATTTATTGTCATGGTCAACATTTTATCAAACACAGCTGACTAACATATGATGGGCGTTGCTGTAGTGGACAATAGCCATACGTCTAATATAGAACAAACTTTATGGATAACAACTTCTTTTATTCGTGAGTGCGACATTTCGATACAGATTCTTGTACCGTTGTCAAGCATAATGGAACATGAAGAAGTGGGAAGTATATATATACTGGATGTAACAATGTAACAAAGAAAACAACATAATTAACATAATTGGCTAGGCAGAAAGCTGATGAAGCCAGAGAGTAGACAAAGGACAGGCGTGGAAGCCAATGATGTACAAATAATAATGAGATGTTTATACAGCAGAGTTTATACAGTAGATTGGGTTTGGTGGATGAGTGCATCATAAGCGGATGGAATGAAGTATATATGGGAACTATCTAGCTTGACAACGGTACAAGAATCTGTATCGAAACGTCGCACTCACGAATAAAAAGAAGTTGTCATCCATAAAGTTCGTTCCATATTGTACGTCCCAACTTCTAAAATGCCAATCAGAGAAGTTAGCCACTAGGTTGACACTACTGGTGTAGGCTGACACTACTGGTGTAGGCTGACACTACTGGTGTAGGCTGACACTACTGGTGTAGGTTGACACTACTGGTGTAGGCTGACACTACTGGTGTACGTTGACACTACTGGTGTAGGCTGACACTACTGGTGTACTACTGGTGTAGGTTGACACTACTGGTGTAGGCTGACACTACTGGTGTAGGCTGACACTACTGGTGTAGGCTGACACTACTGGTATAGGTTGACACTACTGGTGTAGGCTGACACTACTGGTATAGGCTGACACTACTGGTGTAGGCTGACACTACTGGTGTAGGCTGACACTACTGGTGTAGGTTGACACTGCTGGTGTAGGCTGACACTGCTGGTGTAGGCTGATAGAGTGTATAACCTAACTACGTCCTCTACATATCGCTCCTCTTTCAGAAGCTAATTTCTAGCACAACACAGAACCTTATCTTTTGTAGTCAAGTGAGAACCTATGTATAATATGCACCCCTATCTCGGGGGGTGAGTGAGTGAGTTTAGTTCTACACCGCATTTTAGCAATATTCCAGCAATATCACGGTGGGGACACCAGAAATGGGCTTCACACATTGTACCCATGTGGGGAATCAAACCCGGGTCTTCGGCGTGACGAGCAAACGCTTTAACCACTAGGCTACAACACCGCACAGATAATCAATGAAAACTTTTAACAAGATGACAAAGTCATCAATATCCCCCGCAATGGCAAAATACTCTTCATGATTATGTCTACGAGTTATGATTATGTCAAATATTTAGGTGTGTATATAGAAAAGTGGAAGGAGAGCATTGAAAGGTTTTTAAAGTTCTGCTCCAGAAAGGAGCACTATCACCAATTTCAGTCTAAGTCAAACTTGTTGCCATGGAAACGCCAAAAATATTTTATTCAGAATTCCCAAACTACCAAAAGGCACCAGTACACCACCAGACCAATCTATGTCCCAAGTTTGGTGAAGAAAGAGTGAACGGTTTTAGAGTTCTGCTCTGGAAAAGAGCACTACCACCAATTTCAGTCTAAGTCGAACTTGTTGCCATGGAAACGCCAAAAATATTTATTCAGAATTCCAAAACTGCCATAAGGGACCAGTACACCAACAGACCAATCTATGTGCCAAGTTTGGTGAAGAAATATTGAACGCTTTTAGAGTTCTGCTCCGGAAAAGACAAATGTCCACGGACGGATGGACGGACCCACGGACGGACGCACGGACAGAGTCCATTTTAATACCCCCCGCTAAACGCGTTGCGGGGGATGATAACCAGGGAGTGAAGTTACCTGATTAAAGTAATAAATTAATTTCAAATGAATCAAATACTACACCAACCTTTCCAATCCTAATATTTTCTTATGCAGTACCAGTGGACGATATAGAGCCCCACAAACACAGAAGTTGAAAGCTATTCCACTGAGGATGAGAAAAGCACCAAAGAAGTGGAACTGTTCGAAGAGGAAGTCAGTCAATGGTGGGAGGAAGAATGTTCCGATTCCTGCCCCTGATGTTGCTATGCCAATGGCCATTCCTGGTTTCCTGGGAAAATACTCGCCAACCGTCACAATGCCAGGACCATAGGTGAGACTTCTTCCGATTCCTGGCAGCAGAGTCAGGAGAGAATTGGTAAACATCCTGTGTTTTCAGATTTCAAGGCATATAAAAGTGCTTGGAATATTTAATTTAATATATTTTTAATGAATACTGAAAAGCAGTACCCAAAAGCTCTATAGCTCTCCTGTACATTTCTTGACTGTTTCCATTGGTTTCAAAGGAAGGCTTAACTAGAATTTGAACCATTAAAAAAACATATATAACAGATATTTAGCATACAAAAAAAAGGCATTACTTATTCATGAAGGAAGGTCATAGTTAGATCAGGAATCAAAATACGTCAATATTCATCACATGTTACTTTGCACATTGCAAATCAAATCTCATGAAATAAAATGGCCCAAAATGAGATTCTCAACATGGATGGGATGGTGGCTATGTAAATCATTGGGTCAGACACAAACCCAGATGGCGAAGTTCAGTCAAAAGGACATAGTGGCTTCAAAAATACAAAAAATATAGAAAATGAGGATATAATGCCAACAAATTTGAATGAACTCATGGACTCACATTTGACTCTGTAAGCACCTACATATTTGTTGCTCATATTTCGCTACACGTGCACTAAACCCTCGATCCATTCCCACAGCCCTCGATATCTCAAATTATTTGCCCTTGATTTTCATTGACAATGGACCAACCAAACAAATGTCAAGATGAGGCAAAAGGGTAAGGAAGGTGGACGTGAAGATATCTGTCTTTCTGTTGCATGTCACTTTATTATTGTCAGGCATGTTGTCAATGTTGACCTCCTTGCAAACTCTGTCATAATTACCGGTTCTGGCTGCTACTGTGGCTTGGGAGTAACGTACAGTTTGATTGGTCTGTCTAAAAAAGTTGGTTCATGGAATTCAAGAGCAAATAATCTGAGATTGCGAGAATGTCAGGAATCCATGGTTAGTGGAGGTTTACCAAACTGTCCGCAGTGGAGACACAGAGGGTGCTGTCGACCTGATAGTTTCACAGATGTTGAAGAAAGCATAAGATAAGCTACAAAATAAAACAGGTGAGCTACCAATATCGACAATATGTTACTAAGTTTACCAGATACTTATCACAAAATTGTAAATGCCAGAAGGATAGTCATTATTATTTGGTTTCAGGTGAGCTAAATATCACATCATCAGATGCGAGAAGTTTGGACCTATACACACCTCCAATGACGCCGTAGCTGAAGTAGAGGAAGATGAGGTTTGGAGCGAAGCCACTGATGAGGACACCGACAGTCATGATGATGCCGCCCGTTAAGGTAGCCACTCGACTTGAGAACCGGTTACTGAAGGCACTGGACACGGGGCCTGGAAAAGTGGATATGTTACTGAAGGGACTGGACACGAGACCTGGAAAAGTGGATATGTTACTGAAGGCACTGGACACGATGCCTGGAAAAGTGGATATGTCACTGAATATGTTACTGAGGGCACTGGACACGGGGCCTGGAAAAGTGGATATGTTACTGAAGGGACTGGACACGAGACCTGGAAAAGTGGATATGTTACTGAAGGCACTGGACACGATACCTGGAAAAGTGGATATGTTACTGAATATGTTACTGAAGGCACTGGACACGATGCTTGGAAAGTGAATATGTCACTGGATATGTTACTGAAGGCACTGGACATGGGGCCTGGAAAAGTGGATATGTCACTGGATATGTTACTGAAGGCACTGGACATCAAGAAACCTCATGATAACATGCTGTAGTAAGGTGCAGACAGTAAGCTCAATGCTTGATGTTCTCAACTTACCGAGGACTAGCCTTAGGGTGGTAGCCAAGGACCCAACCCAGGCTGTTGCTTGGGCACTCTGGTTGAATCTGTCAATCAGCTTCAGATACAAGACACCATCAGTTCTCTCGAATCCCCCTACGAAACATGTAACAACACCACATTGTGACTTCCATCAAGTATTTTGAAAGACAAACTTAACCTCATAAACTTGAACCTCACAAACTGGAACCTCAGAAACAAGATACCTCTAACAATGTTTCCGTTATCTGGTACATATACCAGACTTTGACCGGTACAAAGTTAGAATGTCCAGTAAATTCAAAGGCTGTTGGTCATCGTGTCAAGCAAATTTTAAATTTTTAATTATCTCTGTCAATTTTATTTCTCCTCGAAAAAGATTACATTTTCACAATGAAATTGAGGTGTTGTCAAATAAAAAGAGCAGTTTTGGAAAAGCCCAGGATTAAAATAGCGGCACTGTCGCACTGTGATACCCTCTACATTTCTGATTGGTGGTTAGGGTGCAAAGTCTCGCACACAATGCAAAGCGTGATCACTTGACTAGTAAAATTTACCAATGACTGGTATTTGCAATGCTAGCTGGTCACAATGTCCAGCTGCAAAAAATGCCAGCGGAAACACTGCTCTAAACCAGAGCCTCACAAAACCACAGCTTTACAAAGGAAGGAAGCCAAGCAAGAATGATAGGATGTGGACAGCCTGGTTAACCATCAGGTGGTTCCTACCGTGAGCAGTGTCACCATCTGGTACAGTTTATACTTTTAAATGTGAAATGAATACTGGTATTTATGTGAAGGGTAAGGTCAGATAAATCACTACAACAAGCTGTTTCCATTCACTGAATAAATTCAATGACTGAATAGTTTCAATGACTGCATAGTTTCAATGGCTGCGTAGTTTCAATGACTGAATAGTTTCAATGACTACATAGTTTCAATGACTGAATAGTTTCAATGACTGCATAGTTTCAATGGCTACGTAGTTTCAATGACTGAATAGTTTCAATGACTGAATAGTTTCAATGACTGCAGAGTTTCAATGACTACGTAGTTTCAATGGCTTCAATGATTTCAGCAATGGCTGATTTCAACACATGTTTCCAGTTTTACTAACATGAAATGCTGCATAAAATTTGTAATATATTTCACAAAACATCTTAAATATACTAGTGGCTCAGAATATTGTGATGATTCTGTGAAATTCATGAATACATGCTGACATCTCAGTGAGTGAGTGTGTGAGTATGGTTTTACGCCGCTTTTAGCAATATTCCAGCAATATCACAGCAGGGGACACCAGAAATGGGCTTCACACTTTGTGCCCATGTGGGGAATCAAACCCGGCCTTTGGCGTCGTGACGAGCAAACGCTTTAACCACCAGGCTACCCCACCGCCCCTTATGTGACGTCTGACATTTTACTGAGCAAATCTCCGCCAGGCCATACCTGTTATGACATGTTGAAAGAAGCACGAAAACACAACCACCCATTTGTAGCAGCCATAGTCAGCAGTCTTAGCTCCCTGGATTTCTTCTGAATCAAACTGAATCTGTTTTGTCTCTGCCACATTGTTGCTACTTTCAACATCAGGGCTCTTCTGGTGACAGAGTTGTCTCCCTTCATCACCATCTTCAGCCATTTGTGTCACATGATATCCTGCATGTAAGAGTTGTCTCCCTTCCTGATCATCTTGCTGCTGAGCCCCGTCACCTTCATCACCTGACAGCTGTGTCTCATGGCTACTGTCAGCACGTACTGACCCCCCTCTGTCTGCCATGCTCCCAACAGACTCTGTATCCTGACTCTCTCCATCTGACACAGGCGCTCTTTTCATTGTCAAATGTCCTGCAGGTAGAACACAGAAGATTTAACAAACGTTGTGTCTAGAAAAATCCCAGCACCTGGATAGGCCAGAGTTGTCTCTCTAGCTTGACATCAATCTAATCCTGATATTTTGTCATTTATGATAATCATCAGCGTTATATATTCAGGAGTTCCAGACATATGATTCTATATGAAATAGCTAATGCATACAGAGCCAAAAGATCAACGTGGTGCAACATCTGCTATCAAGAACATATTTTATACTGGTAGATCTTATGCATGGTGTTGGTACAGTTATTCAGATTAGTCAGTGTTTTCATTGCCTATAAATCATATCTAATATTGCAAGTTATTCTTTTCACCTTTAACCCTCTACGTGGTGTAGTGGTTAGAGCGTCTGCCCGGAGAGCGGAAGGTCGCGGGTTCGATCCCCGACCGCGTCATACCAAAAGACGTTAAAATATGGTACCTGGTCCCTGCCTTGCGCTCGGCATTAATGGGTACAACAAGGACTGGTCGGCTCGGAGTCAGTATAATGTGTCTGAGTGGGGTATTCATGCTTCACTGCGGCATCGTATCTCAGTGGGCTAGCACTATAAAACCAGCTTCAGTCTGGGCTAGTACAAGCAGGCGCACATACACATACACACGCATGCACGTCGTCATATGATTGAAATATTCTCAAGCATGACGTTAAACCCAATTTCACCTCACCTCACCTTTTCTGATAGCATGAATAAACTATTAGACTGTTATTTTATCATGTTCACACAAGCTAACAGTTCATGCACCATGTCAGTCATAGTCGGTTGTCAATTGTCATTCTACAGAGATTTAGTCATAGCCTTTGAAAACATATTTTGAAATAAATCAAATGTAAACAACAAAAAGCCTTGTAAAAGTTTCTTGCCACACTATTGTAGCTCACCTGGACATGTGGTCAACAGAAACGATAACGAGGAAAACCTCTTAAAATGTACTCTTGTTGTCTGTCAACACAGCCACTACAACAGGAAGGTGTATTCTGTTTTGCCTGTCACTCAGCCACTTAGTGTTGGGAATTGGTTGAAATCACAATTGGATTGCTATAGTCTTTTCCTATCCGGATTACTCGCAACATGAAAAAGTATAAGTCTACTTGCTAGTGATGACTAATTATAGTCTCACTCATGACCACCACGGACACTCACTGACCACACTGAACACAGTCAACTCAGTCAATTGAAAGTAATCAAATATGACATGAGGCATGGGGGTTATAAAAGAGCAATTTAGTTTACAAGTCATTCTACTATGACAAAGACACGTGATCAATTTGTTCCCAATTCCTGGGGTGGCCAGAGTTTAGTATTTAATGGTTTTGAGTTTAGAGTGAAATTAAGAAAGATCCAAACTGCCCCGTATAAGAAAGGTTGTGTATTTGTTGATGTTACTTGCAATATCAGTAAAACAAGAAATATCACCATATTTGTCAAATGATTCATATTTGTGTATTTATCGTATTTGCAGGTGTTATATGCAATAAACAAAATGTGATCAACTTTACCGTTTCTCCTTATTTGCTGGTATACTTGCACTTCAAGGGGTGGAAATAACCCATTGCCCGACGCCCTGAGTCCAGTGTTTTTTCTGTTGGGCAAGCAAATTTGTATATCACACTGTACCGGTGTCCAGTTGACTTTCCAATATTAATTATGTTGTTTATTTAAAAAATCAACAAGAAAACGTACGGTATAGTGGAAAATTATCAGGGCAAGTGATTTTACATGTGCAACTGTACCGGAGTACACAAGCAATTTTAAAGTTATTCCCCCCCCTGACTTCTAATACAGACTATAGCCTTAATCCCCATAAGGATTAGCATGGTCCACTGATTTTGATACCTAAACAATGCCTGCAGGCAAAAAGAGAACACCCCAACAGGAATGATGCAGAATAGGATGTAATCACAAGGAGAAACATTAATCCTGAGTTGATCATCCTCTGGGACCTCAGTAGCCGCAGCAACTTCAGATGAAAACATGCTTACAAAGCAAACAAGTCAACTTTGGGAGAACTAAAGAGAATTACAGTACATTTTGAGATGTTCTGATTGACAGTTCAAATGTACCTTGGTTCACCTAGCAGGAAATGAATGCCAGATATGTGAGGTGGACAAAGAAAGGTCTAGCGCTCCTAGGGTTGTATACTCCCTTGGAAGTTGAGAATGATCATTTGAAAGTATGTGGAGCCAGTGGTTGGAGAATGTATTTTGTTTGCTTGCTTTGTAACGTCGCACTCTGTAACTAATCAAATCTGGACCAGACAATCTAGTGATCAACATCAGGAGCATTGATCTACACAACTGGGATACGATGACATATGTTAACCAAGTCAGCCAGCCTGACCACCCGATCCTATTATTTGCCTCTTACAACAAGCATGGGTTGCTGAAGATCAATTCTAACCCCGATCTTCATGGGCTGCTGAAGACCAATTCCCGATCTTCATCGATGGGAGAAGATCTGAACAACAACAACAACATGAACAACAATGGCTGACCTGTGCCCAGGAAGGATTCGGGCACAATGTGTTAAGCCCATTTCTGGTGTCCCCATGCATTGATATTGCTGGAATATTGCTAAAAAAGCGCGTGAAACTAAACTCAGGCAGTCAGTCAGTCAGGAAGGATTCTCTACATGCTGCTGCTGACTCGCCATATTGAAAATCAGCTTGCTGATGCTGGACATATGCTCACTCAACTTTCAGTCAGAGGAGGTAAGAATATGGCCGGCTGACAGGCTAGCTTCCACAGTTTCAGTCAGGCTAGCTTCCACAGTTTCAGACAGGATAGCTTCCACAGTGTCCGCCAGGCTAGCTTCCACAGTTTCAGACAGGCTAGCTTCCACAGTTTCAGTCAGGCTAGCTTCCACAGTTTCCAGTCAGGCTAGCTTCCACAGTTTCAGACAGGATAGCTTCTACAGTTTCAGTCAGGCTAGCTTCCACAGTTTCAGTCAGGCTAGCTTCCACAGTGTCAGTCAGGCTAGCTTCCACAGTTTCAGTCAGGCTAGCTTCTACAGTTTCAGTCAGGCTAGCTTCCACAGTTTTAGTCAGGCTAGCTTCCACAGTGTCAGTCAGGAAGGCTTCCACAGTTTCAGTCAGGCTAGCTTCCACAGTTTCCAGTCAGGCTAGCTTCTACAGTTTCAGTCAGGCTAGCTTCCACGGTTTTTAGTCAGGAAGGCTTCCACAGTTTCAGTCAGGCTAGCTTCCACAGGTTCAGACAGGCTAGCTTCCACAGTTTCAGTCAGGCTAGCTTCCACAGTTTCCGTCAGGCTAGCTTCCACAGTTTCAGAGACAGGATAGCTTCTACAGTTTCAGTCAGGCTAGCTTCCACAGTTTCAGTCAGGCTAGCTTCCTACAGTGTCAGTCAGGCTAGCTTCCACAGTCTCAGTCAGGCTAGCTTCCACAGTTTCAGTCAGGCTAGCTTCCACAGTTTCAGTCAGGCTAGCTTCCACAGTTTCAGTCAGGCTAGCTTCTACAGTTTCAGTCAGGCTAGCTTCCACAGTTTCAGTCAGGCTAGCTTCTACAGTTTCAGTCAGGCTAGCTTCCACAGTTTCAGTCAGGCTAGCTTCTACAGTTTCAGTCAGGCTAGCTTCCACGGTTTTAGTCAGGAAGGCTTCCACAGTTTCAGTCAGGCTAGCTTCCACAGTTTTAATCAGGCTAGCTTCTACAGTTTCAGTCAGGCTAGCTTCCACAGTTTCAGTCAGGCTAGCTTCTACAGTTTCAGTCAGGCTAGCTTCCACAGTTTTAATCAGGCTAGCTTCCACAGTGTCAGTCAGGAAGGCTTCCACAGTTTCAGTCAGGCTGGCTTCCACAGTTTCAGTCAAACAGGATATTAAGAAAGTAAGATACTTTATGGATAACAACTTCTTTATTATATATGAGGCGACATTTCAGTATAGCTTCTTATAACGCTGTCACAATGGTATAAGAATCTATACAGAAATGTCGGATCATAATCATGTCTGGACCCAACAATCCAGTGAACCACAAGCATGAGCATCGATTGGGAACCGATGACATGTGTCAACCAAGTCAACGAGCCTGACCACCCGATCCCATTAGTCGCCTCAGGATATTAAGTCTAATAAGCATCCGTTCATTTGCTTCCCCAAGTCAAAAACTGCATAAGCTTGCCACAAGTAAAAAGTTTGAGTTTGTACACTGAGCAATGGAATGTAATGCTATAAAAGCTGTTGTGTATGTATATATATGAGTCATTTTCACGAAGAGTGTACTTTTCTGTCCATCATAAACAAACTGTATATGTTGTTAATTTTCTATTTTAAGTTTTAATAATAAAAAACACCATTGAAAGTGCATATTAAAATTGCAATATAACGATTTTGTTTGATATTTTAATTTTTGGGCGATGTTTTATGGTGCCATTTTGCTGAAAATTGCTTGTCTCAGGGTGAGTTTTCAATTTTTCTCATCATTTCTTAGATATGAATTAACAGTACATAAATGTTTAATAATGCAGGTTTTCTTGAATGACTAAACAACCATAAAGTGAAAAATACACTGAAATAACAAACTTTGAAATATATTTTTAAGATTTTCCCCCACTTATGCTTGTGCCACGGAAAAATGTCCTTACTGTTTAAAATTGATACATCCCTTGGTAAAGCCAATTCTTTTCTTCAACCTTCCACTTCATGTCTTCAGAATGGCATGCAGCATGTTTTGGGTCCTCTGAACACTTAGTCATATTTTGATCTCAAGTAAGTGAAAAGTTGATCGTACTAAATCTGTATGTCCATACTGACATGTTTTAGGTATATAAATTAAGTTTATGAAAAAAATCAATTTGCATATAAATTGACTTGTTTATTAGTCCCTATTAACATGTGCTTTTAGGGATTTGAAGGGAGCATTCATTAAATATTGAATAATTTCTAAAGAATTGTCCTCACTGTTACTGTCCTTACTGTTACAATATAAACCAGTAACATTTAGGACAACTTCAGGAACAGTATGGAATTGTTTTTAAAAAAAAGATCTTAAAGACATATTTGTCACTGTGTTTTGAAATCCTTCACTGATATTACTCAGAATAAACATTTGAAACATTTTTTATTGTGAATAAAAAAAACTTGATTCACAAAAAGTTTATTGTTGATTTTTTTACACCTGGTAACAGTATGGACAAATGTCTACCAAAAAGAACAATTAAAACTGACAATAATTGCTATTATTTACATTTCAAGCTGTGTATGTGCCTTTATATAAACTTTTTTATTACCCACGTGGTCAACGTTTTGATAGTTGCATACTAATCTCGTACGTCACACGAGTGTCGTATCGCGTTGACCGGTGTCGTAACGACTTGACCTGAGATTCTAACGATTTGATTGGATAACCGATGACCTCTCATTTAGGTCACATTCTGGCGTAACTATTTCTAAGATGCCTAGCGGTTAGAACAATCAAAAAAATACATTATCAGACAATAAAGGTATAGTTTTTGATGACGAAAAATTGAATGACGCTATCCCGCCACTGCTTCATTCTAGTGTGCCCCTCGTAATCGAACCATTTTACATTACGCCACAATGTAGTTTACGCCACGATGCATGTCAGTTGTCATCGCCTCGCATCGCCTCCTACAGTAAACTACACCGCTGCATCCAGTTTCTTGGTTTGCTGTTGCTTCACGAGCTAACATCACTGGTGGAAACATTACGCTTATGTTTTACGACGGTTAAAATGTGTCATTTCGACTCACAAGTTTTCAGCCATTACACGGTAACGCTTCTCAGAATAATGTTTACATTCCCACAATGCAATTGTGGAATGTCGCTGACTACTCAACTTCCTCTGATGTACTGATCTAAACTTACGCTGGTAGTAGAAATGCAACGCTCATATTGCCCCATATGGTTTACGCAATGACAGATGTAATTAAAATAATTCAGAGAAGATATTTAATCCGAACGAAACCGCCATCAAACTGTTATCATTTGTTTTTTCTGGTAACGCTCGGCCTTAACGAGGGGGCAGACACATCAATAGAACAGCTACCAGTTAGCCCTGTGCGAGGATTCTTAATTTAGGTCACCGACACCGGCCGCTTGTTTTCTGCCTTAAATTAATCGTAATTATCTTTAGAAAGTATTAAATTTGGCATCTTAGAAAAAGAACCAGTGATGTTAGCGAATGAAGCAGCTGGAAACCAAGAAACAAGATGCTCTGGAATAGTTTACTGTAGGAGGCTGTCTGCGGGCGATGACAACTGACATGCATCGTGGCGCCGGTTACCAAAGGCAGTGGCGTCATGCAAATATTGCACTTTCTAAGATGCCTAGCGGTTAGAACAATCGAAAAAAAAAATACATTATCAGACAATAAAGGTATAGTTTTTGATGACGAATAATTGAATGACATTATCCCGCCACTGCGCCATTCTAGTGTGCCCCTCAATCGAACCATTTTACATTACGTCACAATGTAAGCGGCGCCACGATGCATGTCAGTTGTCATCGCCAGTCACGGCCTCCTACAGTAAACTACACGTTGCATCCAGTTTCTTGGTTTGCTGTTGCTTCCACGCAGCTAACATCACTGGTGGAAACATTACGCTTATGTTTTACGACGGTTAAAATGTGTCATTTCGACTAACAAGTTTTCAGTGACACGTAACGTCTGGTAGTAGAAATGCAACGCTCATATTGCCCCATATGGTTTACGTTAATGACAGATGTAATTAAAATAATTCAGAGAAGATATTTAATCCAACGTAAACCGTATCAAACTGTTATCATTTGTTTTTTCTGGTAACGCTCAGTCTTAACGAGGGGCGGACATTTAATAGAACAGCCCAGGTTTGTTTGTTTGCCTGCCTTAAATTAATCGTAATTATCTTTAAAAGTATTAAATTTGGTCACCAAAACCATTTATAGTGCTAAATTACACAGTACAAAACTCTATCCGTCGCAACCTCTTTATGAAACCGGTTTGGTTTGAAACCAAAAACACAACAAAAATACGCTATTTTGTCAATTTAATGCATGTAAGACGTGGGTAATAAATAAAATAGGAGGGACACTTGTTTCGTATAATTTGTATGTAATGAGACCTCGTGTAGTATTCTCTATGTATGTCATTAAATTACACAAGATGTTCATCACTGTTATTAGTTTCATTAACAGTATGGAACTAAAAAGGTAACAGTATGGACAAATTTATTCAAAATCAAAAGAACTTTACATTTAAAATGCGGATAATATTTTGAATTCTTTATTCAAGCTTTTGGTTTGTTAAAAAGTATTGGAAACTGTAATCATTGCTGGAAAATATCAACTTTATCTAAATTTTCATTGAAACTTAATGTTTGGTAACAGTATGGACAAAATTATTCAAAATCCATAAATATTTATATTTAAAATTCTGATAATACTTGTCATTCTGTATTGATGTTTTTTCATTGCTAAAAATATTGGAAACTTTAGTCATTGCTGGAAAATTTAAACTTTCATCCAAATTTCATTGAAACTTGTTTTTTTGTAATGGTATAGTGTTAGACAAAAATGTAAAATTGATGGGTTCACTGAAACAAAATTATCTAATAATAATTAAAAGAATATATAAGTGGTGTTTTTAGTAAAGGGATAGAAGTAAAGAGATATTTCCAGAACCACATATCCTATTAACTGTCATAGATGTCAATACGAGTATCACTTATGTCCATACTGTTACTTTGGGAAATTGTAACCAATAAACATTTATTTTGTTCAATATTCTTCTGTGAAAATATTTCTTTCTACAATGTCCATAATGTTTATCTATTTCAACTCAGCAATACAAAATAATATTTTGTCCTTCTGATCCATTTGCATTATGTAATATGAAAAGATTTACTTTGATGTCCAAACTGTTACTATTGTCATCCTTACTGTTACCGTCAATATCCATGACTATTGTTCAGAATTTTTTATTATTTTACAAACGCATGTGAAATATTTTATAAATTACTTTCATTTATTTACCTGCATATGACTTGTGACTCTCAAAGATAATGAAGCATGGACAATATATTTTATACAACATAATAGCTGGCAGCTTTCCGGTTTTTCCGTCAAAGCAAATTCTAAAAATATTTAATTTAAAATATTTTTAACCAATCATTTATTTTTTTCAATTTATGATAAAATATAAAGACATTCTTATCTTGGAGCACAAATATAGATGTGAAAATGAAATAGAACTTACTGTTTTAATTGCTTTTAATGGTGGTAACGGTAAGGACATTTTTCATGTAAATACCTTGAAAAATGATCATTTTAAAAAAATCTAAGAAAGGTTAAGCTTGCATTTTTGTGAATTCATTAACTTCATTTGATACTTTTACAAAATCAATGGACAGATCATCATTACCCCACAATTATCTTTTCTCTTTTCATCTTTTCAAATTTACACTCTTCGTGAAAATGACTGACATAATCATGATAATGTTTTCACATGTTGGCTGTATGCAACTGGTAACAGGTTGTCAGGTGCTTAGCAAGCCAATTTTTTCATGTATGCCCGATATGCTGCAAAGCTTTAATATAAATACAGTTATATAGTATTGGGGGCTTGCCCAACCTTTTTACCAGCATTCATGTGTAAGCCTGGGCTTTGTTTTATATTATAATGGTAGCTATGCCCCTGGCTACGGTAATGCATTCAGAACATATATTTTATGCAAATACACTGTGTAGTATTGCTTACATGGAATTCTGTTTTATGAAACCAGACCCTGATAAAATTCCAGATCCACCTCACCAGGGGTGGTTTGGGGTAGGTTGGGGGTGGGGCAGTGGATGGTTGGGGCGTAAAATAGGCTTTAGTGGTGGATGATTTGTCAAGTTTATCAAACATGGTAAATCAAATTAATTCTAACAGCAATATATGGTTCTATAGATTTGTTTTCATATGTAATAACAGTGTTGTGAGTAACACTGTGCGTGAGCATAGTTTTATATTTCTGGTATAAATTAATATTCCTGCTGTATCTTTGCAGGAGACACCAGAAATCAGAAGGATTTCTGCCCGTAACCCCGGGTTTCTATATTAGGTGAGGTGAGGTGAAATTGGGTGTTACGCGGTGCTTGAAAATATTTCGCTCATATGACGACGTGCATGCGTGTGTATGTGTATGTGCGGCTGCTTGTACTAGCCCAGACTTAAGCTGGTTTTATAGTACTAGCCCACTGAGGTACCATGCCGCAGTGAAGCATGAATACCCCACTCAGACACATTATACTGACTCTGAGCCGACCAGTCCTTGTTGTACCCATTAATGCCGAGCGCCAGGCAGGGACCAACAAGTACCATATTTTAATGTCTTTCTGTATGACGCGGTCGGGGATTGAACCCGCGACCTTCCGCTCTCCGGGCGGATGCTCTAACCACTACACCACAGAGGCGGTCCCGGGTTTTTAGATTATCATTCTATGCCTAAGAATATATTTTGTTTTTTGTTTGTTTAAAAAAAAAAAAAAAAGGCTAAGCCTATGAACTAATCCTACCCTAACCCCTCTAAATAATCCTAATAAATAGAATACATTTCAATCAGCGTTTACGGGTGGAACTCTTGCCATGACATTGCCTTTACACATTTTACACATGTGAAGAATGAACACTGCTTTAACCACTATGCTAACAAACCACCGCTGGAAGTTAAGGAAGTTAGTCAAGTGATCAGATAGTTATATCTTTGAAAAAGGAAAATCTGAAATTGTCAAGAGTGAAAATACTCGTTTAGAGAAAAATTTAATCGCAATCTGTGACGTACGTGAATCCGTTTCTCGTGAAACGGGATCGATTTTGTAATTGACAGATTGCATATATTGTTCATACACATAGACATAAATAGACATCGGTTCAGATATAAACGTTAGTAATCATCTGTAATCGAATGACTGCGAATTATCTAAGCCCATGATAAACAGAGGAGACCTCTTCTCAACCGTATCTATAGACCTAAATATTCCTACAAGTCGGTGTCAATAATCGAGATCAGCTGATCGACGTGTTTCTACAGCCCGCCTACATACTTCAAGATACCTCGACACTAACCCTGACTCACTGTCCCTGACTGATGACGTTAATATATAAATAGATACATCACCTCTAGAAACTGTTGCTGTACCCGTCCATCACCACTTGTCTCTTGGATGCTAGCCGCACTTGTGGTCGCAGTACACACCAAGGGAAGTAACTTGCACAGTAAAACATTTACTCGGCGCAAACCACCAGTGTTGCATGTCAGGCAAGTGTTCGGGTCGATATCTGCATGGCTCTTTTTTCAACCTCAGATGTTCTGGTCGTGTTAACTCTCTCTTCATGTATCACAATGTCTTTCAATGTTTTACCCAAAGTGATTTTATTGTGACAATAACAAAAGTGTGTTAACAGCGAAACTTTACAGCAAGATTTCAAATAAACAACTCTTTCCAATTTTTAAAGGAGTATGTAGATCTACATCATATTTGGGTATAATTAGACAATGCCATTTAGAATGTGGTCAAATGTAACATATGTTATATTTGGAATTACACTTTCTTAGTAAAGTACAGATTATAGTACTTTTGTTGGGTTGAGTAACATATGGGATTCGAACCCACACCCTCAGAGTCCGGCACCTAACTGCCAGCACACAATGTCAGTGGAAGTCGCGGTGGCTGAGCGGGTTCGGCGGCTGACGCCTGCAGCTGGCTCTGAGGGTGTGTTTTCGAATCCCAGATGGGACTCAACCCAACAAAAGTACTAGAATCTGCACTTTGATAAGAAAGTGTAATCTCAAATGTAACATAATAATAATTATGTTAATCATGTTTGGGTGTATTTTATGTCTGCTTCAGATACTTTTATCGGTTTGTCAAGCATATTTAGTCTTGGCTTTTGTATGGTGGCCACAGCTTTTTCGCATACATCTTGCGTACGGATAAATACACTGACCCATATGTCCGCTTCAAACTGTATCTGGTGTTCTGATGACATGGTGTCTTTTCCAAAATAACAGTCTTCTGAATCCCGTGTGTGTATGTGTGTAAAACTAGTGGTAGAGAATATAGGTCTGGTGGATTTATCGTCAGACTGGAAATTATATACCCTAGATTAATGAGGATGGGCTTGTTTTGCCCCGACGCAAATATACACAAGCAATCTGATGTAGTTGTTACAACTGATGTGTTAATTAACCCAACAATGTAGATTTTCCTTCCGTTTTGTCATCTAACTCGTAAAACTTAACTATTTTTCCATAGTCGTGTGACTGACTGACTGAGTTTTGGTTTTACGCCGCTTTTAGCAATATTCCAGCAATATCACGGCGGGGGACACCAGAAATGGGCTTCACACATTGTACCCATGTGGAGATTCGAACCCGGGTCTTCGGCGTGACGAGCCAACGCTTTAACCACTAGACTACCCCACCGCCCCTAGTCGTGTGAATTGAGTTGCATTACATTTTGGACCAGATTTCTTTATTACATGTAGCAGGGCGTGGAGTCACCCCGCAGATGACACCCTTACCTTGTCAGCTTGCTGACGGCGTAAGCTCTTTGGTCAAGTGGACAAGGCGCTCGACTTCGGATTAGAAGGCCCGTGGTTCGGATCCCAGGACGGGCCTCGGAAATTTTATGGCTGCTACACTACTTACATGGTACACTGTTCGTATTAACAGGGAGACAATATAACGGGGAGTGGTCACTCCTCGAAAAGACCCTAAGCGTATGCCCCGGCTCGTCACGTGACCAGTGTAGCCAATATGGCGGCAGCTTAGTTTTTAAGATTGAGCCCGGTGTATTTTCAACAGCTGATTACATTCGCTGAGTGTTGTGACAACTGAGAACCTATATGTAGAAGATAAGTTACCAATTCTGTCACTTCATTTTAAGTCAAATAATTGTTATTAGTGTCAGTATTAGTACAGTAGATTTGTAGTAAAGTTTCAAGTCGGCATGTTATAGCTCACTGCATGGCTTCAATTCTCGGTACACAGCATTCTCTTCCCACAGAGGTTACTTGTCATATCTTCCTACGAACCTCTGTTCTAATACGGCCATATTTCACGGTTCTCGTAAAATCCCCTAGCGGCAAAAGATCCCAACACGAATTATCTCCCTTCTTTCTATCCAATCAGAAAACGTGTTACATCGACTTAGATTCAACTTGACTAACACAAGCAAATGTGAGGCCACAAATATCCCCCATCTGCCGGGGACTTGTGTTGATGTTACACACAAGACGTTTAATGGCTAGCTTGTCCGTTGTCAACGAGGGCGATGGAAACGCCACTGATCCGCCAAAACATGACTGAGTTCTGTCTAGAAGAAACGTTTGCGCATCGCGCAGGGGTAGAGGTTTAGTTTTCTCGAAGTATACGGAAATTACCGAGGCCTTGCGAATGATCACTTTTGAAACAACGTCGCTGATTGCACAACTAAATCTGATTGCCTCCAATCACGAGTCTTGAACGTTCACACCATGAAAGGGCCGTATTAGAACAGAGGTTACGTAGGAAGATATGACAGGAGTAACCTCTGTGGGAAGAGAATGGGTACACAGCGAAGAAAGACTAAATTCTACCGCTAAAAACTTCTTTCACATATTCGTTTATTTTTTAGAACGGAAATACACCTTTAGTTGAAAGGTGTTTGCAAGTAATGGTGATAATTTTATGACTTTAAAAAAAATTGTTAGGGTGTATTTGAGGTGTGTGAAAAATATGACATATCGCCGATCTGTTCTAGATTATCCCTGGTATTACTGATATCTGCTGAATGACAGAGACACACGCAGTTCGCGAACCAGTTGGAATATGGCTTTGTCTTCCGGCGTACTGTCAGTATCACCTGGCCATCTAAATAAGCCACCGGTGTGCATGTAAGTAGGACGCCGTAAAAGGCCAGGGGTAAAACACAAGTGTATACTCATCCACGTAAAATACTAACCAATGAGGGGAAGACACACTGGCAAAACACTCACAGCGTCTGAACGTCTTCGTCAACGGCATCATTAGGCGGAAAGAACGCGATCTGTTAGAAGAATATTGTTCTGTTCCCGGTCGGCGTAACGTGGAAAAAAACTAACACGTGTATTCAAGGAGTTTGCGGATTCTGCCACCAGTAAGATATGATGGACATTGAACGCAATACGTCCTCGATGGGAGGCTTGACCAGTACGCTTTACAGGAAGATAATGGGGATGAAGTTTTGGTCCTTCGTGGGCGTGCTGGCAGCAGTGGTCTGGTTGCTGTATTGGTTCAGCAGAACAGTTCTGAGCCCTCCCCACGTGAGTAGAACACGGAGGGTTCATATAAGGATGTAACGATTGGTTGAATAGACCCCGCCGACATGTACGTCACATGAAGTCGTTCTACGATATCGGTAGTTACATAAACATACTGAAATATCCACGTTATTTCATTTTCAATTCGATTTTTATCCCAAATTCACTTTGTATATGCACTAGTGGTGTTCCGATTAATTGAAATAATCGAAGATTGGTCGCAGTGAGACAAACGACCAAGTAATCGATCACATGTTCTCATAATCGAACACAAACGATTTTGGAACAACTGTTTTAGTGTTTGAAACTCTTGTCGATGGAACATATATTCGAGGTTGTCAGGGCCTGAAAATGTGTTTAATTCTTAGAAAACTTACTTCACTAACTGAAAAGTCACGACTTAATATTTGTTGAAGACTCTGGGAACTTTATGTTCATGATATATTAGTCATCACTTTAAAGTAGCAAGTTGCATCATGTTATATAGAGAACATGATGCACGAGTTGATAAAGTAACAAATATCCGAGGCTTGCCGAGGATATTTTTACTTTCATCAACGAGTGTTGATATATTTGATATCAGAAGACACGAGGGTGAGATTCTATTTATCATCAAAAATCACTCTTCATTAGTTTTCAATGAAAACTGTACATCTCTTAACTCAGTACTGCCATTAGATTTGCAGTGCAGCGATGTCATAAAATTGTCAGGGCATTGTACAAAATCTACTGTCAAAACGATATTTCCTAGGAGATATCGTCTGATCTCACACAAGCGATATCTACTGTGGAACACAGTTTTGGATGATAAACTTATCTACAACAACAACCTGAATAGAAAAATCTGAGAAATGACGCTAACCAATTTTTTTCGATGCTTTCTCGTTGGTAATGAAGCAATCATCAATTGTGAGATTTCAACCAATTCCCAACACTAATATGCACATACTATGGATGCACAGTTAGGACGTACGTAGATGCACATTGGTGCACGAAGCGTCTACAGTCCTACTACTCTCTGTGCGGAGGGCACAAACACTCACCAAAACATCTGTGCCCAGTGTATCGTTTATGCCACCCAGTTGAATTATTCAAAGATATTTTATATAATAAATTTGATGTAAATGCAATACAATGAAGACTCTGGAAGTTCATCCATTTTGGCATACAAATATAGAAGTAAATATGTTTAATTTTATTCTCTCTGAAAACAACGGACAATGTGAATTGTCCCTGTGGAACAACACCAATCTTGTGAGTTTTCTATGACGTATAACCTTGATGCAGTTGCCCAAGATTGAAATAACCTTGACCTTTAATGGTCAGATCTTGCGGGGGATAGTTCGGTAGGAGTCCTAAGGAGTGCAAGAAAACGGTCAACACCTTACCAGCTGATGGAACAGACTGTGCCTTCTACGGGGGAAGAGGGATGAGTGAGTGAGTTTGGCTTTTAGCAATATTCCAGCAATATCACGACGGGGAACACCGGAAATGGCCCATTTGGTGTATCGAACCTGGGGCTTCAGCGTAAGGCTTTAACCACTAGGCTACCCCACCGCCCCAGGAAGAGACAGGAGATACATCCACTGTTAGACTGATGTTAAGTGTCTGGCTTCTCCCGGGAGATGATAAACATGGCGCTTTCTGATCCGGAACAAGCTCCAAGAACCAGGATGAGGGTGAATCGATTTTCACTTCCTGGTATAGAGCTTGACGCCATATAATCCTGGGGCTCCTTTCACGAAACCTTTACTAAGGTTAACCTTAACTCCCATTCTTTAACACCTCAGTGCTTTGTCCAAGGAAGCCAAGATATGGAGCTTGACGCGATTTTGCTATGGTATGGAGCTTAACCCCCTGGATGCCGAGTTATTTTTCAGGCGCACATTTTCATACAGTTTGAAAAGTTAACGTTACGCGAGATTTGCGATCGCGTGGTCCTGGATCTACGTATGGCTATAAAATTACACAGAAATGTAGAATATTAAATTTCCTATCCGTTGGTATAAATATAAGTGCAACTACCTCTGCGGTTTGAGAAATAGATCTTGCTAAATGTTGTCCACATTTTGTTATGCGTTAAAAAACAGTAAAATTCTCCGCTTTATATCGCGCACCCATAAAAGCACTGTGCTACGAATTGTTTGTCTAAAATAATCGTGGATGGTATCAAGAAACAGGAAATTTCCCGCTGAATTCGAAACTGTGAAGTGTATTTGTGTGCGTGGGATATATTGATTTCTATTGGACTTGAAATTGAGGGTTGAAGGAGAAGAACATATATGTCCCTGTGGCATCAAGGAGGTTAAGTTGGAGCCGGACACCAGAAACATATATGCAGCCAAACCACTGATAATATTTATATTACATGGACGGCCCTCGAGTAGAATGCGCAAAACCATCAGCGCGGATACGGCTTGTACTTATTCGCAGCCTATCCGGTTAGTAGTTTCTTCAGCTGGCGAAAACGTGTAATTATACTTTAGTCATCGATTTCGCAGTATTTTCATTGCAAAGGTAAGATGCTAATTTTTTGCGCAGCCTATTCTCATGTGTATACTTATATTTTCAACAGTGCATCTTATTTCATGTTTACTCATTAGCAACAGTGCTAAAGCATATATTTGTCTTTGTATTTGATGAATACTGTCATGTGTGCTCGTTGTTCTGTGAGAACAATGGCGGAGGTGTAAAATCGGGGAAAGTCCCGATTTTGATTTTCAATAACGGCTACTAATTCTCAATACAAATCCTCAGTTACCGGGGTGTAATAAAAGCAGATAAGATAAAGATTGGTTAAGTGGCATTTATAAGTCTGTGGCGGTCGCGTAATTCCTTATTTTGACTCCTGCAATGCGACGAAATATGATGTTTTCCGAAATATTTACTCCACAACACTTGATTTTCGCACGCTTTCACAAGAAATGTTTACTACTAGCATTTTTAGAATAAATATGTCAACATTCACGGCGATTTCCTCTTTTGCTTGGTACTAATTTTATATGGCTACGATCAGTATTTTATTTTTTATGATTTTTTACGTAAACCCATATTTGCGTCGTATACTGAACATTTCAATTACCTTGTAGCAGACGACATAACATTCCTTTTGTTTGTTGACCCGAATATATATTTAAATCATTCTACAAAAATCTCATTCACCTAATCGGTTGAAAATAAATGTATTTTTTTCCTTTATTGTTCAATTGTGATGATTATCATGACTTTGTTATCATTATTCTTCCTAATGAAGTTTGATTATGAGTTAACCTGGGCTTAGAATTTAGTAATACATAATTGTACATATAGATCTATGGTCCTATTCTACAATAATACATTGTACATATAAGAACGTATGATGTTGTTTTAATGTTATTGGTTGCAGTTTCCTGCCAAGTTAAAGTTGACACTTTGCTGAAATTTTAAAATAGATTGCGTAATGTAGTACAGCCCATAACACGAATATTTCATTGGCTCGGAGGAAAGTGACGTTTGTGAAAATTGTTACATACGTCCTCATGGCTTTAGTATTTAGTGGCTTCCCTTTGAAAAAACCCCAAATGTCTCTGTACGGCCCAAAGCATAATCACTGCTAGCCCCAAACTTGCATTACAAAAGCATTAACACTCTTGGATAATGTGAAATCGTGTTTCGTTGGGACTATCAACTTTATAATATAGAATTATGCGAATTAGTATGAAATTAGAATCAGAGACTAATAGTGTCATTTAGTGAAACACCAGCCAGTCACAGGCCCTCGTGTCTTTGCGAGAATTAATGATTTTAAAAATGTTGTTTTTGAGATGACACCCTGAAATGCTTCACAGTACAATATAGTGTTGGGAATTGGTTGAAATCTCATAATTGATGATTGCTTCATTACCACGAACAATCATCGTTAAAAATTGGTTAGCGTCAATTTTCAGATTTTCCTATTCAGGCTGGTATTGCAGATATTTATAACATGATACACCTTTTTACTTTAAAGTTGATATATCATGAACATAAACCTTCTGGGGTCTTCAAGAAATATTCAGTCATGACTTTTCAGTTAGTGAATTTTTTGGTTTTGTTTTTTTTTCACATTTTTTTTTATTCACTTCACTTGGATACACTTTGTATGAAACATTCTGTGGACATAGTTTTGTAATGAAATAATATAATGGGTGGCATGTCACTCTGTTTCAAGTTCCACTGGGGGAAAAAGAGCATGTAAAACTGGAGCAATGGCAGATACACTTGGGTACAAGCTTAGTTTCATTGTCACATTCACAGAACATTTTGGAGTATAATCCATTTTCTCTCAAATAAATTCATATTGAAATTGTTTCTAGCAATATATTTCTCAATGTCATATACGTCTTTTAGTAACCCTTTCTATGTGGTGAAGCTTGGTTTCACACCCTTGACACTCATGACAAAAATGTGGCGTTTGGCTAATATGATCATGTGGTTGAGCAAAGGGTCGCTATTAGCACAAAATAGAATATCTTGAGCTGAGAGACGAATGTTCTGTGCAGGACACAATTAACAAAATTGGTGAATTCTTTCCAGAATATTCTAATGGTTGGACATTCAATATATACATGATAAATATTCTCACTTACGCCACATGATGTACATATGTCATTATCAACTAGTTTCATTTTAAACAACTCTCGTTTTGTATAAATAACTCAATGTATAAATATGTATTGAAAATCCAAAAGCTTTGTGTCTTTAATGGTTTGTTTACCGGTATATTGCAAAAATATGGTCTTCCAATCGATATGATTGTTTAATTCACTTTCCCATTTATCGCATACGTTTGGAAAATTGGATTTAGATATGAGACAATCGTAAAATGACCTAGATCTTTTATTAGGTTTAATAAGATCATTCCAAGGGGAACATATCGATACATTTTTTATGCTTGGGTGTCCAGCTTTTTGAATGACTTCTTTCCATTTTTTTGGAATACTTAGAGTGACCCGGTTTAGGTCAAGTACTGTGCCCTTAATATCAAATTTTGTTTTAAGTTCTGCAAATGAGATTAACTCTTGGTCATTGAAAATGTCTTTTATATGAACAATTCCTTGTTTGAACCAGTTATTGATTATCAAATATGGATTGTGAAACTGGTGATTTAACCAGAGAGGTTGCATAAGAATTTCATTTATGTTAATATCATTAACTACATATCCCTTTACATATCTATGCCAGGCATCAAGTGCATCTTTCCAGTACGGATTTGTAATTTTGTAGTTTTTTGTTAATATTCGCTCCTAACTTAATACTTAATGATGTGTTCTATTGGAAAACCGGCTAGTCTATAGCAGTTTGATTTTAAAACATATCTCTTTAAACAAGAAAGTTTTAATGAATCAATAAAAGTTTTAACATCGACCATCCTGAGGCCACCCTCCTCGTACTTTCGCATTAAATTTATTCGTTTTACCTTATCCCTCTTATCGTTGCATATGAAGTTAAAAAATTGCTTATTCAAGTTTGTAATAAACTCATCTGGTGGATTTGGGAGAGAAGAGAGGATATGAACAAGAGTAGATAGAGCCAAAGTTTTTATAACAGTTATTTTTCCAATCCCGGGTTAAATTTTGTGTTTTCCAGCTCAAAAGAATTCTTTTAATATTTTCAAGTCTCTTTTTAGTATTGATCACCCATAGGTTTTGTAAGTCTGCATTAAGTTTTATTCCCAGAACGTCAAAATTTTCACTATGCCAATCTAGCTTAAAATCATGGGATAAAGTTGTCTTACTGCAAGCCATTACCCCAAGCCAAACTGCTTTGGTTTTGTCCATATTTATTTTTAGACCAGACATATTGCAAAATGTTATAAGTGTTTTCATAGCTTCATCAAGAGATGCTTCCGATCCATCCAAGAATAATTTAGTATCATCAGCATACTGGCCAATAATATGCTCAATTTCGTTTAGCACAATTCCCTTTATGTTTTCGTTATTTATTATCATAATCCCAAGTATTTCGGCAACGAATAAGAATAAATATGGGGAGATTGGATCACCCTGCCTACAACCCCTTTCGTTTGACAAATGTCCAAGTAAAGTATCAAGGTCCAAGTCGGAATCATCCCAGTGAATGAATTAAGTCGTCCATGGCAATGCCGAATGTTGAAACAAATATTCCAGGCTTATGACGACACGCATTTCGCGAATGATACATGTTCTGCAATGTTGTCAGTTGACATGTGCAAATGAGAGATAAGATAAAAATTAAGATTATTGTAATCAGTTTATTGGAGCTGTCCATGTAATGTTTAACTGTCAAACGCAACGGGTGAGTTCCCGCTAAGGGAATTAACTCTCGGCCCGGATATTACGCAATATTGTTTACGTGGTTACCAGAGTGCTCATTTGCGAATGTCTGCGCATCTGTTGTGCATGTGTACCGGTAGCGGGAAGTTAGCAGCAGGGTGTCGATGTGTATCAGTTACCGTAGCGCTGATAGTTAGTGAAAAACTGTTGGGGAGGGCCGTCCCTCTATTATATGGTCTCTGTCTTAAGTAAAGAAATGTTTGTTACCGTGATAGAAAAAATTATCACTTACTAATGTAAAGCAATTGGAAATGACTCATTCTTTTTCAGAGAGATCGTCCTTGGGGTACATATATGCATTTTCTGCGGCTGAAAATGTCCTGTGACAGTTGTATCAATGTTTTAATAAAAATATTGTACAATAAATACAAATCCTTTTATCTATTATACGGCCCCCACCACGTGGAGTTACCTCCCTGCTACACATGCGCAGCCAACCAGGTAAGCACCTAGGCCCGTATCATCATTCCTTCTGCTGTCACTCAACTGTTCAGGCGTGTTTTGAGTTGCCTTGCTGAATACCTCTTGTATAAAGAATAATGTGTGAGACTTCAACTGTATGTATGGTCTGTATTTGTTCTTGACAGAACAGTTTTATAAGACTGTTGCAGTCTGTTATTTCTCATTAATGTGACTTTGTATTTAACTGTACGCTAACTTTCCCGTGGTTTACGCACGTGTTGCTTTTCCATGGCGGGAAGTTTAGCATGCCACGTGGTTGTCATATTGCGTTATTAACCAAGTATTTCTTCCCGTGGTCGCATTCACGTAATTTTCAATGTTTTGTACGTGTATATTTATGCTGCTGGCTCCGCTGTTAGCTACATGCTTGCGTGTTTGCTTTCAGGCGTTTACTGGATGTTCTGTCCGCGGGCAGAACATCCCCAGAGCCGATAAGCACGACAAGTGCTTGTGCTGTCTCGAGAAAGTCGTCCACAACACTGATATTTGTGAACTTTGCATGGCCTTCTCCCCCCGGGCCCAGAAACGGAGGCCCGTGGATTTTCTCTTCTACAAAGAGTTGCGAGAGGCGGGAGGGGAACTGACCCAGGAGGTCCCCCCGTCTAAAGCTAAAAAATCTAAGCTGGCTAAGAAACCTAAGTCACATGAGGCGCCTCCTCAGTCACACAGTGGTTTTGATATGTCTTTAATTACACAACTTTTCCAGCAGCATATGGACTCTGTGAAGTCCCTTGTTCACGAGTTTGTTGGAGGGGACGGAGAGTCCGGGGGTGGGATCGGCAAGCCCGGCTCGATCCCTTGGCCTGGAGGCATCTGTCGATCCATTGCCTCTGGTCCGCACGCCTCGGCTATCCTGGAGGGGGAGGGTTTGCTCCCACAGTTCCCCTCTCGGTGTTGGGGCAGGGTCCGTTGAGGATTCCTTGGATTCCGTTCCCTGCGCCGCCCCGCCCCATGAGAGTGGAGGAGGGTTCTGCCTGGTCTTCCTCCAGTGTCTCGGGACCGGGGTTCGAGTGTGGTGTCAGTTGCCGGAGCGGGGAGTTCCTTCGGCTCTTCCCTTCCCTCGATGTCTGGGGCTCGACCTCCCACCAGGTCGGGGTTCGGATCCTCTTTCGCGAGGAGACCCGGATTCTGACTCGGGCTGGGGTGCTGAGTCTATGGACGTTGGGGAGGTCGAGGAGCTGGAGGGCACTTCCGTTTCTCGATGGCTTTCAGGGAGGTGCGGCAGCGTATTGCCGAGTTCATTCCCCAAGCCGCGGTACCCACCAGTCACTCGGACTCATCTGAGTTCCGACTGCCGGGCGAGGCGTTTGCCCCTAGGCAACCCTCGCAGACACTGCTCCGCAACTTGCCTTCCCTGGTGCAGGACGTGATGGATCCCCTCCTGGTTGGGACACGCCTCCGGTTTGATTTGCCCGAACTCGTAAAGAGGTACCAGCTGAGGGACTATTCCCTCTTCTTTGTAACGGTGGTTGACGTGTGCGTGTTCACTTCGGTGGCCCTGGGGGGAGGCTAGGCTGCCTCTGATGCAGCCCCGGCTGCCAAGCAAGGGCGTTTAGTACCACCGTTTGCCCTTGTGGGCGCCCCTCTGCGGCAGGCTTACCGGACTTATCAGGAAGTCTATCGGAATGCCATGCAGCAGGTGCGGGTGGTGATCCATGAGGCCTACCTTTCCTCTGTCCAAAGGTCGGCTCTGGAGGCTGAAGGGAGCACTGGGGACGTGTCCCCGTATGTTGTTCTGCATCGTCAGTTGTCCGAAGTGCAGGCCCACCTAGCGAGTGACTCCTTGCGGTCTGCGGCGTCTACGGAAATGTGCGCTGTCATGGGGATGCGCAAGCTGTGGCTGTCGACGTCTCCTTACTCGGCAGCAACACAGAAGACCTTGCTAGCCCATCTGTTCCGTCTGGGAGCGACGTTGTTTCCTGGGGCTCAGCAGGTCATTCGGGAGGCTGCTGCTGCAGCTACCTCCTTTAAGGACTCTAAGGCCTTGTTGGAGCATCTGCGGGCTTCTCGCCCCCGTGCTCCCGTCACGGGTTCCTCCACCAGGGTGCAGCCTACACCCGAATCTGCCGGCTGGCTTAGGCCGCTGAGCAGGGGTAGGAGGAGGAGCTGTCCCGCCAAAGGTAAGGGCAAGGAGCAGCCCTCTTCGTTTGGCTCCCAGCCTTTTCGCCGTCGCAGTGGGTCCGTCCCAGTCAGTTCATCTGCAAGGGACCACTCACGCTCTCTTACCACATGTCCCAGTGAGGGGCCGCCTCTCTCTATTCCTGCGGGAGTGGGAGAAGGCTACCAGCAACACTTGGGTGCTTTTGGGCGAGGAACAGGTGGGATTTTATTCCACGTACTTTCTCAAGGGGTTGAATCGCATGCTAGAGGTTCCATCCTTCAAGATGGAGACACTTCGCCTGGCGATTGGCTTTCGATCTAAAGGAGACGTATCTACATGTGCCAATTCATCCATCGTTCAAGCAGTACCTCCGGTTCTCTTACGACGGGATGGGTTACCAATTCACGGTGCTCCCCTTCGGCATATCCACTGCCCCCAGGGTGTTCACCAAGCTCATGTGGCGTTGTTACCCTTACCTTGACGACTGGTTGCTCAGCGCTCTAACTCAGCCAGCGAGCCTAGATTCTACTCACACAGTGTTAGACATTCTACTTTGACATCGTGCTTCTCACTCAGGAACGACAAAGGCATCCAAGTTGGGGTTAAAAGTTTAATATACCTTCTTCGCACATCGGCGGTTACATTTGAACTGAGCATGGGAAACACATGTACAGGTACTTCCGGAAGATACAAGGGAGTTAATTGTTTTTTGTATTTTACATACCGCTAAAAACAAATGAGTAAAGTGACTGATGCGTATGTACAATATTCACAAAGCAATATAACTACAGTTTACTCCAACACCCCCACTTGAACTGTAGTTATGTACTATATACACATGATCAATGTCTTACTGGTTACTGAGTTTGACAAGTCTTCTCAGTCTGATTGATGACACCGGCTTGGTGAAGACATCAGCCACATTCAGTTCTGACGCAATGTATGCAAGTTCTACCATACCGCTCTGGACTTCAGATCTAATGAAATGGTATTTAATGTCTATATGCTTGGACCTCTGCTGGGTCACAGGGTTTCTAAGCTAATGCAATTGCGCCCTGATTATCGACCATTACAGTAAATGAGTCACAGTCTCCACTCATGTCTTTCCACAATTGTCGGAGAAATTTACCCTCCTGTACTGAGGCTGCCATGGCCATATATTCGACCTCACAGGTTGACAAGCCACAGTTGGTTGTTTCTACTTCTCCATGAAATCAGAGCTCCATTATCACTCAACCGGTATGCATAACCAGTAATGCTTTTCCTATCAGGTGATGATCCCCAGTCTGCATCTGAATATCCCACAAGTTCAAGTGGAAGAGATGATTTAAAATATTTCAAACCTTTGTCACTGGTGCCTCTGATGTATTTCAATGCTTGTTTAGCCATACCAAGATGAGTTGATGTTGGCTTGGCCATATATTGAGAGAGTTTAGTTACTTTACATAACATAGGTCTGGTCTTGTCGAAGTCATGATATAAATCAAACTTCCTACGATTTCCGGTACAGTCTCGATCATCAAGTTGTGTCGCCAGCTCGTTAAGCCTGATTTATCGACACCTTGTTCACAAGGAATGGCCTTTGGTTTGCAGTCCTTCATACCGAATTTCTCCAGCATCTTCTCCATATGTTTCGGTCTGCTTCATTTCCACACTGTTTCCTTCCCAGCTGAATTCAATTCCAAGAAAAACTTGACAGTTTTCCTAGATCCTTCATATTGAATCTTTCACACAATACATTTTTCACATGTTGAAGGTTTGTATCATTTTCAGCAGCAACTATGATATCATCCACCCACACTATCATAATCACAGGAGAACCATCCATACTCTGACAATACACACAGGGATCTGCAAGTGACTGTTCAAACTGCAGATTTTCTATGAGAAATGTATGAAGCAATGAATTCCAATTTCTACCACTCTGCTTCAGACCATACAATGATTTCTTCAATTTCCACACAAGCTTTTCACCATTTTCACCTTGAACCTCAAATCCTTCTGGTTGGTGAACATATATCTCACAGTCGATTAGCCGTTCAGGTATGCTGTCTTGGCGTCCATCTGATGAACTACCATATCTCGCTGAACCGCAAGCTGTAATAGAGTCGAATTGAGGTCATTTTGGCAGTAGGAGCAAAAGTCTCATGGTAATCGATGCCTGGAACTTGTGAATATCCCTTGGCTACATACCTTGCTTTATATCTCTCACCGCCGCGTGACCAGATTTTATGTCAAATACCCATCTTCCCCACTGTCGATTTACCTGCTGGTGGGTTGGTGATTTCGAATGTCTCATTGTCACGTGCATGCTGTCATTTCTTCCTCCATTGCTTGATACCAATTCTCTTTTGTCAGGCGATGACATTGCTTCATCATATGTAGTTGGAATGCTCGCCATTTTGTAGCAGTAGTGTACAGTGTACATTGCACTATCCTCAGATTCAGATATGTCTGATTCACATACATAGTCCTCCATGCGTTTGGGTTTTGTAGTTTGTCGTTTGGGATATCTACGTTGGCTGTTGGCTCGACTTCTTGTTGCTTTTGGTTTCCTTCTGTCATTGGACCTTTGTTCTCTTCATGTTGTGTTTCTTCTTTCTCCTGTTCTTTAGTTTCTTCAGCCTCAGGTCTCTTGTAGATTTCCTGTTCTTCCTCATAGTCAGGTTCATAAACAGTTTCTGTAAATGTTTCTGTGAATTTCACACATCTTATTCTTCTGACTTCATCCTGTTGAGGGAAGTAGACCAGGTAGGCTGGGCTTTCACGATCATATCCAACGAAAACACCTTTTTAAGCTCTGCGATTGTCCAGTTTCTTCGTCCCTTGAACATAAGCAAAACAAGCTGTGCCGAAAACATGCATATTTGACAGATTTGGCTTCTGACCTGTCATAACCTCAAATGGTGTCTTGTTTAGTCTCTTGTTGTAACACCGGTTCGAATGCACGCTGAAGTCATGATAGCATATGACCACAGAGTCTTGGGTAACTTGGCTTCAATGATGAGGCATCTCGCCATGTCGAATAGGGAACGCCATGCCCTTTCTACTGTTCACGCTTCTGATGGGGTGAGTAATGTGCTGACCTCTGGTGACGATCTTGTTCTTGATGAGAATGTGCCTAAATTTCGCTGGTGAATTCTGTCCCGTTGTCAGTCCTCAAGGTGACCACTTTTCCAAATGGTGCCATATCTGCTAAGAATTTTTCTGTAGCTGCTGGTGTGTCACTTTTCTGTTTCAGGAGATACAAGGTAACAGTACTTGAGTAATCATCAACAAATGATAGAACATATCTAAAACCACCACGAGCTGATGGCTCAATGGGTCCCGCTAAGTCACAATGAACCATCTCAAGTGTCTTAGTTGCTCGCTTTCGTCAGGGTTTCCTATCTATCCACTGGAACATCTTTCCCTTAGCACAAGTGTCACATACATCATTCTGTGCCTTACCAGCAATCTTCATACCATTTACTGCCTCTTCTAGTTTCATGACATCCTTCATGTTACAATGTCCAAGAATCTTATGCCAGTCTTGGGCTGAATGAGTAACACATTTAGATGAAACAGTGTTGTTCAAGTAATAAAGTTTACCATGTTTTAGTATGTTGAAGGTAGTACCGTCTGGAGCCTTCAAACATGCTCTGTCAGGATTAAAATTGATGGTTGCTCCCTTGTTTGTAGCTGCCTGCACAGACAAAATGTCTTGGTTGAGCGATGGAACATATAACGCATCCTCCAGAATCACTTTGTGTTGCTTACCGCGTCGACATCACACAAAGAAACACATGCTTCACCTTTAGCTTGGACAATCCCGTTAGTTCTACTTCCATCAGCAAACTTCGATGTAGTGTTCAGATGTGCGGAAAGTCTCGTCAAAATTAACAAACTTGTCTTTGTCAGTTATGATATGTGTTGTAGCTCCACAGTCCACAAGAAGATTGTTAAGAAGATCCCCAGTTTCATCTTGAACACTAACCTTGAATGCTAAATATGAATGATCTGGCTCACAATTTTCTTTCTCATTACTCACACTTTTGGCAGTATCTCTCTTCCGGCAAAATCTTGTGTCATGTGTTGGACTTTTGCATATGTCACACCATCGGCCTTGTTTCTTGTTTCCATTTGGATAATACTTCTTTGGTCCTTGTGTCTGTTGCTGATTCCTTCTTCTACACTCTGATGCTCTATGTCCGGCTTTCCACATGAATAACACTTGAATGTCATAATACTGTCTTCACCTTTACGTGTATATTGTATTTTGTCAGTCTCTTCATAACTTCGCGAGAGCCGTTTTTAAACTCGAAAAAGTCATGGTCTTATCTTTTTGTGTTACCACTATAGCAAAGGTTTTATATGAAGAAGGTAAACCTTTAAGTACCATTGCTATCAAGAGGCTATCGCTAATTGTCTCACCTGCCATTTTCAAAGAATTAGCGGCAGTCTCCGCCTTTGATTACATAGTCAGTTGTACACTCCGTTCCCATCTTCAGCGATGTGAGTTCTGTGTATAACGAGATGACTCGTGGTTTTCCGCTCCCTAAATAATGTTCTCGTAAAATTTTCAGTGCTCTTCTTCCATCATCCTTAGCATCCCTCATTACGAGGGGCTAAGCTTCTATCGTCCAGGCATTGCACCAACTCAGCAAAAGCATCAGCATTTTGCTAGCAGAGGGCTCTCCGGCGCACTCTTCGGTCGGTAATATCACGTCAGTATAATTTCTGCAAAAGCGCTATGTCCGAGGAATTTCACCTCCCATAGTTCATATTTCTCTTCCTCTCCGTCGAACATCAACCGTTGCCTGGGCCCATAACCTGTTGACATCGTGCTTCTCACTCAGGAACGACAAAGGCATCCAAGTTGGGGTTAAAAGTTTAATATACCTTCTTCGCACATCGGCGGTTACATTTGAACTGAGCATGGGAAACACATGTACAGGTACTTCCGGAAGATACAAGGGAGTTAATTGTTTTTGTATTTTACATACCGCTAAAAACAAATGAGTAAAGTGACTGATGCGTATGTACAATATTCACAAAACAATATAACTACAGTTTACTCCAACAGGGGTGGATCATAAACCTCAAGAAATCCGACCTGGTACCCACCCAGGACTTGTTTTTTCTCGGGGCACGGTTCCACACTCACGAGGATCTTGTCTCCTTGTCGTCCGACCGGGTCACCAGAGTACGGGAGATGGTGTCTTCGTTCCTCTCCCAGCCCCAGGCACCAGCTTGGACTTGGCTCCTGGGCCATATGGCGGCCACTATCTCTGTAGTGTGGCGGGCGCGGTTGAGGATGCGCCCTATACAGCAAGCTTTGGCGAGTCTGGGCTCACTCGGAGGATCTGGAAAAGTGTCTCACAGTCCCCGGGTGGTTGTCTCCTCACCTTCAGTGATGGACCAATCTGGGGAATCTCTCCAAGGGGATCCCTTTGGAAATCCCGACGCCAGCTCTTACAATTCAAACCAATGCGTCCCTCACGGGCTGGGGGGTGTGTGTTCTGGGCAGTCTGTCGGTGTCCGGACTCTGGTCCGAAGCCGAAGCTGAAGCCCGCCTTCACATCAACCTCTTGGAACTGAGAGCTGTGCGGTTGGTTTTCGAGTGCTTCCGGGAGCATGTTCAGGGCCAGGTGGTTCGTCTTCAGTTGGACAACCGTACGGCCATGATCTATATCCTGAAGCAAGGCGACACGGTGTCCCTAGCGCTCCTTTGGGAGGCGTGAGAGTTTCTCCTCTGGTGCGACCAGTGCGACTGTCAGGTGCTTCCTGTTTATCTCCCGGGGCTGGAGAACGTGCGAGCAGACGCTCTCTCTCGCCGGATCCTGGCCCCGCGCGAGTGGATGCTCGACCGGCACATATTCAGAGTTATCTCCCAGTTGTACGGATTGTTCAAGGTGGATCTGTTTGCGTCTGGCGGGACGAATCAGATACCCGTGTTCTGCTCTCGAATACCGGACCACAGGGCGTTGGCTTCCGACGCCTTCCTGCTGGATTGGACTGGCAAAGTGCTCTGGGCATTCCCGCCGGTACCACTCATTTCCCGGGTCCTCTCCCAGCTGTTCCCCCAGCCAGCTCGGCTACTTGTGCTACTGGCACCACTATGGCCGTCACAGCTGGTTTCCGGTAATCTTCAGGTTTCTGGCTCAGCCTCCTGTTCTATTACCTTTGCGACCGGACATTCTCACTCAGAACGGCGCGCCATACCCCAATCCAAGAATACAGTGGGTGGCTTGGCCTCTGTCAGGTCTAGCCTCGATGCACGCAGTATTCCTGCAGCAGTTGCAGACAAAATTCTGGCCTCGAGGCGGGATTCGACAAACGTTCAGTATGAGGATAGGTGGTCCCGCTATGCACGCTGGTGTTCAGATAAGGGGATTGCAGATCCCTTTTCTGCGGATTTAGTCCGAGTATTGGAGTTTTTGCAAGCTCGTTTGGAAGAAGGCTTGGCGGCTTTGACCATTCGTGGCTACTTCACCGCTATTTCCACTTTTCACACCCGGTTCTGGAGCACCACCCTCTCATGCAGCGCTTTTTAGCTGGCGTGGATCGGGTTCGACCTGCTATCACTTACCGCCCGAAGGTCGATCACGCTTTCCATGTGACAGCTCCTATCGAACTTCCTACTCTTATCCAGCCTTCCACATCGGGGAGCACTCACCCGTTGGATGTCTGGAAGACTCTCAAGGCCTATATCAAACGAACACAGGGGATCCGTACGGGTACCCATCTGTTCTGCTGTTATGGTGACGGGAAGGCTGGGGTCCTGGCGAGCAAACAGACCCTGTCTCGCTGGCTTGTTTCGGTCATTTGTGCTGCTTATCAGGCTAGAGGCAAGCCTCCCCCTGAGGGGTTGAAGGCTCACTCGGTCAGGGCAGTAGCCACGTCAGAAGCTTTTGCATTGGCACTACCCATTGAAGAGATATGCTCTGCCGCTTTTTGGAGCAGGCCTAGCACTTTTTATCAGGCACTATCAGCTCGATACACATTCACGTGATCGTGCGCATTTTGGCCGTTTTATTCTCTCCAGTTGACAGTGTCCTGCCACCCTGACCGAGTGAGTCTTTGTTATCTGGTTAGTTGACACTTCTTTCAATTGTGTTTTATTGATATGTCTGCTGTTGTGTGATCTAACTCCTATCACTTCTCTCCGGAGATTATGGTTGGTTGTGAGTTGGTTTTTTCCCCCTACGGTGCTCTCTAATAGACCATGATGTGGGTGGGGTTGTTTATTTTCGCACTGTGTGCAAAATTGCTATGCTTAACCTACGAGGTCGGTCCTAAGTACTTATCCTCCCTGTCGGTTACCCTCCCATAATGCCTCTCGCTGAAGCTCCGGGACATGTGACAGATGAGTGGTGTGGCGTCTGTTATTCCTAACGATCGCTATTCATGTGTACTTTGACAGAATTCCCTCCTCCCTGGCCTCCGGTCTTTGGGAGTCTGAGTTTATGCATATATGTACCCCTAGGACGGTCTCTCTGAAAATGAATTAACTAAATCTGCAGAGGTTTCTAATTCTTTGAGGAGAGTCGTCCTTTGGGGTAGGGCCGCCCAGCTCCCCGCAATTCTGTTCACTGATTTATTCAGCAGAAGGAATGATGATACGGGCCTAGGTGCTTACCTGGTTGGCTGCGCATGCGTAGCAGGGAGGTAACTCCACGTGGTGGGGGCCGTATAATAGATAAAAAAAGATTTTATTTATTGTATAATATTTTTATTAAAACATTGATACAACTGTCACAGGACATTTTCAGCCGAAGAAAATGCACATATGTACCCCAAGGACGACTCTCTTCAAAGAATTTAGGAAACCTCTGCAGGTTTAGTTAAGTTTATTTTATTCGGTACAAAATGTTTTTTTTTGTCTCAGTGTCTGATTTTACTCCCGCTTCATCGCGGCGAGGGGACACGAGAATGAATGTCACACTCTGTACTCATATGAGGAATCGAACTCGGGTTTTAGCAATGGCGAGCGGGCGCTTTTACCACTAGCCAACACCACAATTCAATCAAACTACAATTAACGCATGCACACGGCGGGCAAAAGGAAATTGTACACAGGTAACCACCCATCACGCTTTACATTCCCTCCGTCCATCTCCTGTCTGCAACATTTTGATGACCTTTTGTGTGTTGACAGGGTTTTGATGTAGCCCAGGAGCTGGAGCAACTCAAGGAAGCGGAAGTCCTGGAGATTTACCACAGGTCAGTGTCAACACTGTCGTGTAGGCACACAGGCCGGTCACACCACAGTAGTGTAGGCACACAGGTCAGTCACACCACAGTCGTGTAGGCACACAGGTCAGTCACACCACATTCGGGTAGGCACACAGGTCAGTCACCAAAGTTGTTTAGGCACACAGGTCAGTCACACCACATTCGGGTAGGCACACAGGTCAGTCACACCACAGTCGTTTAGGCACACAGGCCAGTCACACCACATTCGGGTATGCACACAGGTCAGTCACACCACTGTTGTTTAGGCACACAGGCCAGTCACACCACATTCGGGTAGGCACACAGGCCAGTCACACCACATTCGGGTAGGGACACAGGTCAGTCACACCAAAGTCGTTTAGGCACACAGGTCAGTCACACCACAGTCGTTTAGGCACACAGGTCAGTCACACCACATTCGGGTAGGCACACAGGTCAGTCACACCACATTCATGTAGGGACACAGGTCAGTCACACCGAAGTCGTTTAGGCACACAGGTCAGTCACACCACTGTTGTTTAGGCACACAGGTCAGTCACACCACAGTCATTTAGGCACACAGGCCAGTCACACCACATTCGGGTAGGCACACAGGTCAGTCACACCACAGTCATTTAGGCACACAGGCCAGTCACACCACATTCGGGTAGGCACACAGGTCAGTCACACCAAAGTCGTTTAGGCACACAGGTCAGTCACCACAGTCATGTAGGCACACAGGCCAGTCACACCACATTCGGGTAGGCACACAGGCCAGTCACACCACATTCGTGTTGGCACACAGGTCAGTCACCACAGTCATCCACAGTAGGCACACAGGCTAGTCACCCCACAGTCATGTAGGCACACAGGTCAGTCACACCACAGTCGTGTAGGCACATAAGTCATTCACTCCACAGTCGGGTATTCACAAAGGTCAATTACACAGCTCTGTCACATGATCTCCCACACGGACTATGGTAGTAGAGAGGCTAACAATGAACTATTTCTCCTTTAACACGGACTATGGTAGTAGAGAGGCTAACAATGAACTATTTCTCCTTTAACACGGACTATGGTAGTACAGAGGCTAACAATGAACTATTTCTCCTTTAACACGGACTATGGTAGTACAGAGGCTAACAATGAACTATTTCTCCTTTAACACGGACTATGGTAGTACAGAGGCTAACAATGAACTATTTCTCCTTTAACACAGACTATGGTAGTACAGAGGCTAACAATGAACTATTTCTCCTTTAACACGGACTATGGTAGTACAGAGGCTAACAATGAACTATTTCTCCTTCAACACGGACTATGGTAGTACAGAGGCTGACAATGAACTATTTCTCCTCAGCTATCTGGACAACATCGAACTGCCATGTGAACGTATGCTGCAGGCGGGTCCAGTTGGTGACGAGGGATGGGAGGTTTGTGACGATGAAAAGTTCAGACCGGTCAAACCTTGCTTGGCGTACTCCTTCGGGTAGGTGCCGGCAACTTGTAGCATATACTCCTTCGATCAGGCAGTGTGAAAGCTTAACTTGATTATTCGGGAAAGTACTGTCAAAGCTATAATTGATCATTTGGCAGGTACTGTTAATGGTTTACTTGATCATTGGTGTAGGTACGTTCATCGCTGAACTAAATCATTCGGGTAGATGGATTTAAAGCTTTACTTGATTAAACGGGTGGGCACTTTAAAAGCTATTTTGATCATTCGGCAGGTACCTTCAAAGCTTAGCTTGATCATTGGTGTAGGTACAAGTAGTAGATATTTACCCAGTTCCGGACACAATAGCATTCCTTGGAGTACAAAGACATTCCAGGGGAGAACAATAACATTCCTGACGAGAACAATAGCATTCCTGAAGAGTAGCTCCACACATTCCTGTGGAGCAGCCTTACATACCGGTACCTGTGGAGCTAGTGGAGCACATTCCATAAATTCCTCACATATCATGAGCTGAACTTTTAACCCTAGCAAGTAAAGAGTTAAGTAACATCTGTATATAACGAGATGACTCACCTGGATCGGAATGTGTTTTGAAATAATATGAATAGGAGCCAAGTAAATATACATGAATAGGTGTCAATTTAATCCTAATTATTTATGCACGATAACTCATTAATATGCAAATGTAGGCATGACGTCACAGGTCAGAAAGGTTAATGAACAGGTGTTTGTTTTTATGCACTCTTGCAATTAATGAGCCAAGCTTTCATTAACGAAAAACAATGCACAGTAATTATCATAGTACCACTACCATATTTAGAAAAGCGAGCGCTCATAAACCTATTTAGAAAACGTGCGTGCTAGGTGCTGATTGGTTTATTTAAATCATGGGTTAATTTAATCATGCACATCGATGCAAATGAAGGCATGAGGTCAGCAAGTTGAAAGAACCGGTGTTTGTTTTGACGCACTCACGATATTCACAACCCGAGCCTTCATTCATGGAAAAAGATACATAGTCATTAAGCGTAGTAGCCATGCCATATTTTGAAAAGCGTGCATTTCACGTAACCATGCGACCTTCCTGACATGACATTCCATGGCACGTGAATCGGAGATAATAAATAAGTTTCAAGACATGATGAAACATAGTAATGCGCTAATAAGCTATCTTAAATTACACCCTTCGTTAAGCGAACGCAATGAATCGCTCGCTATAACACGTCCTATATTATTTCAATGTCTGCGACGAGAAAATCTCGCCTATGGGCCTTGTAACGAAATCAGACCCTATATGACTCACGTCTGTATCAACACTTATAGTGTCAAATGGTTTTATTTGGCCTGAAAGTATTAAGAAATAAAGTTTAATCCTGAATACATTTTGTAGAAAACAGTTCTATCATCGCATAATGCTAAGTACATTGGATATTACAGTCATGTATATATGCGCATATCCCTGAACATATACCTAACGATACCAACCCTCTGTAATTTCAAAACTGTCAGGTAACAGCTGTTTATACATTCTCATTATATAATCTAACATCGGGAATGAATATTAGAAAATGTATATAGGTCAGAAAAGTCAAAGGGAGTTAGGTATGGTTTGTGACACCTATCACTCCATTGGCTGTAGGGGGCCCCGAGGCGGCCCTGTAGGGGTGGTCTCACAAGACAAAAACAAGTTTTTTGTTTTGTAAATATTTTATTAAAAAAATATAGTTACAACTGTCGTGGGATTTTAAATTGACATTTAAATGCTTATATGTACCCCAAGGAGGACTTTCTTCAAAGAATTCATAACCTCTACAGGTTTGTATAAATTTATTCCGAAAGAAATTATGTATTTAGATTACAATATGAATTGAAAAGTTAAAATGAATTTATGCAACTATGAACCCCTTAGAATCATGTCCCTTGGAGCACTGTTTACTAATATACTGTAATACTACAGTGATTGAACACCAGTTCGGCAAAGACCCACAACACCGCATGCATCAGTTTTCGATGTAAGGAGCAATTGTTTAAGTTCCATATATGGCAAGTGTTTCCTACCTGGAAGCTGTTCGCCTGGAACTTTCAATTATCAATTACAGGCAATTGTAAGGGATAATAACTGTTTTACTGCAAATCTTTGAAGGGCATTTAGAAGTGGAATGCATAAGAAAAGCAAGATTTATGGATTTCAACACCTCTATTATTGTGAATAACACAATAATGGCAGATGGACTTGGCACATCTGGTGAGGGAGGATAGTAGTATAGGGAATGGGGGTTCTGTGACAGGCCGATTAAGAGCGTCATTATATATCTATTCCGCTTCCAGCCCCCAGTATAAATTAACAATTTCGAGCAGAGACACCATTCGATGCACATCCCAGACCCCTATAAGAGCCTTAAAATCTGTAGGGTACCATGAGTTTCGGAAACCCCCGGGCGGGAACGAGGACTGCAATACGTCCCCAAGCCGCAGACGGTGCCGGATGCTAAGCAGCCACCAGTTACCCCCGGTCATAGAATGGGATTCTGTGACAGGCCGACTAAGAGTGTCATTATATACCAATTCCACTTCGAGCAGAGACACCATTCAATGCACAGCCCATGCACCTCTACGATTTCAAGCAGAGACACCATTCGATGTACAACGCAAACCCCTGGCATGCACCTCTACGATTTCGAAAGCAGAGACACCATTCGATGTACAGCCCATGCACCTCTACGTTTTCGAGCAGAGACACCATTCGATGTACCCCACATCACCGCAGTTTTCTCCACACAAGCCTCCCCAAGCATTCATAGAAGTCCTGGACGGGGAGCACAGTCGGCTCTGCAGCGGGCAATACGCTCTCGCTAGTGGCTGCGTCTGTGCGGGGGGTCGACGCTTTCCCTCCAGGGGCTGTATTCCATATTTTGCGTAGTCGATTGGAACCGATGCCGAATCGTTGTCTAGTTTCTTGTGCTGGGGCTTTTCCACGCAGCTTGCGAATCTCCTCCACTTGGGCTTGCGATAGTTGTCGTTTTGGGGGCATTTGGTTGTACTATATATCTACATTCGCAAAATATTGTCTATATGGGAATCTAGGGCACACTAGACATACTGGGGTACACTAGACAGAACCTAGAAGTTTGCTTGTTTTGCTAAGTATTGCTAAGCATTTGCTAAGCATTGCTAAGTATTGCTAAGCATTGCTAAGCATTTGATAAGCATTGCTAGGAGTTTCCTGGGAAAGGTTGGGATTCCTTGGGAGGATTGGGATTCCTGGGAGGATTGGGATTACTGGGAGAGGATTGGGATTCCTGGGAGAGGATTGGGATCCCCATATAGGTATATAGGAAGTATGGATATATATATGCCCAGGAAAAACAACCATGCCACCAAAAAGAGATTTACCTTCGGATAAGATCAAAGAAATACGTTCCCTTCGAGGGGTGCTCCCAGCAAGCGAGGTCAAAAAGCGCTTCGGTATTGGGTCCACAAGACTCTACGACATATGGAGAGATCCAATCGAAGAACCAGAAGTATCGTTGCCAGGCGACAACCAACAAGTATCGTTGCGGTTGATCTAACCACAAAAGGTGACTTCGGGATAGATCGAAAGTAACAATACCTGGTATCATCGTTACCAACCATCCAGGACTTCTACGATGCCTGGGGAGTCTCGAGACTTGTGTGGAGCAAACCGCGAATACATCGTCGAATTTGTTGGTTGACATCCTATCGAGGTTGGACAAGGATGATGACAATGACGAAGTCCTGGAAGAAATAGAAGAGGAACAAGAAGACACCCGTCTGGGTGTCCAGAAGGTGCGGGAGATGGTAGAATCAGCCCAAAAGTTAACCTATGTTTCGATAGCTGCCGTATTACTCTGGAAGGTCATCCACAAGACCTGGAAGCATAGCAAACCAGTTTCCCCAGCAACACCCAAGCCCCAAACCCCGGACCCCTTCCGCATGTAGTAACATTCATTTAGACATTTGACTCCGCATAAGGTATACAACATGTGGCCCGTGGGAACCCATTATTGCAAATGGGTATTGCTTTCGGCAAAACCGACAGCCTGCGATAAACGCTGTATGACTGAATATTGCCACCGCATGCCCACTGTGTGAGAAAGGGTCATGTCAATTACGATATGCAAAGTATGCGGCATAGGGGTCAAAGGACATTATGGGCTGTGCAAAGACCATGGGAGGGACGAAGTTCAAACCAACTTATTTACAATAAGAAGAAAGACTACCTCAACGAACGTAACCGGGCTGCTCAGGACCCGAAAGTTTAAGGGTGATTCATATTTTTGAAGGCTGACGGGATTATCTGCACATTGAAAACGCCTATTAGACATGTGGCTCCGCATATGGTATACACCATGACTACTGTCGTCAGAACTCAAAGCTCTCGCCAAAAGTCGTGGACTGGCGGGTTATTCCAGCTTTAGGAAACCCCAACTGCTCACCTTGCTCGATATGAAATATACCAAGCCCCCTACCGTGCGAGACCTCAAACTCCGTGCTAAAGAACGGGGATTGAAGGGTTATTCCCGCATGAGAAGAGCCGAGCTGGTCACCTTGCTGGAAGACACCAGGCCAGTCGAGTTGAGATTTGTGCAGACGGAGCACGCCGTGGGTAAGTATCTCCGGGGTTGGATAATGACAGTTGATTCCAATATTGATACCAGTACAGTCAAACCCCCATTGCTAGTAAACTCCGCGAAGAACTAGGCGACTTGAAAAGCATCAAGTACCAACTAACGATGAAAATGGAGCTCCAAAACAGAATACGGACGGTAGTACTGATGCGTTGCACCTTATTTCAGAGGCAAACAGGAAGCCCTAACCCAACCAGAATTGATTGAATCCTCCATCGACGCGTCGTTGCAGAAAATACAAGAGTCGTTGGAGAGATATACCCACCTGGGCTCTGGATGGGTGGTAGACAAAATCAACACCATTTATCTCGACATAGCGAACTACATGCCGCTCAAAGGTGGGTCGCACATACCGGTGCCCAAGCATTTCAAGGCTAAAAGGCCCTCGTTAACCCCAAAACCCAAGGCGGCGATGTTAATGATTACTGTGCGGTGGTGGCGGTCATAGCTGCTACGCATGAACCAACGGGCAATCCGGGCAGGCGTTCCAGCTATCCATCGATCGAAGAATCCGGGTTCGACTTCACGGGTGTAGAACGCTTAACACCCATCTCCTACTGGGCGCAATTCGAAAAGCAGAACAAGGTGGCCGTCAACGTGTTCGGTCACGAAGGTGACAAAACCATCGTGCATAGGATAAGCCCTGTGGGTGATAAAACCGTGCGTAGAACCAATATATTCCTCATCGAAAAAGACGGCCAGTATCACTACACGGCAATAAAAAATCTGAGCCGACTGTTGCACGATCAATCGATGCACAGAGAAAAGAAACACTTCTGCGAACGATGTCTGCACGGTTTTACGCGAGCCGACCTGCTGCAAGCACACCAGGGAGATTGCCTAGGTGTAGGAGAGACGGCGATCCGAATTGACATGCCTAAGGAAGGCGACAACATCTTGAAATTCACCAACCACAAACATCAGATGCCTGTGCCTTACATGATCTACGCAGACTTCGAGCCCTCATCAAACGGCTCGACGTACGGCGCGCCCAACACTGAGCAAAGTTTTACGTGCAAGACCCAAGAACACCAAGCCTGCGGGTTCGGTACGTGAGTCGTCGATCGCGATGGACAGGCGAACGCTCCAGTCATCTACCGAGGTCCTGGCGTCGAACGATTCCTGATGTGTTTGCAACAGGAAGAGAAAATCATCAGGAAAAGACTGTACACCGCTGCCCCCATGCGCATGACGCCGAAGGACCAAGTCGTCCACAAGCGTGCTGAGAATTGCTATATATGTCAGGGGCCGCTGAATGGGGATGTTGTGAGAGATCACTGCCACATCACCGGCCGGTACCGAGGTGCCGCCCATAACGCTGCGATGCAATCTCCAGCTTAGAATCAACCCTAAAACAATCAACATCCCCGTGGTCTTCCACAATCTGAGAGGGTACGATGCCCACCTGATCATGCAGGCCATCTCGAAGGTCGATGGTGATATCAAGTGCATCCCCAACAACATGGAAAAATACATCTCGTTCTCGCTCAACGGTCTGAGATTCATTGACAGCTCAGTTCCTCCTGTCATCGCCGATAGTTTGGTCAAAGCCAATGACACCTTCCCCATCACTGGTCGATACACCAATGCCGGTGACTCGCCCCTGCTGATGAGGAAGGGTGTGTACCCATACGAGTACATGGATGATTGGTCTAAGTTCGATGAGACCCGATTACCTCCTATCAACCAATTTTACAGCAACCTGACCGAATCCCATATCTCCCAGGATGATTACGTCCACGCCGCAGAACGCGTGGGGAGAAACTGGGATGTAAGAATCTGGGTGACTACCATGACCTGTACTTGAGAACGGACGTGCTCCTGCTAGCCGATGTGTTTGAGGCGTTTAGGAGGGCGTGTTTGAAACAGTATCAACTCGACCCTGCATGGTACTACACCAGCCCGGTCTATCGTGGGATGCGCTGCTGAAGAAAACCGGAGTTAAGCTGGAATTGCTCACGGATTACGACACATGCACCTGTTCATCGAGAAAGGCTTACGAGGTGGGATTTCCATGGCCGCCAAACGGTGCGCAAGAGCCAACAATGATGCGTGGAAGGCTACGACTCTAGCAAACCCACCAATCATCTCCTCTACCTAGGCGCCAACAACCTGTATGGCTGGGCTATGAGTCAGTCTCTGCCTACGGGTGGGTTTGAGTGGTTGGATGATGAGATCGATATCACGAGCATCGCTACGGATTCGGGAAGGGTTACATCCTGGAAGTGGATCTGGAGTATCCCGAGGCATTGCACGCTGCTCACAACAGCTACCCGCTGGCCCCGAACGGTTGATGGTCTGCGAGACTGGATGTCCGACTATCAGCAGGACTTGTTGGGTGAGAACACCCTGGCTCGGTGGAAAAACTCGTCCCTAACTTGATGAACAAGACCAAGTATGTCGTGCACTATCGCAACCTGCAGCTGTACCTATCGTTGGGTATGAAACTGACCAAAATTCATAGGGTGCTGAAGTTTGACCAAAGTCCTTGGATGGAGCCCTACATCAGAATGAACACGGACTCCGCGAAAGCTGGCCACCAGTGACTTCGAGAAGAACTTGTATAAGCTCATGAACAACTTCGGTGTTTGGTAAGACGATGGAGAACCTGAGAAAACGGGTGACGGTCAAAACTCAGACGATCGCAGCAGGAGGAAAACTCAGGAAACTGATCGCTAGCCCGGCCTTCAACCAAGCTAAGCTATTCGATAACGACTTGGCGCGCTGCACATGAACAAAAAGTCACATCAAGCTCAACCGACCGCCTCGTGGGGATGAGCATTCTCGACCTGTCCAAACATCTCATGTATGATTTCTACTACAACCAGCTCAAGAAGCAATACGGTGATCGATGCGAGCTGCTGTACACGGACACGGATTCCTTGTTGCTGGATATACACACCCAGGACGTGTACAAGGACATGGCAAAACACATACACCTGTACGACACCAGCGATTACCCCAAGGACCATGCCCTACACAACACGATCAACAAAAAGGTCCTTGGTAAGATGAAGGACGAATGCGCGGGCACACCCATCGCCGAATACGTCGGCTTGAGGCCTAAGATGTACTCCATCTTGAAAGCTGACAAGGGTGAGATCCGAAAGGCAAAAGGGGTCAAGAAATACGTGGTGAAACAACACATCAAGCACGTCCTCTTCAAACAAGCTCTGTTCAAGAATAAGACGTTCAAACACCGAATGAACGCTGAGCGTTGAGAAGCGACAAACACAACATCATCGGCGCATCACCCTCAACAAGACGTCGCTGTCGCCCATGGACACCAAACGGTGGATCGCCGCCGACGGCGTCACGACTTACGCGTACGGGCACACGCTCATAAACCACTGAGTGGTGAAATTAGTGCTCTTAGTTGGCCTGGGCTGTGCATTGAATGGTGTCTCTGCTCGAAGCGGAATTGGTATATAATGACACTCTTAGTCGGCCTGTCACAGAATCCCCATTCTATGACCGGGAACTTAGCATCCGACACCGTGTATTGCAGTCCTCGTTCCCGCCCGGGGGTTTCCGAAACTCATGGTACCCTACAGATTTTAAGGCTCCTATAGGGGTCTGGGATGTGCATCGAATGGTGTCTCTGCTTGAAATTGTTAATTTATACTGGGGGCTGGAAGCGGGAATAGATATATAATGACGCTCTTAATCGGCCTGTCACAGAACCCCCATTCCCTATACTACTAGGATCTATTACCATGTTGTTTTAGTGTATCACTGCCCTCATGTTTGTATTAAATATTCTTTCCTCAACATTGTTAACTTATTAAACATGTTTTCTTTATAAGTGCCTCACGTATGTATATATATATATATTCTCCCTTATACTCCCTCCTGATGAAGGAGCAAGCATACACTCCAAAACGTCGTGTTATTCACAATAAAGAAGTGTTGACATCCATAAATCTTGCTTTTCTTATGTTTTACTGCATCCATTGGAAGCTATTGTGAGTGCATATGTCCCCAATATATAAAATATAGGCCAAAATAGTATCGAAAATGCGTAACATTGTGCCTTTTATATAACCATAACAACCAAGCCTGTCTTTTAGCTTGAAAAAAAAGACCTCCAAAAATAACATATAGCATGGAAATATGGTGAATTAATGCAAAATGTATATTTTTGGGGATCCAGGAATTACATTTCTTGATATTTATCAAGTGAAATTTCCATATGTGTTACAGGAGACGTGGACAGTCTGTTTTCGTTGAGGGGGACTATATCTTGGCGGTTAAGAGTAATGCAGTTAAACCACAATTATGACAAGGCAAGCTGCAGTGTAAATGACACACAGCCGGTCTTGTTTTGTTATGAGTGACCTCGTTACAAGCGATTCGCATGCAAGCGCCTGCTCAGTTGAAGTTTAAATATTACTTCAAGTTCAATGGAATAATCGACCTACTAGTGAAACAGCTCTTTTAACAGTAGGGTTTATATGTCTGATTAATATGATACCGTATTATAGTACAAGACAAATGAATTACATTCATAAACCATACTTGATTCATAAATGGATGTTTTCAGCATTAGACTTGCTCTATATCCTGGATTCAGATAACAATTGAAACTAAATTTAAATTTGTTAGATGGACCTTTAAACACGTGCCTGCCACCATACAGGCATGCAGTTAGCCTTGCTTCAAAGATGTAGAGAATAATTATTGCAGGGATATATATGAGTAATTCTATCCCCATTATAATCAAGTCTAGATACGTAGACAGCACATGCCATCGACCATTCTTATTATTGTTCTTATTATCTACATAACCTAGAAAATGTTATTTAAACTCTAAACTTATTCCCCCTGTGTCATGTGCCTTTGTGTGTGTGGCGGATGGGCCATGGCGGAAGAGAGAAGCTGACACCCGTCCCTTAGCTTACGAGCCCTATATCAGTGACCAGCTGTTTATAAACTGTCTTAGCATATTAGAGTGGAGACTTGTTTATAAATAGCAAATTTGTGTCACTCCAAATTCCATTCCAAAATTCATTCCATTCTTTACACTATGCTGTTTTATAACGATCAGTGATAGGTGTCACAAACCATACGTAACTCCTGTTGACCTTTCTGACCTTTATACATTTTCTAATATTCATTCCCGATGTTAGATTATATAATGAGAATGTATAAACAGCTGTTACCTGACAGTTTTGAAATTACAGAGGGTTGGTATCGTTAGGTATATGTTCAGGGATATGCGCATATATACATGACTGTAATATCCAATGTACTTAGCATTATGCGATGATAGAACTGTTTTCTACAAAATGTATTCAGGATTAAACTTTATTTCTTAATACTTTCAGGCCAAATAAAACCATTTGACACTATAAGTGTTGATACAGACGTGAGTCATATAGGGTCTGATTTCGTTACAAGGTGCATAGGCGAGATTTTCTCGTCGCAGACATTGAAATAATATAGGACGTGTTATAGCGAGCGATTCATGTGGACTCTCTCTTGGTGGTTAAGACACACCCATGTTTACACACGTGTTCAGTTTCACAAGGCCGCGATCGTGTTGTAAGCTACATGCGTTCGCTTAACGAAGGGTGTAATTTAAGATAGCTTATTAGTGCATTACTATGTTTCATCACGTCTTGAAGCTTATTTATTATCTCCGATTCACGTTGCATGGAATGTCATGTCAGGAAGGTCGCATGGTTACGTGAAATGCACGCTTTTCAAAATATGGCATGGCTACTACGCTTAATTACTATGCATCTCTTTCCATGAATGAAGGCTCGGGTTGTTAATATCGTGAGTGCGTCAAAACAAACACTGGTTCTTTCACCTTGCTGACCTCATTTGCATCGATGTGCATGATTAAATTAACCCATGATTTAAATAAACCAATCAGCACTTAGCACGCGCGTTTTTTAAATAGGTTTATGAGCGCTCGCTTGTCTAAATATGGTACTATGATAATTACTGTGCATTGTTTTCCGTTAATGAAAGCTTGGCTCATTAATTGCAAGAGTGCATAAAAACAAACACCTGTTCATTAACCTTTCTGACTTGTGATGTCATGCCTACATTTGCATATTAATGAGTTATCGTGCATAATTAATTAGGATCCGGCAAAAGCAGGACATCGCCACGTATTCTATACTAGGTGGTCTTGTACAACTCGCTTGTCCGCATCATAGTTTCATGCAAATGTACCTGAGTATTAAGAATATCCTTCACTTCTTGAAACACACAAGTGAGTAACTGGTCATTTGAAATGGGCATATGTCCAAACTCTTCTGTGCCATACTGAATTCACAAGCAAAGATGCTCTTTCAAACTCCTTGTGGCTAGTGAGATTTAAAATGCCTTATAGTGAAAGGTGCAACATGGGATTGTGTAGAACATCCACTGTGTGATTGGTTTAGGGTAGTACACATACAGTTTGGTTGGATAAAATGATTCTTTAAATGGAATGCTATTGTTCACAGCATGTGTTTATGCAGGTGAGAAACATTCCAACCATTCCAATTGACACCTATTCATGTATATTTACTTGGCTCCTATTCATATTATTTCATAACACATTCCGATCCAGGTGAGTCATCTCGTTATATAATGATGTTACTTAACTCTTTACCTGCTAGGGTTAAAAGTACAGCTCATGATATGTGAGGAATTTATGGAATGTGCTCCACTAGCTCCACAGGTACCGGTATGTAAGGCTGCTCCACAGGAATGTGTGGAGCTACTCTTCAGGAATGCTATTGTTCTCGTCAGGAATGTTATTGTTCTCCCCTGGAATGTCTTTGTACTCTGAGGAATGCTATTGTGTCCGGAACTGGGTAAATATCTACTACTTGTACATTCAAAGCTTAACTAAATCATTCGGGAAGATGCATTCAAAGCTTTACTTGATTAATCGGGTAGGCACTTTAAACGTTTGATCGTTCAGGTAGACACTTCAACGCTGAGCTTGATCATTCGTAGTTATTTCGTAAGCCTTGCTTGACAGTGTGGGTAGGTACAGTCAACGTTAAGCTTAACCGGGTGGCAATGGGATGGTGTTGCTAACTCAGTCGGGTACGTGCGTTCAATGTTTTGACAACTCATAAATCCATAATCCCTCCCAGAGACCACAGAGCAGGTCTTCAAGAAGATGATCAGCCAATTCCATCCTCTTCTCCTGCAGCCTTTACTCATCACTCCTTCAGCTGTAGACCCTGTAGTGTGAGTTTGGTTTTACGCCGTTTTAAGCAATATTCCATCATATCACGGCGGGGGACACCAGAAATGGGATTCACACACAGTACCCATGTGGGGAATCGAACCCGGGTCAACAGCGTGACGAGTGAACGCTTTAACCACAAGGCTACCCCACCGCCCCCTATAGGCCCTGAAATAAGACTTGAAGGCAATTGTATTTTCAATATTGCTCAACTTTATATTTATTACTGGGAAAATAATCCTACCAACTGAACATTTTGAGCAAATTTTACATGTTTATACATGTATACACATACCATTGTATTAATATAAAACATATCTATACATGTTTGCCTGTCCCATGAAATATGGAAAATAAAAAAAGGTCCCTTAATATTCGAGGATTGATTTATAGAATAACATGTACTATTTTTCAGAGACTCTATGTCAGTCAATACGCACGTGTTGTTTGCAATACTGAAAACATCATTATATACAGTTACTTTCCAATATTGTTTATTCCTTCCCTTACAGTTCACACTGGGGTAAAAGCTTCCAGTTTGACCAGGATCTCGCTCGGCTGTACGACTGTGAGGTGTTTTCCTTCGACCCGACGTAAGACAACCCCGATCTCTTTGTGTTTCCTTCAGAACATTGTTATGTGGGTCATTGTTTTTACCGCACTTAGTAATTGCACTCACTGCTTGACTTTCTACCGCGATATTCATCTTTAGACAAAATCAGGAGTGAGTCAGTTTACTTTTACGCAGCACTCAGCAATATTCCAGCTATATGGCGTCTGTCTGGACGAGATAATCCAGTGATCAACAGCATAAGCATCGATCTACGCAATTGGGATATGATGACGTGTCAACCAAGTCATCGAGCCTGATCACCCGTGGACTTACTAATGTCTTACGATGCTGATTGTCTTAACTCACCAAGAAATCTTAACTTTGATCGTAGCCAATGTGTTAAGAATGGGCTTAAGAAGTTTGTAGGGCTACGAACGTTTCGAGAATAGCTAGCCTAGAATTCCTGTGATAGTGTTACTGTCTAACTCAGTAACTGACATATTCTGTAAGACATTACATCCATTCGTCGTAGCCATTCATTGTTGATCCATTCACGATGCCAGGGTTCGAATCCCAGATTCGTCCATCTATGGTATTTCAGCACCACAAACATCAATGACTTGCCTTTCGGGATTTCCTCCCACATTATGCAGACACATCATGACACATCATGACACATGATATGACTGAAGCACTGTTCAAATACGTGTGTCTACTTCGTGAATCTTCTTGTCCTCAGCATGAAGCAAGACAAAGAGGTCAAGGCCAAGTCGGTCCAGTATTTCGACTACGCTCTGGGAAACAGTTTGAGTAAAAGCAGCCGCGTGATGACGCTGACGGAGATCAGACATGCACTCAATCACGACGAGGTCAGTCTCTACATTTGACATGAGTTGTCATGATGTCAGCCCTTTACCAATGCACATAAACATATGTATGTACAAAACTATACGAGCTGCTTGATCTGATAGATACTCAACTGTTGATAGGGGCATTGATATATTTCATACCGTTACAAAACTTAAAACAGTAGTTTAAGTGAATGATAAATTAATTACCGAGTCAGTTCCTGGGCTATATCGTATAGTATTTGTGTGGCAACTTGTTCCAGCGATCAGACGCAAGCTGTCAATGTGTGGACACTCCGAATACCCAAACATTGAGTAGTATGTACTAACATGAGTAAACACAAACTTGTATCCTACATGCAAGGTTGACACACCTGGTCACCTGTTTCAGACGACGATAGACGTCCTGAGGATAGACTTGAATGGCAGGGAGTGGAAGGTGCTCCGGTACATGATCCAGAACAGAGAGCTCAGCCAGGTCCGGCAGCTGTTTGTGGAGTACAACACCGACATAAATCCCAGCACAGGCGAGCTCCTCAGACGACTCTACACGCTGAAGGCGATAGAAGAGGCCGGGTTCAAACGGTTCAACATCCGCAAGAACCAGGAGTGTACACTCTTTATGAATGGTGTCCCTGAAGAGTTGTGGACGAACATTGATACGGGGTGTTATGAAGTGCATTATGTCAACACCTTCCTAACACAATGATTGTACTTTAATTCTGAATACACTGGTGCCATCTGTGCAATGTAGTGTCAGTTCCCTACCCAGCACTGTATTTACTTACACGGGAGAAAGCGAAACGACGTGCAACTACTGACTGTAAAGTTGAATTGGTATACATAATAAAGTCGAGATTTGCCTGCTTAAGCAGCTTCGAATTCATTCTTGAGACTGAAAATATGGTCGAAGTTGAACCACTAAGCGTTGAGAGCTGTATTCAACACAGTACAGAGGTCGTGTAACTGGGGCCTGTTTGTCCACGTGAGATGGAGATCCATGCATGCTGTCTCACTCTGTAAGTGGTGGAAAATCTTATATCTAAGTTCATGGGCCTGCAGACCCGAGCGTAACTCCCCTTTAAGACGTATTTTGTGCATTTCTTCTCCGTTGTTTAGTCTGATTTTGGCTGTTAATTTCTTTCATTTGGAATACATTTTATACATGATAATGTTCTGGATGGATAGATGGATGGATGGATGTTACCGACGTTGGGGATCGAACCCTGGCCCTCGGTGACACATGTGGCCGCTTCTACCACTGAGCCACCGGTGTATTCGTGTACATCCCGCTACTTACGTCACAGTCTGCAACCTACGTCAGTCTGCTACCTACGTCAACAGTCTGTACATACGTCACAGTCTGCTATTTACGTCACACTCTGTACCTACGTCACACTCTGCTACATACGTCACACCTGGCAGCATCAAAGTACCTTGGTTCGTAACCCATGCAACGGATTTAACTACACACGAAATACCTGGTGCTTACACTGTCACAAACTACCGAGCCAGCAAGCAGTCAAAGAGGTCTTCATGGCCGATGACAGCTACCTGGTGTGTTGTGGGTCACCCTTCCCCGAGTGAGTGAGTTTTACACATGTGGGGAATAGAACCCGGGTCTTCCGCGTGACGAGCGAACAATTGAACCACTAGGCTACCCCACCGCCCCCCTGGCCGGAGGATGATCACATGCTATCAAGTTCTAGGTTGTCTATATCCTAGTAACTCTGGCACTATGTATGATGAACTTTAGCTTCCCGATGGATTTAATTCTTTGAAAAACCTAACATAAAAATAGTACGGAAATGCAGTAGACTCGTTTTCTTTGTTTGTTTTTTGTTTAACGCCACACTCAGCAATATTCCAGCTATATGGTGCCAGTCTGCAAATAACCGAGTCTGGGACAGACAATCCAGTGGTTGACATCATAAGCATCGATCAACACAAGTAGGATACAATGACAGGCATGAACCAAGTCAGTGAGCCTGACCACCCGATGACTTGAATTGTTGAAGACCATCTCTAATCGGGATCTCCATGGGTCACACGTTTCATGTCAATAGTTACTTGAAACGAGCAACATCTTAACAATATATAATAATCATAATTTCTATAAAAGAAATCATATAATTTTGAATATGAAAGAATTATTGATGGTCAATGTCGTATTGCCACACATGGTATTAATCAGTTCAATTCTTCGAAACCATTTCACATGCATGCACCATCGAATGAATAGATGTTTATAAATACTACCATGACGATAAGTTATACCCGATGTCTCGCAGTTGAACCCGATGTCTTGCAGTTAAACCTGATGTCTCGCAGTTAAACCCGATGTCATGCAGTTAAACCTGATGTCCTGCAGTTAAGCCTGATGTCATGCAGTTAAACCTGATGTCTCGCAGTTAAACTCGATGTCATGCAGTTAAACCTGATGTCATGCAGTTAAACCTGATGTCATGCAGTTAAACCTGATGTCCTGCAGTTAAACCCGATGTCGTGCAGTTAAACCTGATGTCTTGCAGTTAAACCTGATGTCTTGCAGTTAAACCTGATGTCATGCAGTTAAACCTGATGTCATGCAGTTAAACCTGATGTCATGCAGTTAAACCTGATGTCCTGCAGTTAAACCTGATGTCCTGCAGTTAAACCTGATGTCTTGCAGTTAAACCTGATGTCCTGCAGTTAAACCTGATGTCTTGCAGTTAAACCTGATGTCCTGCAGTTAAACCTGATGTCATGCAGTTAAACCTGATTTCTTGCAGTTAAACCTGTCGTCTTGCAGTTAAACCTGTCGTCTTGCAGTTAAACCCGATGTCTTGCAGTTAAACATTGCGTCTTGCAGTTAAACCTGATGTCTTGCAGTTAAACCTGTCGTCTTGCAGTTAAACCTGATGTCTTGCAGTTAAACCCGATGTCTTGCAGTTAAACCTTTTCAACCTTTCTTAACTGTCAAAATAAAAATGTATGATGGTTTTAGCATGGTTTTCCCATCTCAAGTGCTTATATCCTTGGAGACTGAACATAAGACCATGTATATATTATCTGTATATTTACATATACATATGCATTGTAAAAGTAAAATATACAGTTCAATTAAAACAGTCATCATATCTTGTTCCATCATCCGTCATTTTGTTCATGCTTTAGTTATACCTGTAATCAATCATTCAGTTAGATCTGTTACACCAAGATCTGATTGGCATACATCTTTAAAAGGAATCTAGAAGTGACACACTTCTGGTTGAGCTATTGACAGATGTTTTTTGAGCCTGGTGTTCAGGGGTGTTAGGGTTTCACCAGTGTATAGGCCATCACAATTGCAAGTGATCTGGTGTAAATTCCAATGCACAATAAATTAGTCCGTGCCTCCATCTAACTAGGATACGAGTCCGCTGGCTTCCACTTGTTGAGTGCTGTCACCAATCAGTGCTAATTAACCCCGGCTTCCCATTTTCCAGGTCTGTTCAGATAAACAGATCCGTTAAATCCAGACCCAGTCTGTTCAGCTAAACATCCGTTACATCAGACCCAGTCTGTTCAGCTAAACAGATCCGTTACATCAGACCCAGTCTGTTCAGCTAAACAGATCCGTTACATCAGACCCAGTCTGTTCAGCTAAACAGATCTGTTACATCCAGACCCAGTCTGTTCAGCTAAACAGATCCGTTACATCCAGACCCAGTCTGTTCAGCTAAACATCCGTTACATCAGACCCAGTCTGTTCAGCTAAACAGATCTGTTACATCCAGACCCAGTCTGTTCAGCTAAACAGATCTGTTATATCTGTTCAGCTAATTAGATCCCAGTCAGTTCAGCTAAACAGATCCGTTACATCCAGACCCAGTCTGTTCAGCTAAACAGATCCGTTACATCCAGACCCAGTCTGTTCAGCTAAACATCCGTTACATCCAGACCCAGTCTGTTCAGCTAAACAGATCTGTTATATGCAGACCCAGTCTGTTCAGCTAAACAGATCTGTTATATGCAGACCCAGTCAGTTCAGCTAAACATCCGTTACATCCAGACCCAGTCTGTTCAGCTAAACAGACCTGTTATATGCAGACCCAGTCTGTTCAGCTAAACATATCTGTTATATGCAGACCCAGTCAGTTCAGCTAAACAGATCTGTTATATCCAGACCCAGTCAGTTCAGCTAAACAGATCTGTTATATCCAGACCCAGTCAGTTCAGCTAAACAGATCTGTTACATCAAGACCAGGCCTCCACCTGGTAGTGTTTCTTGGCCTCCATCTGGGTGATGTACTCTGCAGCCTCCGCGGCGTTCCTCCCTCCAGCCGACATCACGACATCCTGCAGTGCCTCCTTCACGTCATCCGGCATCCTCTTGGCGTTCCTGCAACAGTTGAAGATCCTGTGTTTAAGACTGAGTCTCAGACTAGATGTTGAGTAACTATAGATACCTAATGATAATTAACAGGCTTTTGAAACAACCTGGATCCTTGAGTCATTCCTGTCCATGCCCTTTCTTCAGGAAAAATCCTAATCCTGTCTACTTTCTAATTGGATTTTGTACAAAAGCTTTGTGATATTGTAGCTCCACTACAGCTGTAAGACATGGAAGCAGCACCACTACAGCTCTGAGACATAGACGTAGCTCCACTACAGCTGTAAGACAAGGAAGCAGCTCCACTACAGCTGTGAGACAAGGATGCAACTCCACTACAGCTGTGATACAAGGAAGCAGCTCCACTACAGCTGTGAGACAAGGAAGCAGCTTCACTACAGCTGTGAGACAAGGATGCAGTGAGACAAGGAAGCAGCTCCACTACAGCTGTGAGACAAGGGAGTGTGAGACATGGGGGCAGCTCCACTACAGCTGTGAGACATGGAAGCAGCTCCACTACAGCTGTGAGACATGGAAGCAGCTCCACTACAGCTGTGAGACATGGGGGCAGCTCCACTACAGCTGTGAGACATGGAATCAGCTCCACTACAGTTGTGAGACATGGAATCAGCTCCACTACAGCTGTGAGACATGGAATCAGCTCCACTACAGCTGTGAGACAAGGAATCAGCTCCACTACAGTTGTGAGACATGGAAGTAGCTCCACTACAGCTGTGAGACATGGAATCAGCTCCACTACAGCTGTGAGACAAGGAATCAGCTCCACTACAGCTGTGAGACATGGAAGTAGCTCCACTACAGCTGTGAGACAAGGAAGCAGCTCCACTACAGCTGTGAGACAAGGAAGCAGGTCCACTACAGCTGTAAGACATGGGGGCAGCTCCTCTACAGTTGTGAGACATAGAAGTATGAATGCCTAGAATTGATTGTTGTGCAATAAGCTGTCTTACCCAGCAATGAAGAACCAGGCCTGATGGTTGTCAAGGAGATCCCAGACAAGTTCCGCATTGTCCCTGATGAGGTGCTGGACGTAGACCTTGTGTTCCTGGTCGCGGGAGAAGGCGGTCAGCACCTGCAGCAGGCCCCGCCCACTCAGCTCCGCCCATTCTCCTCCACAGTAGTAGTCAGAAGACTGGCTTCGACAACCAAAGAACAACACATTGCCTGAAACAGCATCTGGACAAGTTACCATGGTTACTCGTGGTCAGGTGAGCTAAAGATATAAAGAACAACACATTGCCTGAAACAGCATCTGGACAAGTTACCATAGTTACTCATTGTCAGGTTAGCTAAAGATACAACACTCGACTGACCCAAATTTCATTAGATGTATTGCTGGTGATACACACTGACCATGACAAAACAATAAGCCTACATGCAGGGACCGCCTGCGTGGTGTAGTGGTTAGAGCGTCCGCCCGGAGAGCGGAAGGTTGAGTGTTCAATCCCCGACTGCGTCATGCCAAAAGACGTTAAAATATGGTACTTGTTGGTCCCTGCCTGGCGCTCGGCATTAATGGGTACAACAAGGACTGGTCGGCTCAGAGTCAGTATAATGTGTCTGAGTGGGGTATTCATGCTTCACTGCGGCATGTGGGCTAGCACTATAAAACCAGCTTAAGTCTGGGCTAGTACAAGCAGCCGCACATACACATACACACACATGCACGTCATCATATGAGCGAAATATTCTTCAAGCATGACGTAAAACCCAATTTCACCTCACCTCACCTCATCTCACATGCAGGTGGGTTACCTTGTTTTCAAATAACCCCAGTTTGAATAATATCTTTGTTGTAGGTAGTGGTGGTCCGATTAATTGAAATAATTGAAGATTGGTCGCAGTGACTAAACGACAAAGCAATCGATTGTGTTATCTCATAATCGAACACAAACAATTTTGGAACACTTGTTTGCATTAACAATATTTTTCACTGGGTTGGTTTTCTCTGTGTCATTAAAGAACCACTAAACTTTGTTTTTTGTTACTCTTTTAACCATTACATATGAAAGATTTGTGGTTAGTCTTATGCGGAACACCAAATTTATTCTTTAAAAACTTGAGGTTAATTAATACCGAGCGATTAAAAGTGGCCAAAAAGTCGCCTGCTTCCCTCTCGCCCGTCAACGAAACCACAGACAGGTTACGTAACTCTGTCGCCAGAGCACTGCAGTGACGTCATATGAGGAACGATTTTCAGTTAGTTGTATAGAAAGTGTGTAGCACGCTTATCATTTTGATGATTTCGACATCAACGGCGACTTGCGAATCGTTGCTTTGTCGTCAATTGCTCCTAGGGGTCGGGTGATGGTGTCACCATGCACAGATTTCCACAGGACCCCACAGTTAAGTGCTAAATGGGTTATGTTTGTGAGTCGCGGCGGCGTTGTGGAAGCCTGAAGCGATATCTTACTTGTGTTCAGATCACTTCACGGAAGTTAAAGAATCAAAACTACTTACTAGTAGTAGTAAAATGTGTATATGATTGATGACCATAAAGATTTTCCATGACACAACTTGTAACATAACGATTTCTTCCTCGGAAGTGGGAGATGGTCGAAGTAACAATAATATTGTAAGTGGTATTATATTGACACCCACCTGGCTGCCACGAGAGAAATTGTTATGTTATACGCTATGTCATGCAAAATCCTATTGGCCATCAATAAAATACATATTTCACTACCAGTAGAAAGTAGTTTTGATTTTGTAACTAGGTGAAAACAAACCTAAATAGCATTTATCCTCAGACTGGCGGATGTTCCCGACAGGGCGCCATCATTTTGGAAAATCGTAAAGTCTGTTAGAATTAATGAGATTATAGTTTGTTTTCATCAAGTTAGAAAATCAAAACTACTTTCTACTAATGGTTAAATATGTATTTGAATCATAACAAGCGGATTTTGCATGACACAACTTATTACATAGCGATTTCTTCCACGGAAACGAGGTGGGTCAAGTCACAATACTGCGATAAATTTCTTGCTACATTCACATGGTTAGTGTCCACTCACCAGTATGTAGATACTAGTCAATGTGCGTCTTTATATTTGGTCTTATAATCTTAAATAGTTTATTATCATACTTGTATGCATTTTGAAACTAAATACAAAGCAGGCGATCTGCTGATACTTATAGTGAATTTATAACAGAACTGTAATATCTAGACATGTTATAGTTTGCCAATGTGAATCATAATTAGCACACACACCCTAGTGTATGTTGTCTGTCTCATTACACTTCACGTGAAAACAATGATTCTGTTGAATGCCACGACAAATGAATAAAAACAAAAAGCAAATATTAAAATTAAAACAGATTAAAGTTATAGGAACAATATCAGGCCATTACCTTGTTCGAGGAAAGTATCCATCAATATCCATAAAACTGTTCCAAATGATGTGTCTTTTAACAGTTTAATATCTGAAAAAGTGATAAATCTTTTCAGGTATTGGTGTATAGTCTCATTGGTCACCCAAGATAGCACACCTGGCAACTAATTGCATAATGTCCGCCTTTCTTTAAAAACAGTAATTTAGTTAGCCAATAATGGGCAATCAATCAATCAATGTATTGCGGTTAATCCTTTGAAAGAAGGGCGTTGTTTTTACGCGAACACCGACACGACAGAGTGTATTCAGTATAGATTAGTAAATCTACATACATAAACACTACCTTTTGACAATTCCGCTGTGTAAGATAAAAGTAATTAATCAATCAGCGTGTTATCGGTTAATCCTTTGATCGATGTTTATAACGTTGAATATTTACTCCAGACACAAGAAATGCCAAATGGGAACCTTTGTCGGGTAATCTAAGTGTTATACCTGTTATAAATTCTCTAACTGACCATCAAGTGAATGATGACAAATAACATGTGTAGGTTTATACCACCTAACACGGGTTACAACAAGGGAGCATTAATTGCTGTATTGCATGTGGAAACTTATGGGCCGACACTGTTTTGAGAATATAAACAGATTTTTAAATGACATGATTAAATATCGAGGTAAAAAAACACAGAAATGGAATCAATTTGGATCAGTCATTATACAAATAGGGCCTAACGACACCAATCGATTTTGACAGAATCGTCTATGTAAACAAGTTGTAACTCGGAAACTAGGCAAAGCAGGAGACAAAATTAAATGACAGTCGATTGTGACTGTGAGAACATATAGCTTTCATTTTCCACAACAATTGTCACGATTTCAGGTTTATACAAGCCTGTAAACAAGATAATTTACCCCCTAAAATGTAGATGAATTCTGCATCGGCCCGCAAAGCTATTCCTCATATGACGTCACAGAGACGCGCCGCTCTGATTGGTTGAAATTTCGTTCGCGGGTGAGAATTGTGCACCGTTGTCAAAAAGGTCGATTTAAGTCAATTAAAGGCCGAAATGAGTAGTTTTAATGACGGGGTTTCATTTATAACGATGCCAGTTAGTGATTTATGTATTTGCACCCCCTAGGGTTTATGTGATCTTTAAATTTACATTTCATAAACACTACAAGCTCTATTCAAGACATGATTGAATTTATCATTAAGATAAAGACGTGAAATTTGCAAATGTATTTTGTGGAACTTGCAAAAAACCAACACCTTTGTGCATTAGCAAACATATAACATGAAAATTTGATAAATGATGCTCACCAAATATTCTCGATTTATCGGTTGTAATGAACCAATCATCAATTATGAGATTATAACCAATTGCCAACTCTAGTTGTAGCACAGTTCTAGCGTAATGGAGGAACCAAGCCTCAAGTGATTCAGACACTTCACTTTCCAACGAAACCCATTATCATGGGTACAGTGCTGAAAACCAAGAATCGGACACAGGTTCCACAGTTAAATCTCACAATAATTACTCCAGTTTCATGGAAATATAACCTTTATTACTCCAGTTCCAGAGCTCCAGATAAAATTTAGCTCATGTGGGTACTGTACCCACTGTAATTTTTTGGAGTGGGTATTATGAATGTTGAGTGGGTATTTCATTTTCCGTTACCCACTGCTTTCAAATAAGTGCGTATTTGAGTCATATTACTCACATAAGTATTATGTCATTGAGTAAGTTAACTAAGCAGGTATGTTCTGCCTTATGACTATGTCATACCTAATCAAAACCAACTTAAATATAATGGACATAATTTCATAAAAAAGCACTCATCCTATACTGACAGGACAACTTGATAGCAATCGATGTCTTTTTCATTACGCGAGCGATTTTTATAAATATATTCCGTACGCATTTGTTTTAAACTTTTTGCGTATCCAACATTTTAAATGCGTAATTGGTACGCAACAATTATATTTCAATGTGTAATTGGACATTTTCTATGCGTATTTTACCCCGATACGCAGCTTATCTGGGCCTCTGCAGTTCCACAGCTAAATATAACCCAAATTACACAGTCACATCTTTCACATGGTGCTGAATATAACAGGGACATCCTGTACATCTGGCTCTGGAACAGTTGAGTATGACCCTCCAATTGGCTCTTGACAGGCATTGGTCACAACTATTCACAGTCGATATACAGGTCACATCTTGACCAGTTGTAAAATCCTGATAAAGACCCCAGAGACAACACATACCTCCAGCATTGAGGGCAGCTCGGTTGTGGATAAAACTTCTGAATGGAGCAACCCCAGTTCCTGGAACAGAGACAGACGACAGTAAGTGGTGTATAATACTGTAGGATGGTGGAAGGGTAAAATACTCTAGTGTATAGTTCCTCTCTTCACAAATATTACACTGGCTGTAGACCACTAACCTGGTCCCACCATGATGGCGGGTGTCTGTAGTGAGGTGGGGAAGTGTATAGTTCCTCTCTCCACCCAGATTACACTGACTGTAGACCACTAACCTGGCCCCACCATGATGGCGGGTGTCTGTAGTGAGGTGGGGAAGTGTATAGTTCCTCTCTCCACCCAGATTACACTGACTGTAGACCACTAACCTGGTCCCACCATGATGTCTGTAGTGAGGTGGGGAAGTGTATAGTTCCTCTCTCCACCCAGATTACACTGACTGTAGACCACTAACCTGGTCCCACCATGATGGCGGGTGTCTGTAGTGAGGTGGGGAAGTGTACAGTTCCTCTCTCCACCCAGATTACACTGACTGTAGACCACTAACCTGGTCCCACCATGATGGCGGGTGTCTGTAGTGAGGTGGGGAAGTGTACAGTTCCTCTCTTCACCCAGATTACACTGACTGTAGACCACTAACCTGGTCCCACCATGATGGCTGGTGTCTGTAGTGAGGTGGGGAAGTGTATAGTTTCTCTCTCCACCCAGATTACACTGACTGTAGACCACTAACCTGGTCCCACCATGATGGCGGGTGTCTGTAGTGAGGTGGGGAAGTGTATAGTTCCTCTCTTCACCCAGATTACACTGACTGTAGACCACTAACCTGGTCCCACCATGATGGCGGTGTGTCTGTAGTGAGGTGGGGAAGTGTATAGTTCCTCTCTTCACCCACACTGGGATGCAGACATCCTGGTCAGCCTGGAGAGATGACAGCCATGTAGAACAGACTCCTCGCCGAGGTTTGAATAGCTTCGTCTTGTATCGTACAACAGCAACCAATAGATGAATCTCATTCGGTGTGGCCTGAAATGATTGAACATGTGTTTGAAATTTACTATCATTAAAATATATTTGGCTTAACAACATGGAATATTCTGATATGGTTTGAAATCTTTAATATATTCTGCTTTACAAGATCAGTCTGATGCTATCGTTTCCCTACCTGCTGTGATGATGCTATTGTTTGCCCACCTGCTGTGATGACGCTATTCCCTATCTGCTCTGATGACACTATTGTTTCCCTACCTGCTGCGATGACGCTATTGTTTCCCTACCTGCTGTGATGACGCTATTCCCTATCTGCTCTGATGACACTATTGTTTCCCCACCTGCTGCGATGACGCTATTGTTTCCCTTCCTGCTGTGATGACGCCATCGTTTACCCACCTGCTGTGATGACGCTATTGTTTCCCCACCTGCTGTGATGACGCTATTGTTTCCCCACCTGCTGTGATGACGCCATCGTTTACCCACCTGCTGCGATGACGCTATTGTTTCCCTTCCTGCTGTGATGACACCATTGTTTGCCCACCTGCTGTGATGACGCTATTGTTTCCCTTCCTGCTGTGATGACGCCATCGTTTACCCACCTGCTGTGATGACGCTATTGTTTACCCACCTGCTGTGATGACGCTATTGTTTCCCTTCCTGCTGTGATGACGCCATCGTTTACCCACCTGCTGTGATGACACTATTGTTTCCCCACCTGCTGCGATGACACTATTGTTTCCCTACCTGCTGTGATCATGCTATTGTTTCCCCACCTGCTGCGATGACACTATTGTTTCCCTACCTGCAGTGATCATGCTATTGTTTCCCTACCTGCTGCGATGACACCATTGTTTCCACACCTGCTGTGATGACGCTGTTTCCCCACCTGCTGCGATGACACTATTGTTTCCCTACTTGCTGTGATGACACTATTGTTTCCCTACCTGCTGTGATGACGCTGTTTCCCTACCTGCTGTGACGACACTATTGTTTCCCCACCTGCTGCGATGACACTATTGTTTCCCTACCTGCAGTGATCATGCTATTGTTTCCCTACCTGCTGCGATGACACCATTGTTTCCCCACCTGCTGTAATGACACTATTGTTTCCCCACCTGCTGTGATGACGCTATTGTTTCCCCACCTGCTGTGATGATGCTATTGTTTCCCCACCTGCTGTAACGACACTATTGTTTCCCTACCTGCTGTGATGACGCTATTGTTTCCCCACCTGCTGTGATGACGATATTGTTTCCCTACCTGCTGTGATGACGCTATTGAGAAAGCTCTTGGCTGCAGCGGTGGGATCAAGTCCAGGAGGTACTCAAATGGTATTTGACTGCTTGTCTGTGGAAAGTCTTGTAAAACCTGTAAATTAAGGAAAACGTTTCTACTTCTTTCATATAGATATTGACTAATTTCAAATAATAAAACACAAGAGCCAGTGTTCAAGGCCACAGATAAAAATGGTTGGCTGACTGGCTGAGGTATGAAGGAGTGAATGAGTTGACTGGAATCAAACTCAGACCTTCTGCGTCACAAGTGTCACGCATCACGAGTGGTGACGAACAGGACTGAACAGTCGGACTGTGACTTGGAGTGAGTGAGTTTAGTTTTACGCCGCACTCAACAATATTCCAGCTATATGGCGGCGGTCTGTAAATAATCGAGTCTGGACCACACAATCCAGTGATCAACAACATGAGCGTTGATCTACGCAATTGCGAACCAATGACATGTGTCAACCAAGTCAGCGAGCCTGACCACACGATCCCGTTAGTCGCCTCTTACGACAAGCATGGGTTACTGAAGATCAATATTCTAACCCAGACCTTCACGGGTCTGTGACTTGGATCAAACATGTCATCATATCCCATTTGCATAGATCTATGGTCATGATGTCAGTCACTGGATTGTCTGGTCCAGACTCGGTTATTTGGACTCGGTTCATGCATTGAACACCGAACACAAGCACACAGGCAAGACTGGAATGTTTAGACCTTGAGCGGGCCACATTGACTACAAACTGCTGACTACAGCATCACTGCCAACACAGCTGGCTACAGCATCACTGCCAACATTGTTGACTACAGCATCACTGCCAACACCGCTGACTACAAACAGTAGCTGGGTAACCAAGTCATGCAGGCATTTGAATCTAATAGTTACAGACTGTGTATAATTACTTCAGGAATTTGGTGTTGAATTTTCAACTTTATTATCCGTTACTGCAATTTTGTTATCATCATTCTTATCTTGTCTGGAGCACTCGGACAACAACATTGTCGGAACGTCTGTGTAACTCATAGTGGCATCAATGAAAGCTGGACACTATTATTACTGTGACAGGCTTGTTTGTGAAGATAAACGGCAACAATGTTACATACTGATATTTAAACTTGTATTTGTTTTGATGGGATTTTGATCAGAAGTGATAGGAAGGCCTACCTCTAGCGTCGTCCGGCGTGGTCTGTTGCAGTAGGTATACAGCTCCTCCTGCAAGTTATCAAGTACAAACTCTGTAGACATTACACATCCTCCACCTGCACGGTGTCATGTACCCCCATGTTAGTTTAAGAGGTACATGAAGATACCAAGGTACATAGACTTACAGAGGTACACGAATGTACCAAGGTACATAAACTTACAGAGGTACAAAAACTTACAGAGGAACTGACTGACTGAGATTAGTTTTACGCCGCTTCTAGCAATATTCCAGCAATATCACGGCGGGGGACACCAGAAATGGGCTTAACACATTGTGCCCATGTGGGGATTCGAACCCGGGTCTTCGGCGTGACGAGCCAACGCTTTAACCACTAGGCTACCCCACCGCCCCTACAGAGGAACACGAATATACCGAGATACATAAACTTAATGAGATACATCAACTTACCGAGGTACATAAACTTACAGAGGTACATAAACTTACAGAGATACATGAACTTAATGAGATACATAAACTTACCCAGGTACATAGACTTACAGAGGTACACCAATGTACCAAGGTACATAAACTTACAGAGGTACACGAATATACCGAGATACATAAACTTAATGAGATACATCAACTTACCGAGGTACATAAACTTACAGAGGTACATAAACTTACAGAGGTACACGAATGTACCAAGGTACATAAACTTACAGTAAGTGAGTTAGTGAGTTTAGTTTTACGCTGCACTCAGCAATATTCCAGCTACATGGTGGCGGTCTGTAAATATCGAGTCTGGACCAGACAATCCAGTGATCAACAGCATAAGCATCAATTTGCACAATTGGGAACCGATGACATGTGTCAACCAAGTCAGCGAGTCTGACCACCTGATCCCTTTAGTCGCCTCTTCTTACGACAAGCATGGGTTACTGAAGGCCAATATTCTAACCCGGACCTTCACGGGTCATCAACTTACAGAGGTACATGAATGTACCAAGGTACATAAACTTACACAGGTACACGAATATACAGAGGTACATAAACTTACTGAGAGGTACATAAGCTTAAAGGGGTACATACACTTACAGAGGTACATATACTGACCAAGGTACATGAATGTACCAGGGTACATATACTGACAAAGATACATAAACACAGAAGAGGAAGCTGCACTGTACCTGTCCTTCTGCTGACGAGAACTCTTGCAGCTTTTCCTTCTCCAGCTCATCAGAGGACAGAAGAGACAGAAGTTCGAAGAAGTACCTGCGCGGGATTCCCCCAATATCCAGATACTTCTGCACAAGATGGCCGACAGTGCAGCGCCGCGGTAGGGAGGGTGGCAGTGGAATGTCTGGGAGAACCAAGGATGGGCAGATGAGTGAGTGAGTGAATTTAGTTTTACGCCGCACTCAGCAATATTCCAGCTATATGGCGGCGGTCTGTAAATAATCGAGTCTGGACCACACAATCCAGTGATCAACAGCCTGAGCATCGATCTGCGCAATTGGGAACCGATGACATGTGTCAACCAAGTCAGCGAGCCTGACCACTTACCCGTTAGTCGCCTCTTACGACAAGCATGGGTTACTGAAGGCTCATTCTAACCCGGACCTTCACGGGTCTATGGGCAGATGAGTTCAGATGACTCACTGACAATGACTGGGATACAGTTAGGAGCATAAACTGAGTGTAAAGTTTCACTGTAAAGGTATAAAGGTTACAAAAGTACTGTTTAGCATTTGATACAATGTTTCATCACTGGCTACAAGGGCTGGGAAGGAGGACGGGGAAATGGGGAGGTTACGATGGTTACTGGTTAAACATACCAAATAGAGATTTGGGTTCCATCTGTTTTTTATCTTGATTCTGGATCTTTGGGGTTGGGTATGGGACCGGGGAGGGGGTCGAGAGGAGTTTAAGACATAAATTTATGGGTCCAGGTTAAAAAATAGATGTTCCGCTTTGATGTCACAAAGTTTGGATACAGTAGTCTACCACAATATGTAAGACAGTGCATGATCAAAGGCTGTTGACAGAATATCAAGTTCCACAAGGTAACTAAAACCATCACAGCTAGCCATCAACAAACAGGAAAATATGGAGATTATTAGATAATAATGCAACAGAATCATAAATACTGATGTACCTGGGGTATTCCCAGTAGATGCACACCAAATTGTTTTTCTGTTATTAAGATGCAGGATGTCATCCTAGACCACTCTGTTGTCACCTACCAGGATCAGTCTGCTCCACTGTAAACTCTGTGTCTCGGTCCAGACTGAAATGTTGAAGAAACTCCTCCACCATGTCTCACATCACCTGGTGATAGCTTGAAGTCAAACATGTCTCAACATCACCTGGTGTATAGCTGAAGTCAAACATGTCTCACATCACCTGGTGTATAGCTGAAGTCAAACATGTCTCACATCACCTGGTGAAGTCAAACATGTCTCACATCAGGTGTATAGCTGAAGTCAAACATGTCTCACATCACCTGGTGTATAGCTGAAGTCAAACATGTCTCACATCACCTGGTGCATAGCTGAAGTCAAACATGTCTCACATCACCTGGTGCATAGCTGAAGTCAAACATGTCTCACATCACCTGGTGCATAGCTGAAGTCAAACATGTCTCACATCACCTGGTGCATAGCTGAAGTCAAACATGTCTCACATCACCTGGTGTCATAGCTGAAGTCAAACATGTCTCACATCACCTGGTGTATAGCTGAAGTCAAACATGTCTCACATCACCTGGTGTATAGCTAAAGTCAAACATGTCTCACATCACCTGGTGTATAGCTGAAGTCAAACATGTCTCCATCACATCAAGTCCATGTCTCACATCACCTTGTGCATAACTGAAGTCAAACATGTCTCTCACATCACCCACATCACCTATAGCTGAAGTCAAACATGTCTCACATCACCCAGTGCATAGCTGAAGTCAAACATGTCTCACATCACCCAGTGCATAGCTGAAGTCAAACATGTCTCACATCACCCAGTGCATAGCTGAAGTCAAACATGTCTCACATCACCCAGTGTATAGCTGAAGTCAAACATGTCTCACATCACCTGGTGCATAGCTGAAGTCAAACATGTCTCACATCACCTGGTGCATAGCTGAAGTCAAACATGTCTCACATCACCCAGTGTATCTGACATCACACCCAGTGTATAGCTGAAGTCAAACATGTCTCACATCACCCAGTGTATAGCTGAAGTCAAACATGTCTCACATCATGTATAGCCAGTATAGCTGATAAACATGTCTGGTGCATAGAAGTCAAACATGTCTCACATCACCTGGTGCATAGCTGAAGTCAAACATGTCTCACATCACCCAGTGCATAGCTGAAGTCAAACATGTCTCACATCACCTGGTGCATAGCTGAAGTCAAACATGTCTCACATCACCTGGTGCATAGCTGAAGTCAAAGTCAAACAGTGTCTGAAGTCAAACATGTCTCACATCACCCGGTGCATAACTGAAGTCAAACATGTCTCACATCACCTGGTGCATAACCAAAGTCAAATATGTCTCAAATCACCAAAATTATGAGGTGAAGTCAGGCCTAGATTGTCTTGGATCAGTTGAGCTGACAATCCGAGAAATCACAGAAAACATACCTAAGTCCTGAGTCTGTGGTGTCCAGCTTCACATGGCGGACATCTTGAAAGTGGTCAGGGGCAGTAACTCTGTTATTAGAAATCAGACGGGCCATGTATGGATCTGTTGCAGAGTATGTGCCCTTGTTGACACACTGGCTTCCATTCACACTGCTGAAGTTCCTCTCACAGAAGGTGACCTTAAATCTCGGGGCTGGGCTGAAGGAAAACATTGCAGAAACATCACGTAGCCGGCAACATGCTGGTGTGAAAAGTCATTGTCAACTTAATAAATATATTTCATTTGAATAATTCAAACAGTAGAAATGTGTTTCATATACCTAGTCTTTAAGCAAACATTATATAATGCAGATGGAAGATAGTATGGAAATGTTCCGTAAGCGACATAACTGTGTGTTGCAAGGCAAGTTGATGATGGTTGTGTTATGAATAGTTGTGTTTGGGTGAGGCGTTACAGGGCCAGGAACATGAAGGATACATGCTCTGAATTTTGTTTCCTCCCAGCATTAAGACTGACTGAGTTTGGTTTTATGCTGCTTTTAGCAATATTCCAGCAACATCACGGCGGGGGACACCAGAAATGGGCTTCACACATTGTACTCATGTGGGGATTCGAACCCGGGTCTTCGGCGTGACGAGCCAACGCTTTAACCACTAGGCTACCCCCACCACCCCAGCTTTAAGAAACAGCTACCATGAATGCAATATGTGAGATTGAACAGGGCTTATCAGATTTATTAGAAATTGAACAATTTCAAATTTAGTGCCTGTTATGAAGCAGACTTTGTCATCGAGAATTCAGTATGTGTTTTTTTGTGAAGAAATTATTATCATGGATGATGAAAAATATCAAACTTTTTCAAGTATTGCTGAAGTACTATTCGAATAAGTCAACAAACAGTGTATTGTGAGTAGGGGTGGGTATTGCAGAGAATTTTCATATTGCGATATATTGCGATGTGAAAGCATGTATTGCGATATGTATTGCAATATATTGTATGAAGTATTTTTAAACAAAAACTACTTATAATCGAGTTACTTCTTGATTTATAGAGCAAAAACACAACAAAATCACTTGGCTGGATTAAGCTGTAATAACAACTTTAAATCATGATAAAACAAAAATGTGAATATTATTTGGCACAAATGAAACAAGGACATATCTGAACATTTCCGAGTGTTACGAAGTTTTCCGAATGCAAGTCAAAATACCGGTTTTCGATCAGCGTATCGCAATACGTATCGTTTTCATGTCTGAACCAGTAACTACCGGTAAACCGGTTATATTGCGCAGCCCTAATTGTGAGGTCAACATATCATGACAATATATTACCATATATCAGAACGGATGATCTCTGTCCCAGGAGGCAGGGGCCACAAGTCTAGAACCTGTTCCCATAGTGATGTCAACCACGGGTCAATAACAGCATCTGGTCTGAAACACACAGGTATCATTACAGAACTCATTACCATAGCAATGTCAACCAGGAGTAAATTCTGGCATCTCCATCAGAACCCAGGTCTGTTTGTAGTCAACACAGAGGCTTTACAACAGTAGGCAGGGATCTGTTCTAACAAGGGTCAACACAGAGGCTTTACAACAGTAGGTAGGGATCTGTTCTAACAAGGGTCAACACAGAGGCTTTACAACAGTAGGTAGGGATCTGTTCTAACAAGGGTCAACACAGAGGCTTTACAACAGTAGGTAGGGATCTGTTCTAACAAGGGTCAACACAGAGGCTTTACAACAGTAGGTAGGGATCTGTTCTAACAAGGGTCAACACAGAGGCTTTACAACAGTAGACATGGGATCTGTTCCAACAAGGGTCAACACAGAGGCTTTACAACAGTAGACAGGGATCTGTTCCAACAAGGGTCAACACAGAGGCTTTACAACAGTAGACATGGGATTTGTTCCAACAAGGGTCAACACAGAGGCTTTACAACAACAGACATGGGATCTGTTCCAACAAGGGTCAACACAGAGGCTTTACAACAATAGACATGGGATCTGTTCCAACAAGGGTCAACACAGAGGCTTTACAACAATAGACATGGGATCTGTTCCAACAAGGGTCAACACAGAGGCTTTACAACAATAGACAGGGATCTGTTCCAACAAGGGTCAACACAGAGGCTTTACAACAGTAGACATGGGATCTGTTCCAACAAGGGTCAACACAGAGGCTTTACAACAGTAGAGTAGGGGATCTGTTCTAACAAGGGTCAACACAGAGGCTTTACAACAGTAGGTAGGGATCTGTTCTAACAAGGGTCAACACAGAGGCTTTACAACAGTAGACATGGGATCTGTTCCAACAAGGGTCAACACAGAGGCTTTACAACAATAGACATGGGATCTGTTCCAACAAGGGTCAACACAGAGGCTTTACAACAGTAGGTAGGGATCTGTTCTAACAAGGGTCAACACAGAGGCTTTACAACAGTAGACATGGGATCTGTTCCAACAAGGGTCAACACAGAGGCTTTACAACAGTAGACAGGGATCTGTTCCAACAAGGGTCAACACAGAGGCTTTACACAACAGATCTGTTCTAGACATGGGATCTGTTCCAACAAGGGTCAACACAGAGGCTTTACAACAGTAGGCAGGGATCTGTTCCAACAAGGGTCAACACAGAGGCTTTACAACAATAGACATGGGATCTGTTCCAACAAGAGGCTTTACAACACAGAGGCTGTTACAACAGTCAACACAGAGGCTTTACAACAATAGACATGGGATCTGTTCCAACAAGGGTCAACACAGAGGCTTTACAACAATAGACATGGGATCTGTTCCAACAAGGGTCAACACAGAGGCTTTACAACAGTAGACATGGGATCTGTTCCAACAAGACATGGGATCTGTTCCAACAAGGGTCAACACAGAGGCTTTACAACAATAGACATGGGATCTGTTCCAACAAGGGTCAACACAGAGGCTTTACAACAATAGACATGGGATCTGTTCCAACAAGGGTCAACACAGAAGGCTTTACGGTAGACAGAAGACATGGGATCTGTTCCAACAAGGGTCAACACAGAGGCTTTACAACAGTAGGCAGGGATCTGTTCCAACAAGGGTCAACACAGAGGCTTTACAACAGTAGGCAGGGATCTGTTCCAACAAGGGTCAACACAGAGGCTTTACAACAATAGACATGGGAGGGTCAACACAGAGGCTTTACAACAGTAGGGGATCTGTTCCAACAAGGGTCAACACAGAGGCTTTACAACAGTAGGCAGGGATCTGTTCTAACAAGGGTCAACACAGAGGCTTTACAACAGTAGACATGGGATCTGTTCCAACAAGGGTCAACACAGAGGCTTTACAACAATAGACATGGGATCTGTTCCAACAAGGGTCAACACAGAGGCTTTACAACAGTAGACATGGGATCTGTTCCAACAAGGGTCAACACAGAGGCTTTACAACAGTAGGTAGGGATCTGTTCCAACAAGGGTCAACACAGAGGCTTTACAACAATAGACATGGGATCTGTTCCAACAAGGGTCAACACAGAGGCTTTACAACAATAGACATGGGATCTGTTCCAACAAGGGTCAACACAGAGGCTTTACAACAATAGACATGGGATCTGTTCTAACAAGGGTCAACACAGAGGCTTTACAACAATAGACATAGGATCTGTTCTAACAAGGGTCAACACAGAGGCTTTACAACAGTAGGCAGGGATCTGTCCCAACAAGGGTCAACACAGAGGCTCTACAACAATAGACATGGGACTTACCCGAGTTCATGTTGGTCATCTGCAAGTCCGACATTGACCAGGGACTGACCGGACAGCTGGAGTAGGCGACGGAAGAGCTTCTTTGCAACCACATTGAACCTGGAATGAATAGAAATTGGTGAGGGATGCTTAGCTGAAAAAGGGATACTGAGCTGAAAAAGGGATACTTAGCTGAAAAAGGTTGACATAGATAACATCTGGAAGGCACCTCCGAAAGGCAAGCATACATGACTATGTGTACAACATACAGGCTACAAATCAGGTGATGTTAGGCAACTCTCACAGTGCAGAATAGTTGGATGGGTGACCATGATCAACAGCTTGACTCCTGAGAGGTTCCTGGGCTTGACTTGACTAATTTTAGAATATATTTGTTAATCATATCACATGTTTGTTGTTTAATGTTTCCACACTATTTTTACTGATTTCTGTTTAACTTTATTGTTTCAAAAACAAAACTGACAGGTAACATTACCCAGCAGAAGATGGGTACCAGGTGGGATGAGATGAGATTGTTAACATGCTAATGCATAGTTCAGCTAGAATAGGGCGAGTTTTCACCACAAGACTGTGCACTCAATATGTTAAATTACAAGAGAGTGAGTGAGTGAGTTTAGTGCCTCACTCAGCAATATTCTAGCTATATGGCAGCTGTCTGTAAATGATCGAGTCTGGACCAGACAATCCAGTGATCAATAGCATGAGCATCGATCTGCGCAACTGGGATGACATGTGTCAACCATCAGCGAGCATGATTCTTCTAAATCAATATTCTAACCCGGACCTTCACGGGTAGAAATGCAAGAAAAGGACAGTGTACTCTGGCTACATGGATCCACCAGACGCTCATGGGTTATCATGATTCTTCATCTATAAGCACAAAATATGCTCATGTCAATTTAAATACATAAATTTGTCCACAATAATAATTTTACATGTCGCTTGTTTAATCATTAAAAACAATAATGTAGGATGTGAGGTGAGGTGAAATTGGGTTTTACGTCGTGCTTGAGAATATATCGCTCATATGACGACATGCATGCGTGTGTGTGTATGTGCGGCTGCTTGTACTAGCCCAGACTTAAGCTGGTTTTTTATAGTGCTAGCCCACTGAGATACCAGGCCGCAGTGAAGCATGAATACCCCACTCAGACACATTATACTGACTCCGAGCCGACCAGTCCTTGTTGTACCCATTAATGCCGAGCGCCAGGCAGGGACCAACAAGTACCATATTTTAACGTCTTTTGGTATGACGCGGTCGGGGATCGAACCCGCGACCTTCCTCTCTCCGGGCGGACGCTCTAACCACTACACCACGGAGGCGTCCAATAATGTAGGAAACCAGAGACATCAATCAGTGCTATAAACATTAAGCCCTCCCCTGCTTTTGGTTCTTGAAAGCATACATGACATATTTGATCAGCTAGCAGCAGGGTTTACATGACGCGTGATTCCTGCGTAATTGACACAACAACTTTGTAAACGACTTTCAAAATATTACCATACGAGTCAAGCTTGACTCAAGTTTTATGGGTGGCCCTCACAATTCAGTTCAATAAAATCGATTTGATAAGCAAAAAATGATATTGTTTGATGATAGTTTGACTTTTACAGAGCTGTCAGATTGTTCCAGAGAAATTAGAGGAGACAGTAATCCTGGCTGTTTGAGTTGAACAATGCTGTAGTTGCATTTGGTGGTGTGAGGGGCGGTGGGGTAGCCTAATGGTTAAAGCGTTAGGCTCGTTATGCCGAAGACCCGGGTTCGAATCCCCACATGGGCACAATGTGTGAAGCCCATTTCTGGTGTCCCCCGCCGTGAAGTTGCTGGAATATTGCTAAAAGCGGTGTAAAACCAAACTCAGTCAGTCAGTCAGTCATTGGTGGTGTGACAGACACAGTTACATACTGAGAATGATTAACACAAAGAAATATTAAAATTTTCATGACTCCCCAAAAATTGAAAATGACTCCCAATAATAAATTTTGTGAGTCACCATGACTCCCATTTTTAAAAGTCTGTGTAAAACCTTGTAACAGACTGCCCCAGAATCACTTGAAACATATTTCTTAAAAACATTGGTGTGACTTACTTCTGATAGGAAGAATCGCCGAGTCCGAGCACCGCGAAGTGCACTTGACCCAAGGAGTTGGCCGGCAGGTTCTTCCGCAGGATAAACCTCCAAAATTTCTAAAAGATTCAAGTGACATTTGTCATCAAAGTATAGATGGTAGAGAATGACTTTGCCATTAAATGAATATTACACACCATAAGCACACACGCGGACACACACAGTCCATACATCTCCACATGACAAATTTCCTGATGTAATAACCGTCTCATGACAATGTATTGGGTTCCAGACATGCAAAGTTTGGACCAGAACACGGTATGTTTCTCCACATGATCACCAAGACGATTTGACCGCCTCCGTGGTGTAGTGGTTAGAGCTAAAGCCAAAAAGCCCGGAGAGCCGGAAGGTCGCCGGTTCGATCCCCGACCGCTGGGCATACCAAAAAGACGCTAAATATGGTACTTGTTGGTCCCTGCCTGGCCCTCGGCAATAATGGGTACAACAAGGACTGGTCGGCTCAGAGTCAGTATAATGTATCTGAGTGGGGTATTCATGCTTCACTGCGGCCTGGTATCTCAGTGGGCTAGCACTATAAAACCAGCTTAAGTCTGGGCTAGTACAAGCAGCTGCACATACACACGCATGCACATCGTCATATGAGCGAAATATTCTCAAGCACGACGTAAAACCCAATTTCACCTCACCTCACCTCACCAAGACGATTGCGAGCGTTGAGCAAGTAGAGGGACAGTTAGATACCTACATCCATGAAATGGTTCCACAATGTGTCAGCTAATGACCAGTTTGGGTATATTATATGTTAGTGGTGCTTATGTTTTTCAAGTTGATTATAATTGTTTTTTCATGCAGCCACCATTATTCCAGCTATTTAACAGTGTTACGAGAGTGTTTTTTATGTAATTTGTAATAAAATTGGTTAGGTCATAATAATTATGAGTCACAATGTTTAAAGTTTCGAGTGTTGGTTGTGGGTCACATTTCGAGTCATATATGTTCAGTGGCAACAGTATTTTAGCGGCACGCCTTTATGATAGCGCTCCAGAGTTACCTCCCTTGACCGGATGTTCATGTGTTGACATCGTCATGTCGTATGTTCAACACGCTTTGAGAAAGATCTAAGTGGTTAATGATACAGCCATGCTTTGCTGGAACGTTCGAGAATATGTGTCAGTATATATAAAGGCTGGCTGTTGTGTTGTGCAACACGCAAGGACTGACACACGGACTAACACACAGAATTACACAGGACTTTCGATATCACTGGAGTTGCCCATCGTTGTTTGCCTTCGTCACATCGCCGTCGTCTGACCCTGACACTTCGTGCCTGACTGCTTTCAATTGTAAACAAGCTCCATTTAGAATATTTGATCTCACTAAATATCAAGGCTTGCGGTGAGTTGATATTTTATATGTGACCCATAACTTTAGATTTGTGATTCAATAACATTGTATTAGAAATCTGTATTGTGATTCATTGTAGCTTGCTCATTGTTTGTTCAATATATTATTGAATATTTTAGACTTGTCTGTGTTATATTTTGCTGGTTCAAAGGGGATTCTTAAACCATTTGTCACGGCAATTATTTAACCGTAACAAACAGCAGCCTAAAAATATCTGAGTTTGAATCAGAAAAAACAGTGAATGAGATCTGCAACATTCACACTATCAGCTTACGACATGCAATCAACACTGCCAGCTTTAGTTTAACATTTCTGTGTACATAAAACTACGTACAAGCAGAGGCCCAGATAAGCTGCATATCCGGGTAATATACGTATATAAAATTTTCAATTACGCATTGAAAAATAATTGTTGCGTACCAATTATGCATTTAAAATGTTAGATACGCAAAAAGTTTAAAACAAATGCTTATGGAATATATTTATAAAAATTGCTTGCGTAATGAAAAAGACATTGATTGCTATCAAGTTGTACTGTTAGTATAGGACAAGTGTTGTACTGTCAGTATAGGATGAGTGATTTTTTATGAAATCATTTCCATTATATTTAAGTTGGTTTTGATTAGGTATGAAATAAGGCAGAACATACCTGCTTAGTAAACTTACTCAGTCACATAATACTTAGGTGAGTAATATGACTCAAATACGCACATATTTGAAAGCAGTGGGTAACGGAAAATGAAATACCCACTCAACATTCATAATACCCACTCCAAAAAAATACAGTGGGTACAGTACCCACATGAGCTAAATCTTATCTGGAGCTCTGGTACAGGGACATAACATCATCAAACTTAGGGACAAGTGAAGTGCTTGGTTTCCAGGTGAGTGAGTGAGTATGGTTTTACACCACTTTTAGCAATATCCCAGCAATATCACGTCTGGGGACACCAGAAATGGGCTTCACACATGTGGGGAATTGAACCCGTGTTTTTGGCGTGACGAGTGAACGCTTTAACCACTGGGCTACCCCACCGCCCTTTCCAGGTGAGGAGGGATGAATACCTTATAGATATTATACTTCATTCTCTTAAAGCAAATCTGTATTAAGGGAGTGGATTAGAATTAATTAATCCCAAGTCAAAAGATTAAGAAACAGTGATTAAGATTTTTCATGTTCACAACCTTTATATACTCCACAAGATACTGCTCAATTTCTGAACCAGAAATGGTCATAGGAGGTAACTCCTATTGAACTGCACAGGTTCAGACCACAGGTTTACCTGTGACTTGTCTGACTTCTGTTGTCAGTTCAGGGCTGGGACTTACGCTCATATTGCCCCATTTGGTTTACGATAATCACAGATGTAATCAAAATAAAATAGAGAAAATATTTAAATGAACATTAACCATCTTCAAACAGTTTATCATTTGTTGTCTTGGTATTGTGTATGTTAGGGTAGGGTGACAGACAGTTCAACAGAACAGCATGTCAGGCAGCCCTGAATGGGGATTGTTAATTTAGGTCACCAACACAGTTCGGTTTGTTTTCTGCAGAGATAAATCATGCTCTAGCTATAACAATAACTATAAAACTGTACTTTATTACACTATACATGGGAGTAGAGCGAACTGTTTTTGTTAAATTACATTGTGGAGAAATGTTATTCTGCCAGGCATCCAGTGCGGTACTGCTGCAGTAAACTGACCTTCATGTTATCTGGAGGGTCACCTTGACCGGTAGTGGCACACACGAAGATGACCAGTGGCTCATGAATCAGGTCAGCCTGTAACCATGGCAATTATGACACACGGATTATCACCACAATATATACACGTAAATATACAAACAACAACATACTTCTGATGCCTTAAATTGACATGACTTGGAAAAAGAATGGATGTTCATTGGATAATCAGAGGTTTCAAATACCTGTAATCACCTCTATTTGACACATATATGTTGGTTCCTGACACCAACATCACTGCTGAAACCTTGCCATTACGTGCTTAATATGTTAAAGATAACCTATTCAATATATGATTAATAGATAATTCTAATTGTACTTTAACTGCACTGTGTGTGCTGATAAAGTGGTGTCAGCTCCCGAAGTCCCACGGAAGGAGGTCTAAGCGTGATCATGGCGAGACACTATATATAGGGTACGTGGTATAATTGCTCAGCTAAGAGTGGGCCTGCTGTTTGGTTTGCGTCTCATAAACTGCACTGTTGCAGAGAGATGAATCTAGAAGAGCCCCATTTATTTATTAAAACAAACATATCTCCGTTAACTTCATAGCTATTATCTTATCATCCACGTTGATCGGCCCAGACCAGAGTCATAAAACTGTTTTCGTATATTTAACTTCTTAGTGACTTACAACTTGATATGAATCCAGTTCCGAGACTCTCGTGTGGAAATGTCGTCTCCGAGCCTCCCTCCCTACTCTTTCAGCCACATCCTGCGCGGTACCCCGTCTGACTGCCGTACAGAACAAGCAGTCTCCGCTCACTTGCCATCCTGTTAATTTGTAAACACGTGAATATTTATTTTATTTTCACAAATATCAGTGTCATAATTATATATATATATGTAGCAGGACTGCATCAGTCACGCACAGACAACAGACGCTACTTTTGTTGTTCTTCAATGGCCGATGATTTATTGGAGATATGGTATAGGTGAAAACGACAACCCAGGTGTGTGGGCCTAGGTTTATTTCACACCTGGGGACGCTGCTGTATCTGTATTAAATGTTTGCCTTAGAATATGATCCAAAGATATGATCCAAAGGTATGTCCAGAAAATGAACAAGACATGTTGACACACTGAAGATTGAATGTGGAGTGACCACAAACCTTGTAATGTGTAAAAGTGTAAAGCTTAGCTGATTGCCCAAGCTGGCTATAAAGACAAAAGAACGTAGGTGGGGAAGGGCTTATGTTATTGTGCTGTGTGGTGAACATGCGGTAAGCATGCTCAGTGAACTGGCTGTGAGTGATAGTTAGTTAAGGCAGGCTAAGTATCATGATAAAATAAAATGACTAAAGCTGTGCAATGAAATTTAAAGCATTTATTTACATGAATTCTAATCAATTTACAACATGTTAAAATATACAAAATCTGTTACTGCCACATATATTTAAAGCAATGCCAACACAAATAAAAACTCTCACCTGTAGAAGTCTGGTGTCTCTTATATGGTTTGATGTGTCACTGTCTCCAGACAGCCAAAACATTACGCATGTATCATGGGGGCTGCCATCTTTGATTCATAAAAACTCGGACTGGCAAGCGGCAAATGAGTAATTTGTTTTTATATCACCATTCGGGGACATTAAAACTGGGTACTTTTAACTGATTGAATGAACTACTGATTATTTGTCAGTGTATCTACTCCCAATGTTTAGTTTATTTAGTTTTGTGCTAGATTTATAGCATCCAATTCGTTTTCGTAATTCCGTTCTTTATGAGTTCTTACTTCCGGCAAAATAACACGCTGCTTGAAATTGGGCTCTGGAAACTCGTGTTTATTTGTCAATTATGAAGCTGCTTACACATAACATGTTGACATCTAACATCATCAAGGGGTGTCGAAAGGTTACCCCCTCAAGATTTTGGTAGGCATATATTATTCTTTATCTTATGGAAACAGACAAGGGTGCAGTTTACCAAGCACAGCTGACCGTAGTTTAAACTATACCTGCTCTGGCTCTACTCTAGCTTCACACTCACAGGTTATTCCGATCCAGGAGCCCTCGTCCGTGATTACACCGGCATACAACTGATGAATAAAGAAGATCCTTAACTAAACACAGACTTACATCTCAAAAGTCAAAACGGCTACAAACACATAGTAAACAACCCACAAAGAAAAATAATAATGGTAGCGCACACACAGGGAGTAAATGATAAGATTATTATTGATGTCGGATATGAATCTACTGCCACTTATGATGCAGTAAGTTTGCTATATTCCTTTTATTACAGGCTGACAAAGTAGAGGTGAAAGACGTGGACTTCAACCCAGAATTTGTGTCTCGAATGATTCCCAAGCTGGACTGGCCCGCCTTATATTCTGCAGCATCTGAGGTGAGTTTGTGACTTGTGATCAGTGAATTATTGTGTGCATCTTTTGTCTGCTACATGTTGATGGAAATCTTGATGTGATTGTTATGAGAGGGAGTAAATTGCTGACAAACCAGGCTTGATAATGAGGGTTTGGAGATTAGTTAGTTAAGGACTGAAATGAGTCCGACTCTCTGACTGATGGCCACTTGAAAGCCTGATGTGGATGTCAAGTGTTGAATCTGCATGTAAATCAACACAGCAGTCAAGGCTGACATCTTCAGCTGGCTCTCTGGTAAAAGTGACTCCTGCCAAATAGCAGAAACAACTGAAATATTCTTGGTGAACTGACCCGTGAAGATCCGGGGTAGAATAGGTCTTCAGCAACCCATGCTTGCCACAAAAGGCGACTATGCTTGTCGTAAGAGGCGACTAACGGGAATGGGTGGTCAGTTTCGCTGACTTGGTTGACACATGTCATCGGTTCCCAATTACGCAGATCGATGCTCATTCTGTTGATCACTGGATTGTCTGGTCCAGACTCGATTATTTACAGACCGCCGCCATATAGCTCGGATATTGCTGAGTGCGGCGTAAAACGAAACTCCCTCACTCACTCACTCTTGGTGAACTACTAGTATTGCTAGTCAGGGGTAAACAGGCTGCCACCTAGTATTGCTAGTCAGGGGTAAACAGGCTGTCACCTAGTATTGCTAGTCAGGGGTAAACAGGCTGCCACCTAGTATTGCTAGTCAGGGGTAAACAGGCTGTCACCTGGAGGTGTACTGACAATGTTCTCCATTACTATCCAGGTTGGTCATGGCGAAAACCTCCCGGCTGACGTAGGTGGAAGTTACGAAACTGACCAGGAGTTCCTGAAACAAGCACACCATGTCCTGATGCAGGTGGGTCAGTTGTCATGAAACAGTCACAAATAACAGTGATTGAAAGTATCAAGCAGACTGACCTGCTTGTCACCGTTGATCCTGTTCAAACTGTAAAATAATGTAGGCCTCTACACTACAAAGGTCATGATCGGCCATGGTGCTTGACCTACGAAGATATATAAATACGGGCAGTTGGGTGGTTGAAGTGTTCATCACACTGAAGATACGGGTTCGATTTATTCAGTAGGGTACAGTGTGTGAAGCCCATTTGTGGTGTCCCATGAATGACACCTGTTTCCATGGTTTCAGGTTGAGGTGATCGAGGGCAATCTGGTGTGCCCCGAATCCGGGAGGAAGTTTCCCATCAGCAATGGTATCCCCAACATGCTGCTGAACGAAGACGAGGTGTGAGATCAGACTTTCGCGTAGTGAGATAGTACCATCATCGCAAATCCATCATCATGATCATCATTCATGAAGCCAGCACCCATGATGTATAGATGGACAAAACTTCTAATGAGTGACAGTGTCACTTTGAGTTCAGGTCCTCCATTCTTGTGAAAGGTGACAATTTGAACAAGATGGGAATTGCGTTCTGTGTTTGTAACAGGTTTTGTGAGATAAGCCAGCAGAAGCTGAGTTTGTGAAAATATGCATCAACATGTTCAGTTGATAACGTGGGAGACTTCATTGCCAACTCTTACAGTGTTTTCTTTGGTGGGCATTTCAGAAGTGGAGTTGATGAAGAATAATGACAATTATTATGGATATACAACTTCTTTATTCCTCCACAGAATAAAAGAAGCTGGCATATCCATAATAATTGTCATTATTCTCCTTGCTAAGCGCATGAAACCAAACTCAGTCAGTGATGACAAAATATTTCAGTTTTTGTAGTCACTTGTGTACATAGACTTCATGTTATAGCCTGGTGACATACTTCAGTTGGTTCACACACACACACTGGTACAATGTTTGAAGCTTGATGTTAAAATGGTGTATAACCCAATGCCATTGCAATGAGATCTCAGTGCTCGCTGCCACTCCACAAATGTCAGAGATTGTCATTGTTTCCGCTGGCATTTTTTAGAGCTAGACATTATGACCGCTAGCATTTCAAATACCGGTCATTTGTAAATTTTACCGGTCAAGTGATCACGCTTTTCATTGTGCACGAGACCTTGCACCCCATCAACCAATCAGAAATGTAGAGGGTATCGCAATGTATCAATGTCGGGGTTTTTTTAGCCTAGTGTTTTCCAAAACTGCTATTTTTTATTTGACTGCACCTCGATGTCATTGTGAAAACATAATCTTTTTGAGAAAGAAATAAAATTGACAGGTGATTATAAAATTTATATTAAAATTTGCCAGACACGATGACCGACAGCCTTTGAAATTACCGGACATTCTAACTTTGTACCGGTCAAAGTCCGGTATATACCGGATAACGGAAACACTGATTGTAGGGTCATGTGAGAACAACCTCCCATCTGACCAGTCTAAGCATTACCTGCAAGATCGCAATGGTGAAAGTGTGAATGCTTGAGATGGACAGGTCAGACGTTTGAAACATGAGAGACTTGTGTCAAGTACGGCCATACAGCATCTCAGACACTTGACTTTCCAGATATTTTTTTTTGTTCAACTATCAAAATTTTTAATCAAAAACTTTCTTTAAAACTTTGTGTTAAAAGCTTTGTTTTAAATATAAGTTGTCGTTTTGAAATTTAGTGCTCTAAACCCCAAGAAAGCTGTGTTCTGATTGCCTAATGTTGACTTTCATTGATTGATCAAAGGTCATTGTGACCTGTACTTGGATCCCTGTGCAGCTGTAGATCTGATTGTAATGAGATTGTGTATAGTGTGATACATCTGTCACTTGGTGGGGTTGGCAACCCTGGAGATGCTGGTGTTTTAGGTGAGAGGAAACAGTTTAGTCATCCGCTGGTCTTCATGCCTGCCCAAGTTGTAGATGTCTAAGATCCAAATCACTTGGGGTATTCCTCCTCACACCCACTGGGATAATACTGGGTATCGCTCCAAGCATAAACCCATCTCACTCATTTGTGTATACAGCTGCTCTGGCGGACTAAAACTACTGGCAAACAAGGATAGGTTGAGCACCGACCTGACAATTAGCCCTTATTAGCATGTATGAGTGCCGCTTACTGGCGCTTGCCATTGTTAGCAAAGGGGCCCCAGGTTGTCCGCGATCAAGTGTAGTGTGATGGGTGAAGCAAGGCGTGTGCAGCTACGAGCGGAATAAATTTCATCGTCATGCAATGCACGTGCACTAGCCTACAAAATGGGTTTGCTCATGGCTGTGCCCCGCCTACTTCTCGTAAACACGTTCTCTGGGCCCGTCCAACTTATCCTTCTTTGCCAGTAGTCCATATGATCCTTTGTCCTTTTGTTTGAATTATTGACGGAGGCAAACCTCTACACAGTTGTCAAGGTGATTCCTCTTTGATGCCGTTATACATGTTATGGTTTGTGTACAAAAATAGTTATGGTGAAAGAATGCAAATAACTGTTCCGTTTGTTTTCTGTTCTATGGTTGCCATGGTTACATGAGTGGGAAGAAGCATTGTTTTGAGCATCTGTTCAGGATTCTCCTGTGAGCTGGAATGTAACTGCCAAATGGTTGTTGCTTTCCAGTGTCAATTGGGCGGGGCGGTGGGGTAGCCTAGTGGTTAAAGCGTTGGCTCGTCACGCCGAAAACCCGGGTTCGAATCCCCACATGGGTACATTGTGTGAAGCTCATTTCTGGTGTCCCCTGCAGTGATGTAGCTGGAATATTTCTAAAAGCGGCGTAAAACAGCAACTCAGTCAGTCAGTCAATCAATGGGGCGGTGGGGTAGCCAAGTGGTTAAAGTGTTCGCTCATCACACGGTTCGATTCCCCACATGGGTACAATATGTGAAGCCCATTTCTGGTGTCCCCACCGTGATATTGCTGGAATGTTGCTGAAAGTGGCGTAAAACTAAACTCACTCACTCACTTTCTCCAGTGTCAACAGTCATAAATAATGATTACCTGCTGCTGCTGATCTTTCTTGTGCCATTATTTTTTGTTCTGTAATGCATGACTCAGCATTTCCCTAGCAGTCGATAAATATTCATATTCTGGAAGAGACAATCCAGTGATTAACATGAGTATTGGTCTACTCAGTTGGGTGAGTGAGTGAGTTTAGTTTTACGCCGCACTCAGCAATATTCAAGCTCTATAAATAATCAAGTCTAGACCAGACAATCCAGTGATCAACAGCATGAGCATTGATCTGCGCAATTGGGAACTGATGACATGTGTCAACCAAGTCAGCGAGCCTGACCACCCGATTCCGTTAGTCGCCTCTTACGACTAGCATAGTCGCCTTTTGTGGCAAGCATGGTTTGCTGAAGACCTGTTCTACCCTGTATCATCAAGGGTTGGGGTACGAGGACATGCATCTACCATGACAGCGAGCCTGACCACCTGATCCCGTTAGGCACCTCTTATGACAAGCATTAGTTGCTTAAGACCAATTCTGAATGGGATCTTCATGGACAATTAATGAGGGGATATCATCTAAAACAATATTTCAGTGATATGACTTTGTGCTAGTTTAACTTGGAAGGAAGACGCATAGTTGTTCACTGTGGTGCGTGAAGTCATTGAGCCAAACGAAGTGTAAACGATTAATCAAGTCAGTTTGTTTAGCGCAGCTATGTGGTGTGTCTATGGGTTATAGAGTTTGGCAACAATGACATGCTTCAACCAAGTCTATGCCTTATCAAGTTTGGCCACAATGACATGCTTCAACCAAGTCTATGCCTTATCAATTTCAACCAAGTCTATGCCTTACAATGACATGCTTCAACCAAGTCTATGCCTTATCAAGTTTGGCCACAATGACATGCTTCAACCAAGTCTATGCCTTATCGAGTTTGGCCACAATGACATGCTTCAACCAAGTCTATGAGTTTGGCTTATATCACATTCTTATCGTCTATGCCTTTGGCCACAATGACATGCTTCAACCAAGTCTATGCCACAATGACATTTCATCGAGTTTGGCCACAATGACATGCTTCAACCAAGTCTATGCCTTATCGAGTTTGGCCACAATGACATGCTTCAACCAAGTCTATGCCTTATCGAGTTTGGCCACAATGACATGCTTCAACCAAGTCTATGCCTTATCGAGTTTGGCCACAATGACATGCTTCAACCAAGTCTATGCCTTATCGAGTTTGGCCACAATGACATGCTTCAACCAAGTCTATGACTTATCGAGTTTGGCTTATATCACATTCTTCAACCAAGTCTTGGGCTTAAGATTTGGTTCTAATCACATTCTTCAACAAGTCTAGATCTTCCGACATCTGAAATTACACAGATCCTCATCTGTTTACAGATAAACCAATAGACTTGGGCTGCAGAGATCGGTTCTCAACCTAGATCTTCAGAGTCAGATCTTCACAGAGACATCTGGGTAATTGGCTGACACAGATCTTATGGTCTTTACAGATAAACCAATAGACTTGTGCAGAGAACAGAGTCTCAGAGAGACAGTCACATTCACAGAGAGTCAGAGGCATGGTCACAGAGTCACAGATCAAGACAGTCACAGAGACACAGTCAGAGGCATGGTCACAGAATCCCAGCGATACAGAGTCACAGTCACAGAATCGCAGAGATACAGTCACAGTGACAAAGACACAGGCACTAGTTACTGTCACACAGACACAGAGGCGAACAGAGTGAGGCACAGAAATAGTGACAGAGACACAGTGACACAGACACGGTTACAGAGACACAGTGACACAGACACGGTTACAGAGACAGTGACTCAGACACGGTTACAGTGACACAGACACGGTTACAGAGACACAGTGACACAGACACGGTTACAGAGACACAGTGACACAGACACGGTTACAGAGACACAGTGACAGTTACACAGAGCCAAAGAGTTACAGATTCACAGATCAGAGAATAACAGATACACTGAGTCACAGAGACAGTGAAAGTTACAGATTCAGAGAGACACAGATTCACACAGCCACATAGACATAGAGACAGAAACTGTGTCACAGAGTGACAGTCACAAAGACACAGACATTCAAGTCAAATAGACAGAGTCACAGAGTCACAAAGACACAGGCATTCAAGTCAAATAGACAGAGTCACAAAGACAGTCACAGGCTCCGACTGCTTTTCTAGAAGCCGTTAGAGAGGCGTGTTCAGTAACAGTACCGCGAGTGGTGATATCGTCTTAGAAATCACTGTGCGAACACACTCTTGAGAAAGTAGGGGTGCACGACAGTCTCAGTGGTCATTTCATATAATTTCAGGACAAAAGTGGGGGTGCGCACCCCTGCTACCCTCCCCCTCTGGATCCTCCTATGTGGGGGTTTCACTTATACGAATATGAGACCCGTGAACATCCGGGGTAGAATATCTTCAGAAACCCATGCTTATGATCGACTTCTGTAAGGCGACTAACGTGATTGTTGGTCAGGCTCGCTACATGACACATGTCATCAGTTCCCAATTGCGTGAGATCGATGCTCATGCATTGATCACTGGATTGTCTGGTCCAGACTCGATTATTTACTGACCGAGTTTGGTTTTACGCCGCTGAGTGCGACGTAATATAAACTCACAACATCACGTAAGCGGGGACACCAGTAAATGATATTGTGGCAAGAGGTGAGTTAGAACGGCATTCAGTTCAAGTTAACTGTTATGTGTAGATTATAAAGTTTTGGATAAGGTTATTGTATCAACAAGATAATGCTATTATCAAGAAAGTTTATTCTTACCAGTTGTGTCAAGCAAATAAGGTTGCTGGCATGTTGTTAAAAGCGGCATAAAACTAAACTCACTCACTCTAGCAATGTGTTTGCGTTGTTGGGCATTAAAAGTTAAAAAAAGATTGTTTGATTTTGGATTCTGTGAAGTGTGGTGAAATCTGCATGTTGGTATAATAATCGGTTCATATCATCTTTCAATCAGAGATGTATAGATATATATATATATAGATAAGCAACACTGGTTTGAAGGTCTCCGTATGGATAATAGACTAACAATGTACCGTTCTATGAAAAACGAGGCATACTTTGAAGATATATGTCATGTATACCTGTGAAAGTTTATCATATTGCCCTTTCACCTCTCCGCTTGTCTAGTCATAAGTTATTAAGGCCAAACCAATTTTATTTCTGTTTTACGGATTTTTGTCCTCGGAAAACTTAAAGGCAGGAAGGAAAAAGTGTTTTACTTTTGTCAATTTATGAAGTGTATATGGGGCAAAAAACAATAAACATTTATTTTTGTAAGTTTACATTTTTGGCCAATAAAAACAATAGGATTTTATTTTTGAGCGGGGAAAATTATTTTTTTTATTTTTTTATTTTTCTTGAAAAAATATGACCGGCGGATCCGTAAAACAAAAAATAAAATTGGTCTGGCCTAATAGAAGAATGTATGTAGGAAAATAGTTTTAAATAGAGAAAACGGGTTATCTCCTTTGTGAGTAGTTAGGAACATAGTATCAGAATATCACATTTTGTTTGGTATGTACATTTTATGATGGTCTTAGGCGCTCTATCTTTCCTGCATACTACTATAAATTTCCTTCACAAACAAAAATTGATTGCATCTAAAAATAGGCAAGTATTATCACTGTTGGCAAAGTATGTATACTTAGGATTTATGTATTCTTAAGATTATTCTTACGATCACGTTTTCTACAGTCACATGTAAAATATATATACTGAGGGAAAGAAATAATGGATCACATGAAAGTACAAGTGTTCCTTTATTTTTGGCCAAAGTTTCTTCACGAGCTTTGAACCGCAAAGCTTGTGAAGAAACCTTGATGCGATTAAAAGCTTGTGAAGAAACCTGGATTAAAATAAAGGAACACTTGTGCTTTCATGTGATCCCTTATTTTTTTCCATCAGTATACTTCAGGCGCTTCAATATGTTATACGCTGTATCTGTATAATGGGCCAGTGACCCCCATACTGTCAATAAACTCATCACTATAATATATTACAGGACCATGTTTCCCCCATCCATCACTAGTACTTCATTTCCAGACATGGTTAGACATGACAAAGACCTTGGACATGAAGAGTCATATGCTGGAGATGAGAGTACCGTATTTGCGATGCGAGTACCGATCTCTAGGAGAAGCAAGTCTGTAATAGACGGAGATATGGTCATTATGATGCTCTTGGAAACAGCTTTACCCCCCAAATCATCTCATGTCCTTCTTACTAAATTACTTAATTTTACTCAGATGCCTCTTACGTTGCCTTTAAAAGGTTTTCTTGTTCAGTCTCATGTGGAATTCTATATTTGTGGAAAAGTGTTTTATGTAGCAGAGTTCCTTTAGTGGAAAACACTGTCATTTCACTGGAAAAAATAATTAGTGACAACACCAAATGTGTTTATTCTTATTTTAATTTCGACTCTCTCTATTTGACTTTAGGCCAGACCAATTTTATTTCTCGTTTTACGGATTTTTGTCCTAAAAAACTAAAGGCAGGAGAGGAAAAAAATAAAAATAATAATCATCAAGTAATATTCCTTCTAAATACTACAAGTGTTTTACTTTTGGCAATTTATGAAGTGTATATGGGGCAAAAAACAATAAAAATATATGTTTGTAAGTTTACATTTTTGGCCAATAAAAACAATAGGATTTTACTTTTGAGCGGGGAATTTTTTAAATTTTTTTCTTATTCTTGAAAAGATATAACCGGCGGATCCGTAAAACAAGAAATAAAATTGGTCTGCCCTTATCTAACCTTGCAGCCACCACAGCCTGGTTTGTGTCAGAGAGACAATAATGTTGTTTGAAACCTTGAAACCGATTGGATTTTCTATGTTTAGACACATATCGTTAAAGAGATCAAGTACAAATACGTGTCATGAGACACCAGAGAAGTTGCTAAATTTTAGCACAGAAAAATATGATTATTTTATGCATGATGTGAACAGTTCAGGCAAGGACAATCTCACATATGTATCTACGTTTGCTGTAGCTCGGGATATCCGAGAGACCGCCCGGCGTGAGCTGCACCACGTCCTGATAGTCCAGGGCGTCAGGTTCCCCATCGTCCCACTTTAGCCCATTGGTGTTACCATGTTCGGTCCACTCGAAGCTTCGACCCTGAATCTTCTTCATTCCAACCCAGATGCGATAGGACTTACCTATCATTAAAACAACAACATCATCATCATCATCATCATCATCATCATCATCATCATCATCATCATCATCATCATCATCATCATCATCATCATCTCCTTGTCAGTGCCTACACGTCCTACATTTAGATCTGGTTGTCAAGGTCTCCAGTGTAAAGATTGTCAGAACTAACAGGTCCTATATTTAGATCTGGTGGTCAAGGTCTAGTGTGTAAAGATTGTCAGAACCAACAGGTCCTACATTTAGATCTGGTTGTCAAGGTCTCCTGTGTAAAGATTGTCAAAACCAACAGGTCCTATATTTAGATCTGGTGGTCAAGGCCTCCTGTGTACAGATTGTCAGAACTAACAGGTCCTACATTTAGATCTGGTGGTCAAGGCCTCCTGTGTAAAAGTTGTCAAAACCAACAGGTCCTACATTTAGATCTGGTTGTGAAGGTCTAGTGTGTAAAGATTGTCAGAACTAACAGGTCCTACATTAAGATCTGGTGGTGAAGGTCTCCTGTGTAAAGGCGATCAGAATGTCTGTCCAAGATTAGACAGCCATGATCATGGACATGCCAGTACTCAACATTCAGCACTATAACACAAGTTCCACTAACTAACCATACTTTCTGTGCAGTACTGGCATGTACTGTTTAGCCATGATGGCGTCAAATCAATACTCCCTCAGGCTTTACCTTGAATGTACAGCAGAAATACCTGTATCAAGTAGATGCGTATTCCAGGAAGTCCTTTTGAGCTTAATATACCAAGACTACTTTTTCAATCATTTCTTTCTGGAACAAACTACTCCTCAATCTTCCTCCAGCCGTACCTATTTCCAGTCACAATCTTCGCGAATACAGGACATTTTCACAAACACTGATTTCACTTTTACCTTTGAGCCAAATGGAATCCGTGGGTTACCAAGACTGATTTATCCCTTTCATTGACATATTGTATTATATCTGCAAAAATTGCTAAAGAATATAAATGTGAGTTTACCGGCATCATATGCTTTGTCCCCAATGCTGTGCAAGTATTTCACCACAGCGTCCTGTTTGTCGACGCTGTCGAGGTTAACAAGGCGACCAGCCTCAGACTCGCACCTGCCCTGACTGACGTACCAGCTGAGTGTGTCTGTCGGTCCACTCAGTCGGATGCACATGTTCACAGACGGGAGCAGCGTATAGTTTCCATGGTCACATGTCTTGGGAGCTGCGGCTTAAGATTTGTTAGATGACATAATAATGCATTCATGCATAAGATTCGAATAAGCGATATCATAAAATCAAAATTCAGATATGGACAAATGTTCTGTGGTTTCTTTCACAAATCGATGTACCACAGTATCCTGAGGTGTAGTTTGAATGTGCCAGTGGACTCAAGGTCAAGATTATTTAAGAGGATTCACACTGGGTAAACTGCACATTCCCAGTCTACCTGCTGTTCCCTAGGCTGACTGCTGACATTCCCAGTCTACCTGCTGTTCCCTAGGCTGACTGCTGACATTCCCAGTCTACCTGCTGTTCCCTAGGCTGACTGCTGACATTCCCAGTCTACCTGCTGTTCCCTAGGCTCACTGCTGACATTCTCAGTCTACCTGCTGTTCCCTAGGCTGACTGCTGACATTCCCAGTCTACCTGCTGCTCCCTAGGCTGACTGCTGATATTCTCAGTCTACCTCCTGTTCCTTAGGCTGACTGCTGACATTCCGAGTCTACCTGCTGTTCCCTAGGCTCACTGCTGACATTCCCATTCTACCTGCTGTTCCCTAGGCTGACTGCTGACATTCCCAGTCTACCTGCTGTTCCCTAGGCTCACTGCTGACATTCCCAGTCTACCTGCTGTTCCCTAGGCTCACTGCTGACATTCCCAGTCTACCTGCTGTTCCCTAGGCTCACTGCTGACATTCCCAGTCTACCTGCTGTTCCCTAGGCTCACTGCTGACATTCCCATTCTACCTGCTGCTCCCTAGGCTCACTGCTGACATTCCCAGTCTACCTGCTGTTCCCTAGGCTGACTGCTGACATTCCCAGTCTACCTGCTGTTCCATAGGCTGACTGCTGACATTCCCAGTCTACCTGCTGTTCCCTAGGCTGACTGCTGACATTCCCAGTCTACCTGCTGTTCCCTAGGCTCACTGCTGACATTCCCAGTCTACCTGCTGTTCCCTAGGCTGACTGCTGACATTCCCATTCTACCTGCTGCTCCCTAGGCTCACTGCTGACATTCCCAGTCTACCTGCTGTTCCCTAGGCTGACTGCTGACATTCTCAGTCTACCTGCTGTTCCCTAGGATCACTGCTGACATTCCCAGTCTACCTGCTGTTCCCTAGGCTCACTGCTGACATTCCCATTCTACCTGCTGCCCCCTAGGCTCACTGCTGACATTCTCAGTCTACCTGCTGCTCCCTAGGCTGACTGCAGACACTCCCAGTCTACCTGCTGTTCCCTAGGCCCAATGCTGACATTTTCAGTCTACCTCCTGTTACCTAGGCTCACTGTTGTCATTCTACCTGCTTCTCCTAAATCTGCCTGCTTCCTGTAAACCTGCCTGCTTCTTCTACATCTACTTGTGTTTTTTTTTATATATTCCTGCTTTTTCTAAATCTACCATCTTTTTTTCTAAATCTACCTGCCTCTCTAACCCATGTCACTATCTGGACCAACTGGATGTTTTTTTTGTGTGTGTTCAGGCTGAGAATGTTTCCTGGGGATGATGTTCTCACCTTCTTCCCGTCTGTCAACCATTCTCGTCAGATTGTTTGTTTGTTGTTTGACAAGTTCTAGGCTCTTCTTGGTTTCTTCATCCTTCTGCTTTATTTCTGACATGAATAGAACCACATTGACAAACAGTATTACTGCATTGACCTGTCCCTTAAAAAGGGATGTCATATATGGCCATATGTAGATGTAATGAATGACGACATGTACATGTAGTGGATGGCCATGTGAGATGTCGTGGATGGCCATGTGGATGGCCATGTGAGATGTAGTGAATGGCCATGTGAGATGTCGTGGATGGCCATGTGAGATGTCGTGAATGGCCATGTGGGATGTAGTGAATGGTCATGTGAGATGTAGTGAATGGTCATGTGAGATGTTGGGAATGGTCATGTGAGATGTAGTGAATGGCCATGTGAGATGTAGTGAATGGCCATGTGAGATGTCGTGGATGGCCATGTGAGATGTCGTGGATGGCCATGTGGCCATGTCATGTATGAATGGCCATGTGAGATGTCGTGGATGGCCATGTGAGATGTCGTGGATGGCCATGTGAGATGTCGTGGATGGCCATGTGAGATGTCGTGGATGGCCATGTGAGATGTCGTTGATGGCCATGTGATGTCGCCCATGTGAGATGTCGTGGATGGCCATGTGAGATGTCGTTGATGGCCATGTGAGATGTCGTTGATGGCCATGTGAGATGTCATGGATGGCCATGTGAGATGTAGTGAATGGCCATGTGAGATGTTGTGAATGGCCATGTGAGATGTCGTGGATGGCCATGTGAGATGTCGTGGATGGCCATGTGAGATGTCGTGAATGGCCATGTGAGATGTAGTGAATGGTCATGTGAGATGTCGTGAATGGCCATGTGGGATGTAGTGAATGGTCATGTGAGATGTAGTGAATGGCCATGTGAGATGTAGTGAATGGCCATGTGAGATGTAGTGAATGGTCATGTGAGATGTCGTGAATGGCCATGTGAGATGTCGTGAATGGCCATGTGAGATGTCGTGAATGGTCATGTGAGATGTCGTGAATGGTCATGTGAGATGTCGTGAATGGCCATGTGAGATGTCGTGAATGGCCATGTGAGATGTAGTGAATGGTCATGTGAGATGTAGTGAATGGTCATGTGAGATGTTGGGAATGGTCATGTGAGATGTAGTGAATGGCCATGTGAGATGTAGTGAATGGCCATGTGAGATGTCGTGGATGGCCATGTGAGATGTCGTGGATGGCCATGTGGATGGCCATGTGAGATGTAGTGAATGGCCATGTGAGATGTCGTGGATGGCCATGTGAGATGTCGTGGATGGCCATGTGAGATGTCGTGGATGGCCATGTGAGATGTCGTGGATGGCCATGTGAGATGTCGTTGATGGCCATGTGAGATGTCGTTGATGGCCATGTGAGATGTCATGGATGGCCATGTGAGATGTAGTGAATGGCCATGTGAGATGTTGTGAATGGCCATGTGAGATGTCGTGGATGGCCATGTGAGATGTCGTTGATGGCCATGTGAGATGTCGTGAATGGCCATGTGAGATGTAGTGAATGGTCATGTGAGATGTCGTGAATGGCCATGTGGGATGTAGTGAATGGTCATGTGAGATGTAGTGAATGGCCGTGTGAGATGTAGTGAATGGCCATGTGAGATGTAGTGAATGGTCATATGAGATGTAGTGAATGGCCATGTGAGATGTAGTGAATGGCCATGTGAGGATATAGTGAATGGTCATGTGAATGGCCATGGTCACGTGAGATGTCATGAATGGCCATGTGAGATGTCGTGAATGGCCATGTGAGATGTCGTGAATGGCCATGTGAGATGTCGTGAATGGTCATGTGAGATGTAGTGAATGGCCATGTGAGATGTCGTGAATGGCCATGTGAGATGTCGTGAATGACCATATGAGTAGTAGTGAATGGCTATCTGAGATGTCGGGAATGGTCATGTGAGATGTCATGAATGGCCATGTGAGATGTCGTGAATGGCCATGTGAGATGTCATGAATGGCCATGTGAGATGTCGTGAATGGCCATGTGAGATGTCATGAATGGCCATGTGAGATGTCATGAATGGTCATGTGAGATGTCGTGAATGGCTATCTGTTATGTAGTGAATGGCTATGAGAGATGTTGTGGACGGCCATGAGAGATGTCGTAAATGGCTATCTGAGATGTAGTGAATGGCAATGAGAGATGTTGTGAACGACCATGTGAGATATCGTAAATGGCCATGTGAGATGTAGTGAATGGCCATGTGAGTTGTCATGAATGGCCGTGTGAGATGTCGTGCATGGCCATGTGAGATGTCATGAATGGCCATGTGAGATGTTATGAATGGCCTGTCCTTAACGTACGACAACTGGACGCCTTAATGAGTAGATGTAGGTCTCTGATGTTTCATGTGGTGCAAGCCACAAACAAGGGCCTGGTATGATCTGGCGAATCTGATATTTGAACTGAGGTAAATAGGATCCTTGATGTCCAAGGGACACAACTTACCTTCACTTAGCTTTCGGACCGCAGAATGGCACATCGATGTGACATTATCCAGTTTGCTGGCAAATTCGTTGATGTCATTGCGCAAAGAACTCTCTGGAACACGTATATATAATTATCACAGGTACGGTGCTATATACAATATGAGACACAGCTACATCAAGCTCCGACGTTGGGTATTTAAGCCCGGTAGATGCTACGCAGCATGCAATCTCTAACACGCACACTATGTTTGTTTCAGTTCTGAGTATTGAGGCAGGTCTGTATTTCTACGTTATTACCTACCTTTCTCCCTCTCCCGATCCTTCAGAGCGCTGACGTTACTCAGGATGGTTGTAAGTTGGTCTGAGAAGGCGGACACTACCCGCTCCATCTCCTCTGATGACGGCCGACAATGGAAAACACAACAACTCTTCTTAATATCTCCATATGTGTTAAAACCCATTTGGGCCCGTGACATTCTCAGACAGGTATTGACGACATTAACATTTAGAAAAGGTTGAGGCTGAATGGCTCAATGTTAGGGTGAGTCAGTGAGAAAAAGGTCAATAGTACAACGTCTCATATGAGAAACCACGCCACAGGATACAGTGTCACACATGAGGACCCTCGCTTTATGGTACAGTGTCACACATGAGGACCAACGCCACAGGATACAGTGTCACACATGAGGTCCAGGCCATATGGTGCAGTGTCGCACATGAGAACCCTCGCCATATGGTACAGTGTCACACATGAGAACCCACGCCATATGGTACAGTGTCACACATGAGAACCCACGCCATATTGTACAGTGTCACACATGAGAACCCACGCCATATTGTACAGTGTCACACATGAGAACCCACGTCATATTGTACAGTGTCACACATGAGAACCCACGCCATATTGTACAGTGTCACACATGAGAACCCACGCCATATTGTACAGTGTCACACATGAGAACCCACGCCATATGGTACAGTGTCACACGCGAGGAACCATGAGGTCGCCATATGGTACAGTGTCACACATGAGAACCCACGCCATATTGTACAGTGTCACACATGAGAACCCACGCCATATGGTACAGTGTCACACATGAGAACCCGCGCCATATTGGCACAGTGTCACACGCATGAGAACCCACGCCATATTGTACAGTGTCACACATGAGAACCCACGCCATATTGGTACAGTGTCACACATGAGAACCCACGCCATATTGTACAGTGTCACACATGAGAACCCACGCCATATGGTACAGTGTCACACATGAGAACCCACGCCATATGGTACAGTGTCAAACATGAGAACCCACGCCATATGGTACAGTGTCAAACATGAGAACCCACGCCATATTGTACAGTGTCACACATGAGAACCCACGCCATATGGTACAGTGTCACACATGAGAACCCACGCCATATTGTACAGTGTCACACATGAGGTACCCACGCCATATTGTACAGTGTCACACATGAGAACCCACGCCATATTGTACAGTGTCACACATGAGAACCCACGCCATATGGTACAGTGTCACACATGAGAACCCACGCCATATTGTACAGTGTCACACATGAGAACCCACGCCATATAAGGTACAGTGTCACACATGAGAACCCACGCCATATGGTACAGTGTCACACATGAGAACCCACGCCATATTGTACAGTGTCACACATGAGAACCCACGCCATATGGTACAGTGTCACACATGAGAACCCACGCCATATTGGGTACAGTGTCACACATGAGAACCCACGCCATATGGTACAGTGTCACACATGAGAACCCACGCCATATTGTACAGTGTCACACATGAGAACCCACGCCATATAAGGTACAGTGTCACACATGAGAACCCACGCCATATGGTACAGTGTCACACATGAGAACCCACGCCATATGGTACAGTGTCACCACATGAGAACCCACGCCATATGGTACAGTGTCACACATGAGAACCCACGCCATATTGTACAGTGTCACACGAGAACCCACGCCATATTGTACAGTGTCCCACATGAGAACCCACGCCATGACAGTGTCACACATGAGGTCCCACGCCATATTGTACAGTGTCACACATGAGAACCCACGCCATATTGGTACATTGTCACACATGAGAACCCACGCCATATGGTACAGTGTCACACATGAGAACCCACATGAGAACCGCCATATTGTACAGTGTCACACATGAGAACCCACGCCATATTGTACAGTGTCACACATGAGAACCCACGCCATATTGTACAGTGTCAAACATGAGAACCCACGCCATATAAGGTACAGTGTCAAACATGAGAACCCACGCCATATTGGTACAGTGTCACACATGAGAACCCACGCCATATTGTACAGTGTCAAACATGAGAACCCACGCCATATGGTACAGTGTCACACATGAGAACCCACGCCATATTGTACAGTGTCAAACATGAGAACCCACGCCATATGGTACAGTGTCAAACATGAGGCCCACGCCATATAAGGTACAGTGTCACACATGAGAACCCACGCCATATGGTACAGTGTCGCACATGAGAACCCCCGCCATATAAGGTACAGTGTCACACATGAGAACCCACGCCATATTGTACAGTGTCCACATGAGAACCCACGCCATATTGTACAGTGTCAAACATGATGAGACCCACGCCATATGGTACAGTGTCACACATGAGAACCCACGCCATATTGTACAGTGTCGCACATGAGAACCCACGCCATATGGTACAGTGTCACACATGAGAACCCACGCCATATAAGGTACAGTGTCGCACATGAGAACCCACGCCATATGGTACAGTGTCACACATGAGAACCCCGCCATATAAGGTACAGTGTCACACATGAGAACCCACGCCATATTGTACAGTGTCCCACATGAGAACCCACGCCATATTGTACAGTGTCACACATGAGGACCCACGCCATATGGTACAGTGTCACACATGAGAACCCACGCCATATGGTACAGTGTCACACATGAGAACCCACGCCATATTGTACAGTGTCCCACATGAGAACCCACGCCATATTGTACAGTGTCACACATGAGATCCCACGCCATATTGTACAGTGTCACACATGAGAACCCACGCCATATGGTACAGTGTCACACATGAGAACCCACGCCATATTGTACAGTGTCACACATGAGAACCCACGCCATATTGTACAGTGTCACACATGAGGTCCACGCCATATGGCACAGTGTCACACATGAGATCCCACGCCATATGGTACAGTGTCCCACATGAGGACCCTCGCCATAGGGTACAGTGTCACACATGAGAACCCAAGACATATTGTACAGTGTCCCACATGAGAACCCACGCGATATTATACATTGTCACACATGAGGTCCACGCCATATGGCACAGTGTCACACATGAGAACCCACGCCATATGGTACAGTGTCCCACATGAGAACCCACGCCATATGGTACATTGTCACACATGAGGTCCACGCCATATGGCACAGTGTCACACATGATAACCCAAGGCATATTGTACAGTGTCACACATGAGAACCCAAGGCATATGGTACATTGTCACACATGAGGTCCACGCCATATGGCACAGTGTTCCACATGAGAACCCACGCCATATTGTACAGTGTCACACATGAGGTCCACGCCATATATATGGCACAGTGTCACACATGAGGACCCTCGCCATATTGTACAGTGTCACACATGAGAACCCAAGGCATATTGTACAGTGTCACACATGAGAACCGAAGCCATATTGTACAGTATCATCTATATATATATACTGTAAACGTACTTATTTTCGCGTGGTGCAATTTTCGCGGAATTGACGGTTTAGACTACTTCGCGCGGTCAATTATTATGTATGTAAGTGTATATGCGCCGAATGACCTAACAGCGGAGTTACATACCTTGTTTCTTCTGAATATTGTCTTGTTTCTCCGATGCAGTGAACGCTGAAGGTGATTTCATTTGAAGTTTGAAGTTTCGGGGGAACTCAAACCCCGACACGAGGGTCAGATATAAAGACCCTGCCATAAACACTGACCACATCGTAGGTGAACCCTTGTCCAGCAGCTCTCGAAAAACAGAGTAAGTGGGCGATGCCAGCTCAGAACACGGACCTCGACTTTTGTAGATTCACATTTGATTGTAGATTGTTTCACACCTTGCATGTGGCGGTCTATTACCTTTCGTCAAGGTAGATTTGGTCATGATATATGTTTAATGTGATATGGAACGTCACAATTGAAGGTCGTTCTTGTCGGATAAAAACACCCCTCAAAGATTTGAAGGGCATTGGTAAAGAATTTCAACAGGTAACCAGTCATGTTCTGGAGTTATCGCGTGTGTTAGATTATGCAACGTGCTGTGATTGTATGTACGGCTGGCAGATGCGGGTTTTTTGTTTCCGTCCTTTGGATTAATTCTCTATGGAATCCGAGAAGGGACATTGTCGCCCTCTCACAAACAAGTAAAGTGAGGCAAAATTAACCAAAACGCGACATCGCGACATCGCGATGTCGCGTGTCGCGTTTTTGTTAATTTTGCTTGTATTTGAGAGGGCGACAACGCGACAATGCGACAGCGCGACAATGTCCCTTCCAGGATTCCATAGTTCTCACCATGTCCGTATGTGGAAAGCTGGCTGTAGAATGTTTCTGGTGGCCCTGAGTTGAAGGTCCCGTGAGTATTTGGAACAGTTCTCATCATGTCCGTATGTGGAAAGCTGGCTGTAGAATGTCTCTGGTGGCCCTGAGTTGAAGGTCCCGTGAGTATTTGGAACAGTTCTCACCATGTCCGTATGTGGAAAGCTGGCTGTAGAATGTTTCTGGTGGCCCTGAGTTGAAGGTCCCGTGAGTATTTGGAACAGTTCTCACCATGTCCGTATGTGGAAAGCTGGCTGTAGAATGTCTCTGGTGGCCCTGAGTTGAAGGTCCCGTGAGTATTTGGAACAGTTCTCACCATGTCCGTATGTGGAAAGCTGGCTGTAGAATGTCTCTGGTGGCCCTGAGTTGAAGGTCTCGTGAGTATTTGGAACAGTTCTCACCATGTCCGTATGTGGAAAGCTGGCTGTAGAATGTCTCTGGTGGCCCTGAGTTGAAGGTCTCGTGAGTATTTGGAACAGTTTTCATCATGTCCGTATGTAGAAAGCTGGGCGTAGAATGTCTCTGATGTCCCTTGGTTGGTGCATAGAGACATAAGCTGTCAATGTAATGTTTTCCCATGTTCCCCCTAATCACACATGCTTTGATCTGGTTTTCCCATCATTGTTTTCATAAGTGGCTTCCAATCAATCCGATGATGCATAGTATATCGGTCATACCCCATTTTGCCGGACAGCTGATGTGATGATAACGGATTAAGTTCAGTTCATTCCAAATTCTAGGGGATCTTGTCTCAGACCTAGTTGGTGTCCCTGTGTTGGAATAATTATTATTTATGTATATTTATGAACAAAAATCTTTATGTATATTTATGGAAAAATATGTATGCATATTTATTTATATGTCTTCAGTTACCATTTTCTCATGAAAAAATGTATGAAATGTGTATTTATGAATTTTATCATGAAGAGAAAATACACAAAAAATGTTGAATTGCTGAAATGAAAACATCGAGATGAAGTTAAAGTGTGTACATATAGCCGAAAAAGACTATAAGTTAATCCCCTATTGTTTAAGGATTATCGCGCATCAGTGAATTTTTATCTAGAACAAAATCGTCCGGCAAAACGGGAACCCCCCAGTATATCCTATCCTTTTCGTTGTAAGCCGGAGAGCGGAAGGCCGCGGGTTCGATCCCCGATTGCGTCATACTAAAAGACGTTAAAATATGGTACTTGTTGGTCCCTGCCTGGCGCTCGGCATTAATGGGTACAACAAGGACTGGTCGGCTCGGAGTCAGCATAATGTGTCTGAGTGGGGTATTCATGCTTCACTGCGGCATGGTATCTCAGTGAGCTAGCACTACAAAACCAGCTTCAGTCTGGGCTAGTACAAGCCGCCGCACATACACATACACATGCATGCACGTCGTCATATGAGCGAAATATTCTCAAGCACGACGTTAAACCCAATTTCACCTCACCTCACCTTTTCGTTGTATAAACACTCTGTACATCCATTGCATAAACATACCACTTAATCTCTTTGAGCTCTGTACATCTCAATCATAACACATCACTTAATCTCCTTGATCTCTGTACATCTCCATATGTAATACTATCTTAGTGGCTCCCTGTACATACTATATATATATTGCTTCATCATATTCTGCCATTCACCTGATTAAGGGACAAGAAGTAGCCCACAAACGCCGTGTTGTAAATATTAAAGTTGTAAATCCATACCATACGTTATGAGATTATGAGAGAGAGAGAGAGAGAGAGAGAGAGAGAGAGAGAGAGAGAGAGAGAGAGAGAGAGAGAGAGAGAGATAGAGAGGAGAGAGAGACGAGACCTAGAGAGAGAAGAGAGAGAGAGAGACATAATATAGTATTGAGTTACCAGATGTGTACATAGTATGGATCGAAGAAACGAGTTTGCTAACAATGTTTCACAAAATAAACGTATTTCAAATATTTCACAGAGTTGTTAATGATATTAATTTCTACGAATGTACAGAGATTTTGAATGGAGACGTAGTGTCCACTTGATGTCTTTGGAATAAGACGTTGCCGAAGACTCTCATAAAACGTACAGTTGTATATAACATGAGCTTCATCTTCAACAGCTTTACGATGCTTACATACTGCAACATTATCATTGACAGTAGCAAGACCTTTCCTGATTAACTGAATACCGAGTATATTACATCCTGATCTAAACATTGTAAAAATACGTTTATTATCATTACTCATATTAGACAGGGCATATTTTTCACAATTCAGCACAGATTTATGAGAGTAGTAAAAGCACAGTGATTTGCGGTCAAGAAGAGATGAATGCCACTCTTGGTGGAAACAATCGTTAATTCTTTCAATAAATTTACATAAAAATATCTTTGGATCACCAACTGATTGTGTGTTCCATACAATTCCAAACCCATGTCTAAACAATAAATGCTTTCCATAACTTGCCCATGTTGGCCGTCTTCTAGATTCAATTGACAATAAAAATCGATAACATTGATAAGGGTATCTATCTGGGTGCATGTGTAATAATCTTATCCAATATTTGATGCATTTTACAAAGTAGACATTTGACATATGGGGTCGTCCGCTTTCCCCATAAGCAACAGCATTAGGAGATCTGTAACCACTTTGTGACACGAATTTGCAAAACTTACGATGACTAATTTCAATATTCTATCTTTTTTGAAATCCCAGATCTCAGCGCCATATGTAAGAATTGGAACAATCTTCTTATCAAAAATATAGAAAGCATCAGAAAAACACATATTATACCGCCTTATCAATGATTTAAAAGGCCAAAGTGCTTTACTAGCTTGTTCAGAGAGGTTTTTACATGCTCTTGTTGTTATGTCACCATCCAACTTCTAAATGCCCATCAAGCATCTGATTCTGTAAGTAAGGTAGAATGCAAGGCTATTTAAATTGTGGTCTATTGTTTTCGAATGTCCTAATGTTCATGCTCAGGATGGATGGTGTTTATCAGTAACAAATTGGGTCTTCTTCAAAAGCCGTCTTTTCACGTGCATTGGCACCAATGCAGCTGATAGTCCTGATATTCCGTGATTCTATTTCCAAAGGACGATGATACATGCGACCATATGCATAGTGTGTGGTGAGATAACTCGGCAGGCTGCACTCAGGGGTGGGGTCTCTGCCCCCAACCGTAAATAATCGAGTCTGGACGAGACAATCCAGTGGTTGAACCACGTAACACTTTTTCGACATCTAGAGTTCGAATCCCGGTTTTCCAGGTTTGTTAGCACCATTCCCGTGCCCGTGGGTTCCACTGAAGTGGTAACTCTCTGAGGCGCACACGCACATACGCACACACGCACTCACTTTCGCACGCACGCACACACTGCAGTCAAAGATACAAAAACCGAAACGACATATATAAACGGGTTTATGTATTAGATACATTCCCAGTCTCATAATAGAGCAAGTCCTTTGTTCTCGCTACCTCAAAACATAGATCTGAGGACACCCAGTTTCAGATCCCATCAGGTCCTGAACTCTCGAGGTCCAATGAAATGTCTAGAAGGAAGTCGACATGAAACGGTCAGAAAGCAGCTTTCTCAGGCTTTATGGTAATATTTTCAGGCTGGAGACCAAAGTTCTCGATTTAAAGATAGAAATACTAATGAAAAGAACATTCTGGAATGTCTAATAGATGTAAAAAAAAAACATGGAAAGTTGTTCAAATGTTTTTCTCATCGAACCAAGAGACAGACTGTGATTGTGACGATTTCGGTCGTTCGGAATACTTCGTCACCTTAAGGAGGTTGCATGATTAGACAACAAACATTCCGAATGTCTGCACTTTCGTGATCTGGTAATCGACGCTCTGTCTGGTCGTATGGAAGAGGGTTTGACGTGACCTTTAAGGGGATGTCCTCACATCTTTGTTTGAAGCGATGGAATCGATTGATGAATCAATGATTGAATAATTGATTGATTGATTGATTGTTCAATGAACATTTTTGGTTTTGGTACCCTTTCCAGTACCATAAGTAAACGACCATGTTGTATAAAAAAGATTCTTGAAAGGTTTAGCTTTAGGCAACATATACGAAGTTGGCAGTTGGATTTAGTGAAATATATAGAAAACACTGGTGCGTAGGTTTTACATCATACAGGACACGTCCCTGTCTACTCTGTGTTCAAGTCATCCTCATTTCGTACAATGGACAATCTCAGAGTTTAACCATGTGTAACTATTTGTCATACGTGGCCGCCTTGTCAGCTTCATGTCCCACCGATCATAGACACAAGGAAAACAAGCCCTGTAGTCAACATAACTTTGTTAAGATTTTCGGTCTTGCACGTAGTCGCGCATGTCCAGCTTCTCCCCGCGGGACCGGAACAAGGTGCAATTAGCTGTGATTACTGTACCTCACACACACACACACACACACACACACACACACACTGTCACACACACACACACACACACACACACACACACACACACACACACACACTGTACCTGACACTGACACACACTGTACCTGACACACTGACACACACTGTACCTGACACTGACACACACACACTGTACCTGACACACTGACACACCCTGACACACTGTACACACACACCTGTACCTGACACTGACACACACACCTGACACACACACTGTACCTGACACCGACACACACTGTACCTGACACACTGACACACACTGTACCTGACACTGACACACACTGTACCTGATACACTGACACACACTGTACCTGACACTGACACACACTATACCCGACACACTGACACACACTGTACCTGTGTATTATATGTGAAGTATAGTCCACGATATCAGCATTTGATGTTTTACTTCTAGCACACACCCTTGTATGAAGTATAGTCCAAGATATTGAAGTTTCACCCAAGCACACACCTTTGTGTGGAGTAATGTCCAAGATATCAGCGATTAAGTTTCACTTGAAGCACATATCTTCGTAATAATTATAGTCCAAGATATGAGCAATTGAAGTTTTACTCCAAGCACACACCTTTGTGTGAAATATAAAGTACAAGATATCGGGAATTAAAGTTTCACTTTCAGCACACATCTTTGTGTGAAGTATAGTCCAAGATATCAGTATTTGAAGTTTCACCCCAAACACACACTTTTGAGTAAATTATTATCCAAGACATCAGCAACTGAAGTTTTACTTCAGTTACATTCCCAACACACAGTTTAGTATGAAGTATATAATCCAAAATATCAGCAATTGAAGTTTCACTTCCGGCACACACCTTTATGTGAAGTATATTGTCCAAGATATCAGCAATTGAAGTTTCACTTCCGGCACACACCTTTTATGAAGTACGTAGTCCAAGATATCAGTAATTGAAGTTTCACTCCAAGCACACACCTTTGTGTGAAGTATATAATCCAAAATATCAGCAATTGAAGTTTCACTTCCGGCACACACCTTTGTGTGAAGTATATTGTCCAAGATATCAGCAATTGAAGTTTCACTTCCGGCACACACCTTTTATGAAGTACGTAGTCCAAGATATCAGTAATTGAAGTTTCACTCCGAGCACACACCTTTGAAGTTAATCCAAAATATCAGCAATTGAAGTTTCACTTCCGGCACACACCTTTGTGTGAAGTATATAATCCAAAATATCAGCAATTGAAGTTTCACTTCCGGCACACACCTTTGTGTGAAGTATATAGTCCAAGATATCAGCAATTGAAGTTTCACTTCCGGCACACACCTTTGTATGAAGTACGTAGTCCAAGATATCAGTAATTGAAGTTTCACTCCCAGCACACACCTTTGTGTGAAGTATATAGTCCAAGATATCAACAATTCAAGTTATACTTCCAGCATACGTAACAGATCAGGCCTTCGTGCAAATTATGGTTCAATATATCAGATACTGAAATAACACTTCCAAGGAATCGTCATTCACATTTGTCTGATTCAGAACGTTTAATAAATGCCTCATGCTGATCTCTACTTAAAGTGTTTCAGGGAACACAAACAGCCCGGCTGTGTACAATGGGCCGTGTTCTCGTGCCTTCTCTCGTCATGTTCTGAGGCACTCCTGCTGCAAACACCCGAAGAGCTGGAGCATGGGGAAGATGCGGTACGTTTCTGTACCCTTTGACATGCAGTCCCACCATACAAGTTTCCAGCACCCATGTTGAAGACGTTGCCCGGTGTGACCATTGGTGTAGCTTCTCGAGGGACATTCTCCTTCTCTGCAATAACTGAGTTTTGTAGAAGGGTGATTGCCTCTTTATATCTGTCATGGAAGTGGCTTTGAGGGCGAATCGTCTTCAGTGTCTCGTCGACTGTGTTGTGTTGGCTGATTGTCCAGGGAGGTAACTCAGAGCCAGGGTTGGAATCTTTTATATTCCGTTGATCTAATGTTGGAAATTTGAAGCTCGGGGGATATCTAAGACTGGGATCCAATGAGCACCGGTCGTTGGTTTTCGGTAATGCACCTCGAAAAGCGTCGTCAGCTTCTTTGATTTTTTCACGTTTACTTGCAGCCGCTTGGTTCATTCTTTCCATGCTGTCATCACAGCAGGTGTCTCTGTTTAGAATAGTTATATCCACACCCAATGAACCCGAGGATTTATCTTGGCGGGAATCACCTCGTTCATGAACATATCCTACCAAACTGTCTTGGTGCATCTGCCCGATGGGGAACTCGTGATTGATGGAGCATGGTGAGCCGTGCTCTGGTCTCGTAAAGCAGCAAGGATTGGTTTCAACTGGGGCCTGGTATGTGTGAGCGTTGCGTATATCAGTAGCTGAACTGGGGGGTTGTGTTGGCTGCATATACGACTTGAGATCTCTACAGCTGTGTCCGTCTTCCTTTAACGGCTGACAGTTTCCTTGTTCGTAATAGAACGGTGAGGCAATACTGCTCTCTTTTCTGTGTAGTCTATCAAACGAAAATGATGGAGGGTCGGATGCAGTTGGAGAAACTGGAGGACTCTCAGATCTCCCTGAGGCCTTTTTAAGCAACCCCACAGCAGTCGTCATAGCCTCTGATCTCAGTAGAGTGTCAAAACTTGCTAAAGCCCCAGTTACATTTGTTGACATACTACGAAACACACTGACCATGTCCATGTTTCGTGAGTTCAGATCTTCACATACGAAACAAAATCCGCTCATCTCAGTCAATACGTTGTCCAACATCTCTTTGGAGACAGTCTGTTGGTCGAGTGATGCCCTGACTCTGTACAGAGCGGACGTCTGGCGCAAGTAGAGGACGTGTTTGTCTCTTGACTCTGTGTTCCTGCTCAGCTCAGCCAGCCTGTTGGCTTCAGCTACAGCCCTGTCCAAGACTGGAGAGCTCTTCCTCTTCCACCCCAAGTAGATCATGAGGAGATGCTGAAGAACCATCAGTGTGTGGCCCCCAGTCGGAAGATGTTCCCGATATTTGTCCTCAAAATCGACGGCATCCTTGAGGTACTGCTCCGCATCCCCATAGCAGCCTAGAGCCGCAGCCAGATGAGCGGCCAGAAATAGAACCTCCACAATGACAAAGTGGGATTTAGTGCACTTCTTGAAGATCTCAAGAGCGTCTCGTACTTCGACCAAAGCATTTTCGATGTCACATCTGTGAAGATACATAAAATAATTCAATAAGTCAATAATGGTTTTACAGAATAAACACAGAATAAACACAATATAAACACAATTTACCGAAATTGTTGTGAAATGTCAATGTCATCTCAATTTTCATGGTCATCGTTCAGGAAAAAAAAATACTTAAATTTTCTTGATTCCTATGACTAATGGACTAAAACAATTTTCAAACCCTGGAGTATATTGAATATAACACTTTACAAAAAAATACACATTGTGTCCGAAAGCTTTTGTGGCGAGTGACTTGGGTTTAGCGTAACTTCAGCATTTAAGCCTTATTATGACTTGGTCTACTTGGGGTGAGCGGAATGCCCGATGCTGTTAGGGTTTGGGGTGTTTGTCACTTGGGTTAAACCCACAATCATGTTTATGGTGCTGCAAACCTACAAACCCAATCGTGTGGTGTTTGGTGTTCGAACCCAGTTTAAAGATTCCCCCTGTGTCCCCGGTGTTGCGAATATGACAATAAGAGTCGATGTCTTACTTTCTGGCATACACCTGTCCCATATTCCAGCAGGTGAGGGCTGTGTGGTAGTTGATCCTGTCTAACTTCATCCTGATGTCTCTCGCCTCCGACAGCAGCTGTAGGGCATAGTCTGTTGACAGATACAAGACTGACTCAACCTGGAATATATCCACAGTGGTGATTGAATGTACTTGTCACTAATTCTGGACAAACGTGGTGTAGCAGACAGAGTGCTTGTCCAGTGAGCGGAAGGTCGGTGGTTCGATCCCATACGGGAAATGTTAAAACACACATTGACACACACAAACACACACACTTCCATATGAGTTCAATAATCTCAACGTGACGTTACATGCCATTTGACCTCACATCATCTATGCATCAGGCATATCCGTTACAGTCATCCAAGTCACGGAGCCTCAGAACCAGTCACACCACAGAGCCTCAGAACCAGCCAAGTCACAGAGCCTCAGAACCAGTCACACCACAGAGCCTCAGAACCAGTCAGACCTTATCAAGTCAAAGAGCCTCAGAACCAGCCAAGTCACAGAGCCTCAGAACCAGCCAGGCCACAGAGCCTCAGAACCAGCCAATTCACTGAGCCTCAGAACCAGCCAAGTCACAGAGCCTCAGAACCAGCCAAGTCACAGAGCCTCAGAACCAGCCAAGTCACAGAGCCTCAAAACCAGACAGGCCACAGAGCCTCAGAACCAACGGACCCATAATCAATAGCGACCAAGGTTATTTAATCCCCTCTGAACTCATCAATCCACCCTAACTGGTTGTGTAAACATGTCCTATTTCTCCTGCTCTGTGCACCCCACGGGCTTCTAGATGCAATCCCTTGTCATCAAATCACTGTACTTCCCAATAATCATATTCTGTACATATATCACCCTGTGTTCTACCTGTTTCATACCTGTTTGACAACGATACAAGAATCTGTATCGAAACGTCGCATCACCTAAACAAAGAAGTTGTCCTTATCTGACTCTACAACTTCTAAAAATGCCACTCAAACAAGCTAAGTTTTCAATACCAAACAATCATACCGTGGTTGCCTCGTTTTGAGTGCTGCATAGCAACGTTGTTGAGCACCACAACGAGGTCGCCAGGAGCCACGTCAGCATACTTCCGGCGCTCATAGAGAGAAGCAGTGTAGTATCGCAGCGCCTCGTCGTCGTCTTTTCCAGCTGCTTCAAAAATACCGGAGTTATCGAACTTGAGTCAGCATGTTTGATTAGTAGAAATAAGCACACACGGTATTAGTTCAACTACGGTGATTCACCGGAGTTATCGAACTTGAGTCAGCATGTTTGATTAATATAAATAGCACACACGGTATTAGTTCAACTACGGTGATTTCCGGAGTTATCGAACTTGATTCAGCATGTTTGATTAGTAGAAATAGCACACACGGTATTAGTTCAACTTCGGTGATTCACCGGAGTTATCGAACTTGAGTCAGCATGTTTGATTAGTAGAAATAGCACACACGGTATTTGTTCAACTTCGTTGATTCACCGGAGTTATCGAACTTGAGTCAGCATGTTTGATTAATAGAAATAGCACACACGGTATTTGTTCCACTGCGGTGATTCACCGGAGTTATCGAACTTGAGTCAGCATGTTTTTGTAGTTGTATTGCTGTATTGTAGGTGATGGGTGTAGCTCGATATACAATAGGTGTGTAGCTATGGTGGATGGTATTGTCATGTTTACATGCAGTACTGTAGATGATGGGTGTAGCTATATATACAATAGGAGTGTAGCTATGGTGGATGGTATTGTAATGTTTACATGCAGTACTGTAGATGATGGGTGTAGCTCTATATACAATAGGTGTGTAGCTATGGTGGATGGTATTGTAATGTTTACATGCAGTACTGTAGATGATGGGTGTAGCTCTATATACAATAGGTGTGTAGCTATGGTGGATGGTATTGTAATGTTTACATGCAGTACTGTAGTAGATGATACAGTGTAGCTATATATATTGTAATGTTTACGTGCAATAGGAGTGCTCTATATACTATAGGTGGATGGTATTGTAATGTGTACGTGCAGTACTGTAGATGATGGGTGTAGCTCTATATACAATAGGTGTGTAGCTATGGTGGATGGTATTGTAATGTTTACATGCAGTACTGTAGATGATGGGTGTAGCTCTATATACAATAGGAGTGTAGCTATGGTGGATGGTATTGTAATGTTTACATGCAGTACTGTAGATGGGTGTAGCTCTATATACAATAGGAGTGTAGCTATGGTGGGTTGTATAATAATGTTTACATGCAGTACTGTAGATGATGGGTGTAGCTCTATATACAATAGGTGTGTAGCTATGGTGGATGGTATTATAATGTTTACATGCAGTACTGTAGATGATGGGTGTAGCTCTATATACAATAGGTGTGTAGCTATGGTGGATGGTATTGTAATGTTTACATGCAGTACTGTAGGTGATGGGTGTAGCTCTATATACAATAGGAGTGTAGCTATGGTGGATGGTATTGTAATGTTTACATGCAGTACTGTAGATGATGGGTGTAGCTCTATATACAATAGGTGTGTAGCTATTGTGTATTGCTATGTTGGATAGTATTGTAATGTTTACATGCAGTACTGTAGATGATGGGTGTAGCTCTATATATGCAATAGGTGTGTAGCTATGGTGGATGGTATTGTAATGTTTACATGCAGTACTGTAGATGATGGGTGTAGCTCTATATACAATAGGTGTGTAGCTATGGTGGATGGTATTGTAATGTTTACATGCAGTACTGTAGATGATGGGTGTAGCTCTATATACAATAGGTGTGTAGCTATGGTGGATAGTATTGTAATGTTTACATGCAGTACTGTAGATGATGGGTGTAGCTCTATATACAATAGGTGTGTAGCTATGTTGGATAGTATTGTAATGTTTACATGCAGTACTGTAGGTGATGGGTGTAGCTCTATATACAATAGGTGTGTAGCTATGGTGGATAGTATTGTAATGTTTACATGCAGTACTGTAGATGATGGGTGTAGCTCTATATACAATAGGTGTGTAGCTATGTTGGATAGTATTGTAATGTTTACATGCAGTACTGTAGATGATGGGTGTAGCTCTATATACAATAGGAGTGTAGCTATGGTGGATGGTATTGTAATGTTTACATGCAGTACTGTAGGTGATGGGTGTAGCTCTATATACAATAGGAGTGTAGCTATGGTGGATAGTATTGTAATGTTTACATGCAGTACTGTAGATGATGGGTGTAGCTCTATATACAATAGGTGTGTAGCTATGGTGGGTGGTATTGTAATGTTTACATGCAGTTTAGATGATGGTGGGCTTTTGGCCTTTGAAGTGAATGGCTTCAGTAAGTTTGTGGTTTACTTCAGTAACTGGCCAGAAATTGTATTGCTCAGCTTGTCAGTACTGTGCTTTTTAAGCAAGAGGTCAAGCAAGAGGTCAAGCAAGCATGTTGCCATGTGAATCTATGCCCATATGTATTTGGATACTCCTAACGAAAAGAGGTTATGACAGGTACATTTGTTCCTAAGTGTTATACATGAACAAATAATGTCACATGATATATCCAGAGGTGGATACTCTTTCTGCCTTGCTGAGAACAATACACCTTCACATGCACACATGCACGCGTGCACACATGTATGTACCTGTACAAATGCACTGAATAATGTTGAACACGAATTTAACCCTTACGTCCCCTTAACTCCCTTATCAATTAGCCATCGGTCCGGCCTACTGCTTTCTCCACCAAGACCTACCTCTCTCGTAGATAAGTCCGAGACTGTTGATCATCACTGGGATGGAGGGGTGGCATGGGGCGACCTTCTCCGTCTCGGCCAGGGTCTCCTTCAAGAGGGTCTCAGCCTCGTCATAGTGTTCTGCATTACAATATATCATAGTGTTCTGCATCACAGTACATCATTGTGTTCTGTATCACAATACATCATAGTGTTCTGCATCACAATACATCATAGTGTTCTGCGTCACAGTACATTATAGTGTTCTGTATCACAATACATCATAGTGTTCTGCGTCACAGTACATTATAGTGTTCTGTATCACAATACATCATAGTGTTCTGCGTCACAATACATCATAGTGTTCTGCGTCACAATACATCATAGTGTTCTGCGTCACAATACATCATAGTGTTCTGCGTCACAGTACATCATAGTGTTCTGCATCACAATACATCATAGTGTTCTGCATCACAATACATCATAGTGTTTTGCGTCACAATACATCATAGTGTTCTGCATCACAGTACATCAAAGTGTTTTGCATCACAATACATCAAAGTGTTTTGCGTCACAGTACATCATAGTGTTCTGCATCACAATACATCAAAGTGTTTTGCATCACAGTACATCAAAGTGTTTTGCATCACTGTATTAATACATCAAAGTGTTCTGCGTCACAGTACATCATAGTCTTCTGCGTCACAATACATCATAGTGTTCTGCGTCACAATACATCATAGTGTTCTGCATCACAGTACATCAAAGTGTTCTGCGTCACAATACATCATAGTGTTCTGCATCACAGTACATCATAGTGTTCTGCATCACAATACATCAAAGTGTTTTGCATCGCAGTACATCAGAGTGTTTTGCATCACTGTATTAATACATCAAAGTGTTCTGCGTCACAGTACATCATAGTGTTCTGCGTCACAGTATATCATTGTGTTCTGCGTCACAATACATCATAGTCTTCTGCATCGCAGTACATCATAGTGTTTTGCGTCACAGTACATCATTGTGTTCTGCGTCACAATACATCATTATGTTTTGCGTCACAGTGCATCATTATGTTTTGCGTCACAGTACATCATAGTGCCCTGCATCACAATGCATCAAAGCGCTCTGTGTCCCAGTACGTCATAGTGTTCTGCGTCACAATACACCATAGTGTTCTGCGTCACAGTACATCATTATGTTTTGCGTCACAGTGCATCATTATGCTTTGCATCACAATGCATCAAAGTGCTCTGTGTCCCAGTACGTCATAGTGTTCTGCGTCACAATACATCATAGTGTTCTGCGTCACAGTACATCATTATGTTTTGCGTCACAGTGCATCATTATGTTTTGCGTCACAGTACATCATAGTGCCCTGCATCACAATGCATCAAAGTGCTCTGTGTCCCAGTACGTCATAGTGTTCTGCATCAACGTCCATTTTTACGTAAGTCAGTGAACCCACCTAGGAAGATCATGGGTATTGCCAGGTAGCATCTGATGTTGATGATTCTGTTGGTCAGCTTCCGTCCATCATGACACCGCCCAGACTCCTCCAGCGCCTCCAGGTAGAAGCTGGAATGGAAGAAGTACTGTCAGGGAAGGACAAGACAAGACAGGGCAGGGCAGGGCAGGGCAGGGCAGGGGGGCAGGGCAGGCAGGGCAGGGCAGGCAGGGGCAGGGCAGGGCAGGGCAGGGGGCAGGGCAGGCAGGGCAGGGGCAGGGCAGGGCAGGGGGCAGGGCAGGCAGGGCAGGGGCAGGACAGGGCAGGGCAGGGCAGGGCAGGGCAGGGCAGGGCAGGGCAGGGCAGGGCAGGGCAGGGCAGGGCAGGGCAGGGCAGGGCAGGGGGCAGGGCAGGGCAGGGCAGGGCATCCATAACACAGATAGTAGATTATAAGTGACTGCCAAAAGGTTTCGATACGTATCTTCGTATTGGTACATCTTGCTCACAAAATCAGTATCACAAGTGTTGTGTAGCTACATTTTTAGAGCGAAATTTCTTCAAGATCAGTATGTTGCAAGACAAGAAGCTCATTCATTGTAGCCCATGTGCCCACAGTAATTACACGGCAAGTGATTCCGTGCCATTAGACGGAAATGTGAAAAAGAGGGCCAAGTTGAGGGTTCTATTTTTCAGGTCTTGCCCACAAGCGGCCAACCAGTTGCTTGATACTAGAATAGGCGGGGCTAATATGACGTTATGACGAGGAACGATGTAACTACTTATTGTTGTCAGCTTTTCGTTTATTGTTAATGATTAGAAAAGTCTGTTTATATTTAGTTCACGTATATTGTTAAAAAAATATTCTTCCCTTTGTTTTGCGTTTATGGAGTTATAGAGGTAGAAAGTCAGCGTGCGCACTTTGGCAACCAGGATCTTATATCAGTAAACATACAACGCTTGAGTGTATTCTTAATGACTTTCAGTACAACGGATACAGAAGATACGTACAACGTACCTAAAGGTAAATATTGCTTTAAGGTAAATTCATACAATTTATGTTAGCAGATGCACTTTATGACGGGGGTCCGTAACTAACGCAGGTCATAGAAGTCGACCTGTCACGTGGTCGTTGAAATCTGGATGATTCTCCAAATGTGCACCTACTTTCTCGACTTTGTGTTCTTGCCCTGTCGACAATAGTTGAGGCCCATGTCCGCCATTACAGACACCAGTGCCTCAGGTGTGTTTCCACTGCGCAAGACCGGAAGAGCCTCCTTGAATAACCCCATTGCTTCCACTAAGTCCGTTCCTGGAAATGTGAATGAGTGAGTGAGTTGAGTTTTACGCCGCACTCAGCAATATTCCAGCGGTCTGCAAATAATCGAGTCTGGACCACACAATCCAGGGATCAACAGCATGAACATCGATCTACGCAATTGGGAAGCGATGACATGTGTCAACCCAGTCAGCGAGCCTGACCTACCCGATCCCGTTAGTCGCCTCTTACGACAAGCATGGGTTACTGAAGGTTCATTCTAACCCGGACCTTCAAGGGTTCCTGGAAATGTGAAATGTGTGTTGCAGTCAGTTCTCAAATGGAACATGCGCTTTCCCTCAGTTGTAATTTTCTGGCTAGCAGGGTCGCCATAGTAACGAGCCTGGAGTTTATCAAACTTTTGGTAACGACGTGACGTGGTCGTGATAACAATACCTTTGCTGAGAGTTTTCGCCATGCCAAGCAGCCATTTCTGCATGGCACATTCCTCTGGGTTGCCGAATCTGGTAGCCGACCACATCATGGCTTCGTAGAATTTGACTGCCTCTCCTGGGAAACACTTAACTAGCAGGTTTTCGGCATTCATGGCCACCTGGAAGTACAGGAACAAACAGGGTATCTACAGATATAGGACTGCCTCTCCTAGGAAACACTTAACTAGCAGGTTCTCGGCAGACATGGCCACCTGGAAGTACAGAAACAAACAGGGCATCTACAGATATAGGACTGCCTCTCTTAGGGAAACACTTAACTAGCAGGTTCTAGGCAGACATGGCCACCTGGAAGTACAGGAACAAACAGGGCATCTACAGATATAGGACTGCTTCTCTCTTAGGGAAACACTTAACTAGCAGGTTCTAGGCAGACATGGCCACCTGGAAGTACAGGAACAAACAGGGTATCTACAGATATAGGACTGCCTCTCTCTGGGAAACACTTAACTAGCAGGTTCTAGGCAGACATGGCCACCTGGAAGTACAGGAACAAACAGGGTATCTACAGATATAGGACTGCCTCTCTCTGGGAACACTCAACTCGACTTACAAAATCCCTGCACCCAAACCACCAGTACGTCATCACCCAACACCCTACTCAACAATACACAAGCACGAATATCCTGAATCCTGAATTTGTCCTAGTCAGACATACTTGCAAAAATGCAGGGTAGGTGTTCTCTGTGCAGTGGATCGCTTGTTCTAGGACCTGTCTGAGATTGGGCCAGTCATCGTGGAGGTATCCGAACACTGTCTGTTGTGGCTTGACGAACAGCTCCGAGTCTGCCTTCTTAAGAACGTCAAGAAACAACGTCACAAACTGCAGGCGAACAGTATCACTGTATTTAATGTGGTTTCCCATGATATTCCGGACATAATGGCTGATAACGGTCTGAAGATGCATTCGCTGTCCGCCATGTTCCAGTTCGACCACTCCTGAGTTTCTCATCTCAATGAGCTGGGCCTTGGCTTCTGCTTGGTTTTGGCCAAGGAGTTTCAGAATGTGGTCCACACGGAAAGATCCTTTGAAAATGGAAATATCAAGTATCCTTTGTTTCAGGAAGTCATTAAGGCCTTGGAACTGACGCAAAGCGGCGGAATTTAGAACGTCATGTGACGTATGGATTCTCCGTGATCTGTTCGCCCCTGAGAGAACCTCCTCAAACTCATAAGGAGACAGAGGTATGCCCTGTGCCTTAACCAGTTGATGCGCAGCGTCCATAGCCAAGGGAGGTAGCCCCATACAGTGTTTCTCAATGGCATCTCTGTACGGGTCAATGTCAACGTCGGGAGCGCAGCGTTTCACCAAGGTCACAGTGTCCTGTGAAGAGAGAGGATTGATAGGCACTTGTCTTGCTGGTGGGAAGTTAAATGCTTTCTGTGTTGTTATGATGGCGAAGGCACGGTTTGAAGTCTCCATAAGCTTCTTGACAAGATCCAGAAACTGTATGTCAAGTCCGATTCTGTGAAAGCTTTCACACTTCAGCAACACGAAGAAGTGTGAACACTTTGGATCATCTTTCGCAATCTTCTTGAAGCTGTTGACCAACGACGAGTATGATGTTGCAGTTGACGGTAGTTCTAAGCCAGCACTGAGACGAGCTAGGAAGTCATCAGCCGTCAGCACGTCCATGCAGGACATATGGTAGCACATCAGCTTCCGGTCTTTTGCCGCCATCTCTTGCTGGAGCTCGCGGGAGATCTGAAACAGACACCAGAGCGTGACGCGTGTCACGGTTACCGAACCCGGATATGAACGGAAATGGTTATTTCGTCTACATTTGGTTTTGTTGCAGTACATATCCTGCCAACAAGATGCAGCTCATGTGCAAATGAACGTCATTAATAAGAAAACTGAATATGCATTGCTTATTAATACGAGTCGGCCTTTTGTCTAAGTTGACAAGCAAATAACGATCTATTATTGTTGTATATACATTATATGCAAAATGTACGTAAATAATGAGGCAGTCACTGATTGACAGGGGTTATGAAGATCATAGACGTTTGTCACCTTCTGAAAGTTTTTGATATGGTGCTGACAACGTTTAAACACAATCAGGACGCATCTAAGATTCGAACCAACGATCTTGGGTTTCTTGTACCCCGGAACGATGAAACTATGCATAGAAAGTGCCCTTGCCCTAGACCACTCGACTAAATGTGCGCCTTAAAATGGAATATACGCGTTTAAAGTAAAACTTTGATTGTGGTTCGTGAATGAATTATTAAAGCTACTCTTAAAGCTACAACACTGTTACATGTGATACTCGGGGAATCCTACGGACATTTCGTGACCAGTAGCTAGTACAACTTGACACACGCTGGACAGTCCAACGGACTAATGGACATCCATCGTAGAAACTTTAAAAATACAAAAAGTAGCCCTGAATTTAAAATGAATGAGATTCAAGGCATTTGAAACAAGAAATGAACTTCAACATGTGGTTCGTGGATGAGGCGGTATACAAGTCTAGTCATCGATTCAACTTTGGAGGAATATCACGGCGGTGAGAAGGGTGTGGCGTGGATCTTTCCAGATCGAAAGGGAATAAAATTGATGCATCACATACCTTTTCCGCCAAACAGCTCTTGCCAACCATGGGTGATCCAACTAGTTGAACAGCTCTCACAGAATGCCCCAGCATCATCTTGATTGCTTCCCTTTCGTCGTTTCGACCTACAAAGGGGGCAAGGTCATCGGGGTCGTCGTCATCGAGGTCGTCGTCGAACATGGTTAACTCTGGTCACTGGAAAATAATGTAACTGGAAAACTGACATAGCAGGATCTCAAGAACATTGACGTTACTCAATCTCTGGAACATTGACATTACTCAATCTTTGGAACATTGACGTTACTCAATATCTGGAACATTGACATTACTCAATCTCTGGAACATTGACGTTACTCAATCTCTGGAACATTGACATTATTCAATCTCTGGAACATTGACATTACCCAATCTCTGGAACATTGACATTACTCAATCTCTGGAACATTGACATTACCCAATCTCTGGAACATTGACATTACCCAATCTCTGGAACATTGACATTACTCAATCTCTGGAACATTGACATTATTCAATCTCTGGAACATTGACATTATTCAATCTCTGGAACATTGACGTTACCCAATCTCTCTGGAACATTGACATTACCCAATCTCTGGAACATTGACATTACTCAATCTCTGGAACATTGACATTACCAAATCTCTCTGGAACATTGACGTTACTCAATCTCTGGAACATTGACGTTACCCAATCTCTGGAACATTGACATTACTCAATCTCTGGAACATTGACATTACTCAATCTCTGGAACATTGACATTACCATTACAATCTCTGACGAACATTGACATTACTCAATCTCTGGAACATTGACATTACCCAATCTCTCTGGAACATTGAACATTGACGTTACCAATCTCTGGAACATTGACATTACTCAATCTCTGGAACATTGACATTACTCAATCTCTCTGGAACAATCTGGAACATTGACATTACTCAATCTCTGGAACATTGACATTACTCAATCTCTGGAACATTGACATTACTCAATCTCTGGAACATTGACATTACTCTCTGGAACTTGACGTTACAATCTGAATCTCTGACATTACTCATTGACGTTACTCAATCTCTCTGGAACATTGACATTACTCAATCTCTGGAACATTGACATTACTCAATCTCTGGAACATTGACATTACTCAATCTCTGGAACATTGACATTACTCAATCTCTGGAACATTGACATTATTCAATCTCTGGAACGCTGACATTATTCAATCTCTGGAACATTGACATTATTCGATCTCTGGAATGCTGACATTATTCAATCTCTGGAACATTGACATTACCCAATCTCTGGAACATTGACGTTACCCAATCTCTGGAACATTGACATTATTCAATCTCTGGAACATTGACATTATTCAATTACTGTAACGCTGACATTATTCGATCTCTGGAACATTGACATTATTCAATCTCTGAAACGCTGTCATTATTCAATCTCTCTGAAACATTGACATTACTCAAACTCTGGAACATTGACATTATTCAATCTCTGGAACATTGACATTACAATCTCTGGAACATTGACATTATTCTCAATCTCAATCTCTGGAACATTGTTGACATTATTCAATCTCTGGAACATTGACATTACCCAATCTCTGGAACATTGACATTACCCAATCTCTGGAACATTGACATTACTCAATCTCTGGAACATTGACATTACTCAATCTCTGGAACATTGACATTATTCAATCTCTGGAACATTGACATTATTCAATCTCTGGAACATTGACATTACCCAATCTCTGGAACATTGACATTACTCAATCTCTGGAACATTGACATTACTCAATCTCTGGAACATTGACATTACTCAATCTCTGGAACATTGACATTATTCAATCTCTGGAACATTGACATTATTCAATCTCTGAACATTGACATCAATCTCTGTCTCTGGAACGCTGTCATTATTCAATCTCTGGAAACATTGACATTATTCAATCTCTGGAACATTGACGTTACCCAATCTCTGGAACATTGACATTACATTGAACATTGACATTACCAATCTGGAACATTGACATTACTCAATCTCTGGAACATTGACATTACCAAATCTCTCTGCAACATTGACGTTACCCAATCTCTCTGGAACATTGACGTTACCCAATCTCTGGAACATTGACATTACTCAATCTCTGGAACATTGACATTACCCAATCTCTGGAACATTGACATTACTTCAATCTCTGGAACATTGACGTTACCAATCTCTCATTGACATTGACATTGACCCAATCTCTCTCTGGAACATTGACATTACTCAATCTCTGGAACATTGACACTACTCAATCTCTGGAACATTGACATTACTCAATCTCTGGAACATTGACATTATTCAATCTCTGGAACATTGACATTACCCAATCTCTGGAACATTGACGTTACCCAATCTCTGGAACATTGACATTACTGGAACATTGACATTACTCAATCTCTGGAACATTGACATTATTCAATTTCTGGAACGCTGACATTATTCAATCTCTGGAACATTGACATTACTCAATCTCTGAAACGCTGACATTATTCAATCTCTGGAACATTGACATTATTCAATCTCTGAAACGCTTGACATTATTCAATCTCTGGAACATTGACATTACCCAATCATTACATTGATTCAATCTCTGAACATTGACATTCTTCAATCTCTGGAACATTGACATTACCCAATCTCTGAACGTTGACATTACTCAATCTCTGGAACATTGACATTACTCAATCTCTGGAACATTGACATTACCCAATCTCTGGAACATTGACATTACTCAATCTCTGGAACATTGACATTCTTCAATCTCTGGAACATTGACATTACCCAATCTCTGAACGTAGACATTACTCAATCTCTGGAACATTGACATAACTCAATCTCTGGAACATTGACGTTACCCAATCTCCGGAACATTGACATTACTCAATCTCTGGAACGTAGACATTACTCAATCTCTGGAACATTGACATTACTCAATCTCCGGAACATTGACATTACTCAATCTCTGGAACATTGACATCGAGTACTGGAATATTGACATTACTCAATCTCTGGAATATTGACATTACTCAATCTCTGGAACATTGACATTAACCAATCTCTGGAATATTGACATTACTCAATCTCTGGAATATTGACATTACTCAATCTCTGGAACATTGACATTACACAACCACTGGAACATTGACATTACACAACCACTGGAACATTGACATTATTCAATCTCTGGAACGCTGACATTACTCAATCTCTGGAACGCTGACATTACTCAATCTCTGGATTGTGTAGTGACAGGAGATTGAAGAGAGTTCCAGCTTGGGATGACAGATGTTGTCATGTGTCAAGACATTCCTTAAGTGGCATTTAGAAGCTGGTATGATGAAGTGGAACACTTTTTATGGATAGACAACTTCTTTGTTGCAGTAGTAGTTGCGACTGTTACTGCAACAAAGTCGCAACTACTACTGCAACAAAGAAGTTATCTATCCATAAAAAGTGTTCCACTTCATGTGTCAAGACTATGTACAGATCAGTCGAAAGGTACACAACCAACCAACCAAAACAGATTTTAGGTCAGATATCTTAACGTTTGTTTGAAAAGGCGGTATCTCTAACCTTTCGTTGTGTTTTGCAGCAATATTCCCGCTATAAATGACGGTGTGTAAATACAGAGTGTTCAAGCCTGAACCAGACAATCTTCTGCCTGACATCCAGGCTAGCATCACATTCTGGAATATCAGTGATTATTGCTGGAAACTTGCGAAGATGAGCTGTTTACGTGTGGTACTGACAGAGACGGCGCAAGTCCTGGCGTAACCATTGTTTATGAAACAATCCGTATGCAATTGACTGATGACATGAGCAGTATGTATGTCAATGCTTGTGTGCAACATGAAACTCTGGGGTGGAGTGAAACTTAAAATTCTTTCCTCAAACGTTATCCTGTCTTTTCAAATAGTTCCTGTGTGTTATCTGTGTATACATGTCACCACCTTTGTTGACAATTTGAGTGATTTCCTCATCTGTCGTCACATCAAGTAATGCATAGTTTGATGTGATCCACTCGGAATCAGTCGGTGCACAACAGTGAAACAACCGCGCGGAGTCAGGAGCCGCGTTTGCCGTGACGACACATGATGACAACAGCCGACGTCCAGGGTGCCGCTGTACAAAACGATCTTAGCGCTAAGGTGACCGTAAATCCCATACCTTAACCTACACTTAAGGTAGCCTTAGCGGTAAGGTTGTTTTGTACAACGGGACCCTGGCAGAATAAAACTCGTCAAGACAACGACAGAGAATGTCCAGTGTTGTTAGGCAACAGGGTTCTATTAGTTTGACAATGTTTCAGTTGACAGTTGTGTCACGCCAAGACAACAGCCGAGGAAGTCCAATCAGTCCAAGGCGATGAAGTCAACGTGTGTCACGCCAAGACAACAGCCGAGGATGTCCAATCAGTCCAAGGCGATGAAGTCAACGTGTGTCACGCCAAGACAACAGCCGAGGAGGTCCAATCAGTCCAAGGCGATGAAGTCCACGTGTGTCACGCCAAGACAACAGCCGAGGATGTCCAATCAGTCCAAGGCGATGAAGTCAACGTGTGTCACGCCAAGACAACAGTCGAGGATGTCCAATCAGTCCAAGGCGATGAAGTCCACGTGTGTCACGCCAAGGCAACAGCCGAGGATGTCCAATTAGTCCAAGGCGATGAAGACCACGTGTGCCACGCCAAGACAACAGCCGAGGATGTCCAATTAGTCCAAGGCGATGAAGTCCACGTGTGTCACTTCAAGACAACAGCCGAGGAAGTCCAATCGGTCCAAGGCGATGAAGTCCACGTGTGTCACGCCAAGACAACAGCCGAGGAAGTCCAATCAGTACGAGGCGATGAAGACCACGTGTGTCACTTCAAGGACAACAGCCGAGGAAGTCCAATCGGTCCAAGGCGATGAAGTCCACGTGTGTCACGCCAAGACAACAGCCGAGGAAGTCCAATTGGTCCAAGGTGATGAAGACCACGTGTATCACTTCAAGACAACAGCCGAGGATGTCCAATCAGTCCAAGGTGATGAAGACCACGTGTGTCACTTCAAGACAACAGCCGAGGAAGTCCAATCGGTCCAAGGCGATGAAGTCCACGTGTGTCACGCCAAGACAACAGCCGAGGAAGTCCAGTCAGTCCAAGGTGATGAAGACCACGTGTATCACTTCAAGACAACAGCCGAGGATGTCCAATCAGTCCAAGGTGATGAAGACCACGTGTGTCACTTCAAGACAACAGCCGAGGAAGTCCAATCGGTCCAAGGCGATGAAGTCCACGTGTGTCACGCCAAGACAACAGCCGAGGAAGTCCAATTGGTCCAAGGTGATGAAGACCACGTGTATCACGTCAAGACAACAGCCGAGGAAGTCCAGTCAGTCCAAGGTGATGAAGACCACGTGTGTCACGCCAAGACAACAGCCGAGGATGTCCAATCAGTCCAAGGTGATGAAAACCACGTGTGTCACGCCAAGACAACAGCCGAGGAAGTCCAGTCAGTCCAAGGTGATGAAGACCACGTGTGTCACGCCAAGACAACAGCCGAGGAAGTCCAGTCAGTCCAAGGTGATGAAGACCACGTGTATCACTTCAAGACAACAGCAGAGGATGTCCAATCAGTCCAAGGTGATGAATGACACGTGTATCACTTCAAGACAACAGCCGAGGAAGTCCAGTCAGTCCAAGGTGATGCAGACCACGTGTGTCACGCCAAGACAACAGCCGAGGAAGTCCAGTCAGTCCAAGGTGATGAAGACCACGTGTATCACTTCAAGACAACAGCAGAGGATGTCCAATCAGTCCAAGGTGATGAATGCCACGTGTATCACTTCAAGACAACAGCAGAGGATGTCCAATCAGTCCAAGGTGATGAAGACCACGTGTATCACGTCTAGACAACAGCCAAGGTGAATATTTATTCACTAATTTCACGACATGAGAGTCAGATGCTTTTGAATGAATACAGAAATAGGTATCGTTAATAGGATATTCACTATAACACTGTAATTAGAGAACAAATATGAAATAGTCATGTTCGCCACCAACAATACGTTTTATGACTGCAAAGGTTGAAGTCCCTGATCTAACAAGCCATCTTGAACTTGTCCGAGGCGTCAATGTCCCAAATTAAAAACTGATTAATACACGTCAGCTGACGGGCAAATCTGCTCATCTCAGTCTGATACTGTCCCAACACATCACTGGAGCAGTGGTTATCCTCAGAAAAAGAGGGATTTTACATTTCGACAGAATTAGAAAAAGTGAAAACGTGATACATAAATGTGGCAGGACAAACGGTTATCTGTTAGGGAATACTTAATTCATTACTGCATTGCCATGTCTAGCATATATACACGATGTGTTCCCCATGCCGATCTAGATGAAATATTATTCAGTTTCTGAGTTGAGCTCCGGAAACGAAATCTAGCGGACGGATGGTACAACAGATCAGCTGGTTCCATTCTCACATTCTTCTCCCACACTGTGCAAGCTGAATTAACTCAGGAGAGATACTCCGTTATGAGATGTAGCTCGTAGTTTATTATCAAGGCCAGTATTATCATTAATTTTTCAGTGCAATCTGAAATTCTGAAGAAAAAGTTACAGTGTATATCCACACTCCGGCACAGCGATGACTAACATAACATCACTGCCACAGGCTAATTTGCATATCACGTGACCGGACTTTTCTCTTGTGTTGTAAACAAACGCGCATATTCATAATAAGAAGAGATTGGACTCACGAAAGCTTTTTGGCACTCTCTTCGTATTGTTTTACGTTGTTACATATATATTCTTCCACAACTGCGACAGTAAGGTCTATGACAGTACATATTTAGATATCAAACTGGCTGCATCGTTTGCTCTCCATCAGCTTCCATGACCGTACAACCTATGTAAGCAAAGAATCGCTACGCAAATCCAAATAGTATTACATGTTTTTGGATATTTTCTCAGTGGAACTAAACCATTCTATTAAAGATGTTTAGTTAGATGTGTAGACTCGTCAAAAATAAAAGAGTAAAAGAAATCTGTACATTATATTGAATGGACATTGCAAGATGTGACAATTGTCACATTTTTCTGGCCTGTGGCAGAGATACTATGCTGGCTTGCCGCATGGAACTCTGGGTAGGAGAGTGGTGTATATCGATATCACTTCCGGTTGAATAAAAAGTGAAAGTAGCACCTACTATTGATGGTCTGTACAAACATTGTTGCGTTTCCTTTCAGTTTCTTTTCAACCAAAATGATGTGTTTGAGGAAAACGCAAATAGTATCAAATATTACAGTAAAAGGCTCATTGATCTAGGAAACAGTGATCTCACCGTGTAGGGTTACAGAAGATAGATCCCACCGAAAAGGACGGCTCAAGTTTACAACTGAATCATTTCTAAACTTCCAATGCAGCCCATCAGTAGATAATACGCAGACACTTTAACATGCAGATGTACAGGGTAGATCATACGTCAACAGCATTCACAACTGCACACAACTCGGTCTGTAATGGAGGCCGTTGGAACAGACTACTGCAGCTGAGTCATAGCAAAGGGAGTTAACTGTTGCGTGACGGAGTATGAAGACAATGATGAGAACTAGGATCCTAATCTTTTTTTCAACAAAATAACTCCAGTGTTATTTTTGTAGCAGATAATTTCTATTTCCCCGTCTGAAGCATAATTATTGTGTTTTTAAATCCTAGACACCCTACAGTCACCCATTTGACACAAAAGGAACTGCAATCACATTGCACAAAATATAATTCTTAGGGACTGGTCATATACTTATAGGGGTGGGTTTGCTGGCAGGAACTGTATCACATTTTGCTGTCAAATAGTATTCTTGTTAAATGATTTGGTATATTTTAAAATTTATTTTGACCTCAAGCGGTGCCTCCGTTTCGCTTGATTCTTCTTCTTCATCTTCAGTGGAAGATTGTCTTGCAAGATGTAAAATCGGATCGTATTGATACGGTCTAACATCCATTTCAGAAATGACATCAGGAACACCATTTACTGCTTCAGAATCCACGGACACTGTTAAGTTGTGAGGTAAAATCAAAGAGGCAGCCATCAGCAACAGGCACATATGACGTCATGTCACGTGATACCCCCTCTGTCGGGTGTTTCCGTAAAATGCGGAAATACGAGTACATTTTTTGTGGTTTTATTGCTACTTTACAAACTTTTTGTTCAATTTTAATCACGGAAGGTGACTATTAGATTATCCTTTACAATATATTAAAGTTTTGTTTTCGTTCGGATTCTCCTTTAAACTAGACGAGCGGGATACAGCCCCCTGTTCTTACCTCCACATGTTGTTGTGATACACGCCTGGGGGCTGGGGGCACTGCGTGGTGGCGGGTCAGTGTGACATTTCCAAGTGAAAACGGAAAACCCATCGAAGAATCACCCAGGATCTCATCAATGGGAACTCGCCAGGATTTCACCCAGGGTCTCACCCTTCAGGAACTCACCCAGGAGGTGGTTACCCAGGATCTCATCCATCGGGGGTTCACCAGGGACTCACCCAGGGACTGATCCGGGGACTCACACGGGGACCGCCCAGCAGTATTTCAGGAGCACGTGAGCCTCGGATGATGAAAGCTAAAATGGCAACCAACTTCACGTAACACTTTGAGAACTATTCCGCCGGGAGAGTCGGCAGGTGGCAGCCTATCAAGGGTCCCCAGAGACGACAAACCTGTTCCCCATACACATACCGTCAGGTTTACGTCCGTTCTTGTGTGATTTTATACTTGTGAGCATTAGACGATGCCCATGTAACCAGGTCACTGTATGAAAATCACACTCCGCCACTTGTACTCTGGACAAAAACACAGGGAACGTGGATGTACCAGGATCTCCTGTTGCAGAATCCAAATCACGGTGACCCTCTCTGTGAGAAGATCGTGTGTCACTGCTGCACTCCAGCTGGGAGAAGACAACGTGACACCATGGCTCTCACTAGTGACACACACTGACATTGACTGTTTTATAACACACATTGACATTGACTGTTTCATAACACACTCTGACATTGACTGTTTTATAACACACACTGACATTGACTGTTTCATAACACACTCTGACATTGATTGTTTTATAACACACACTGACATTGACTGTTTTATAACACACACTGACAATGATTGTTTTATAACACACACTGACATTGACTGTTTTATAACACACACTGACATAGATTGTTATATTACACACACTGACATTGACTGTTTTATAACACACACTGACATTGACTGTTTTATAGCACACACTGACATTGATTGTTTTATAACACACACTGACATTGACTGTTTTGTAGCACACACTGACAGACATTGACTGTTTTATGACACACACTGACATTGACTGTTTTGTAGCACACACTGACATTGATTGTTTTATAACACACACTGACATTGATTGTTTTATGACACTCACTGACATTGGCTGTTTTATAGCTCACACTGACATTGATTGTTTTATAACACGTTATCTGACATCGATTGTTTTATAACACGCACTGACATTGACTGTTTTATAACACACACTGACATTGATTGTTTTATAACACACACTGACATTGACTGTTTTATAACACACACTGACATTGATTGTTTTATAACACACACTGACATTGATTTTTTATAACATTGATTGTTTTATAACACACACTGACATTGATTGTTTTATGACACTCACTGACATTGACTGTTTTATGACACACACTGACATTGATTGTTTTATAACACACACTGACATTGACTGTTTTATAACACACACTGACATAGATTGTTATATTACACACACTGACAATGACTGTTTTATAACACACACTGACATTGACTGTTTTATAACACACACTGACATAGATTGTTATATTACACACACTCTGACATTGACTGTTTTATAACACACACTGACATTGACTGTTTTATAGTTCACACTGACATTGATTGTTTTATAACACGCTCTGACATCGATTGTTTTATAACACGCACTGACATTCACTGTTTTATAACACACACTGACATTGATTGTTTTATAACACACTGACATTGATTGTTTTATAACACACTGACATTGATTGTTTTATAACACACACTGACATTGATTGTTTTATAACACACACTGACATTGACTGTTTTATGACACACACTGACATTGACTGTTTTATAACACACACTGACATTGATTGTTATATTACACACACTGACATTGATTGTTTTATAACACACACTGACATTGATTGTTTTATAACACACACTGACATTAATGTTTTATATCACACACTGACATTGATTGTTTTATAACACACACTGACATTGACTGTTTTATAACACACACTGACATTGATTGTTTTATAACACGCACTGACATTGATTGTTTTATAACACTCACTGACATTGGCTGTTTTATAGCTCACACTGACATTGATTGTTTTATAACACGTTATCTGACATCGATTGTTTTATAACACGCACTGACATTGACTGTTTTATCACACACACTGACATTGATTGTTTTATAACACACACTGACATTGATTGTTTTATAACACACACTGACATTGATTGTTTTATAACACTCACTGACATTGATTGTTTTATAACACACTGACATTGATTGTTTTATAACACACTGACATTGATTGTTTTATAACACACACTGACATTGATTGTTTTATAACACACACTGACATTGACTGTTTTATGACACACACTGACATTGACTGTTTTATAACACACACTGACATTGATTGTTATATTACACACACTGACATTGATTGTTTTATAACACACACTGACATTGATTGTTTTATAACACACACTGACATTAATTGTTTTATGGCACACACTGACATTGACTGTTTTATAACACACACTGACATTGACTGTTTTATAACACACACTGACATTGATTGTTTTATAACACACACTGACGTTGACTGTTTTATAGCACACACTGACATTGATTGTTTTATAACACACACTGACATTGATTGTTTTATAACACTCACTGACATTGGCTGTTTTATAGCTCACACTGACATTGATTGTTTTATAACACGTTATCTGACATCGATTGTTTTATAACACGCACTGACATTGACTGTTTTATAGCACACACTGACATTGATTGTTTTATAACACACACTGACATTGATTGTTTTATAACACTCACTGACATTGGCTGTTTTATAGCTCACACTGACATTGATTGTTTTATAACACGTTATCTGACATCGATTGTTTTATAACACGCACTGACATTGACTGTTTTATCACACACACTGACATTGATTGTTTTATAACACACACTGACATTGATTGTTTTATAACACACACTGACATTGATTGTTTTATAACACTCACTGACATTGATTGTTTTATAACACACACTGACATTGATTGTTTTATAACACACACTGACATTGACTGTTTTATAACACACACTGACATTGATTGTTTTATAACACTCACTGACATTGACTGTTTTATAACACACACTGACATTGATTGTTTTATAACACACACTGACATTGACTGTGTTAGACATGGCGAGACTGTAGGCATAACGAGACTATAGACACGGTGAGGCTGTAGGCATAACGAGACTATAGACACGGTGATGATGTAGTCATAACGAGACTATAAACACGGTGATGCTGTAGGCATAACGAGACTATAGACACGATGAGGCTGTAGGCATAGCGAGACTATAGACACGGTGATGATGTAGGCATAACGAGACTATAGACACGGTGAGGCTGTAGGCATAGCGAGACTATAAACACGGTGATGCTGTAGGCATAACGAGACTATAGACACGGTGAGGCGGTAGGCATAACGACACTATAAACACGGTGATGCTCTAGGCATAACGAGACTATAAACACGGTTATGCTGTAGGCATAACGAGACTATATAAACACGGTGTTGCTGTAGGCATAACGGGACTATAGACACGGTGAGGATGTAGGCATAGCGAGACTATAGACACGGTGAGGCTGTAGGCATAACGAGACTATAGAGACGGTGAGACTGTAGGCATAACGAAACTATAGACACGGTGAGACTGTAGGCATAGCGAGACTATAAACACGGTGAGGCTGTAGGGATAACGAGACTATAGTCACGGTGAGGCTGTAGGCATAGCGAGACTATAAACACGGTGATGATGTAGGCAAAATGAGACTAAAAACACGGTGAGGCTGTAGGCATAACGAGACTATAGACACGGTGATGATGTAGGCATAACGAGACTATAGACACGGTGAGGCTGTAGGCATAGCGAGACTATAAACACGGTGATGATGTAGGCAAAATGAGACTATAGAGACGGTGAGACTGTAGGCATAACGAAACTATAGACACGGTGAGACTGTAGGCATAGCGAGACTATAAACACGGTGAGGCTGTAGGGATAACGAGACTATAGTCACGGTGAGGCTGTAGGCATAGCGAGACTATAAACACGGTGATGATGTAGGCAAAATGAGACTAAAAACACGGTGAGGCTGTAGGCATAGCGAGACTATAGACACGGTGATGATGTAGGCATAACGAGACTATAGACACGGTGAGGCTGTAGGCATAGTGAGACTATAAACACGGTGATGCTGTAGGCATAACGAGACTATAAACACGGTGATGCTGTAGGCATAACGAGACTATAGACACGGTGAGGCGGTAGGCATAACGACACTATAAACACGGTGATGCTCTAGGCATAACGAGACTATAAACACGGTTATGCTGTAGGCATAACGAGACTATAAACACGGTGTTGCTGTAGGCATAACGGGACTATAGACACGGTGAGGATGTAGGCATAGCGAGACTATAGACACGGTGAGGCTGTAGGAATAACGAGACTATAGAGACGGTGAGACTGTAGGCATAACGAAACTATAGACACGGTGAGACTGTAGGCATAGCGAGACTATAAACACGGTGAGGCTGTAGGGATAACGAGACTATAGTCACGGTGAGGCTGTAGGCATAGCGAGACTATAAACACGGTGATGATGTAGGCAAAATGAGACTAAAAACACGGTGAGGCTGTAGGCATAACGAGACTATAGACACGGTGATGATGTAGGCATAACGAGACTATAGACACGGTGAGGCTGTAGGCATAGCGAGACTATAAACACGGTGTTGCTGTAGGCATAACGAGACTATAGAGACGGTGAGACTGTAGGCATAACGAAACTATAGACACGGTGAGACTGTAGGCATAGCGAGACTATAAACACGGTGAGGCTGTAGGGATAACGAGACTATAGTCACGGTGAGGCTGTAGGCATAGCGAGACTATAAACACGGTGATGATGTAGGCAAATGGAGACTAAAACACGGTGAGGCTGTAGGCATAGCGAGACTATAGACACGGTGATGATGTAGGCATAACGAGACTATAGACACGGTGAGGCTGTAGGCATAGCGAGACTATAAACACGGTGATGCTGTAGGCATAACGAGACTATAGACACGGTGAGGCGGTAGGCATAACGACACTATAAACACGGTGATGCTCTAGGCATAACGAGACTATAAACACGGTTATGCTGTAGGCATAACGAGACTATAAACACGGTGTTGCTGTAGGCATAACGGGACTATAGACACGGTGAGGATGTAGGCATAGCGAGACTATAGACACGGTGAGGCTGTAGGAATAACGAGACTATAGAGACGGTGAGACTGTAGGCATAACGAAACTATAGACACGGTGAGACTGTAGGCATAGCGAGACTATAAACACGGTGAGGCTGTAGGGATAACGAGACTATAGTCACGGTGAGGCTGTAGGCATAGCGAGACTATAAACACGGTGATGATGTAGGCAAAATGAGACTAAAAACACGGTGAGGCTGTAGGCATAACGAGACTATAGACACGGTGAGACTGTAGGCATAACGAGACTATAGACACGGTGAGGCTGTAGGCATAACGAGACTATAGACACGGTGAGGCGGTAGGCATAACGACACTATAAACACGGTGAGGCGGTAGGCATAACGACACTATAAACACGGTGAGGCTCTAGGCATAACGAGGCTATAAACACGGTTATGCTGTAGGCATAACGAAACTATAAACACGGTTATGCTGTAGGCATAACGGGACTATAGACACGGTGAGGATGTAGGCATAGCGAGACTATAGACACGGTGAGGCTGTAGGCATAACGAGACTATAGAGACGGTGAGACTGTAGGCATAACGAAACTATAGACACGGTGAGACTGTAGGCATAACGAGACTATAGACACGGTGAGGCTGTAGGCATAGCGAGACTATAGACACGGTGAGACTGTAGGCATAACGAGACTATAGACACGGTGATGATGTAGGCATAACGAGACTATAGACACGATGAGGCTGTAGGCATAACGAGACTATAAACACGGTGAAGCTGTAGGGATAACGAGACTATAGACACGGTGAGGCTGAAGGCATAGCGAGACTATAGACACGGTGATGATGTAGGCATAACGAGACTATAGACACGGTGAGACTGTAGGCATAACGAGACTATAAACACGGTGATGCTCTAGGCATAACGAGACTATAAACACGGTGATGCTGTAGGCATAACGAGACTATAAACACGGTGAGGCTGTAGGGATAACGAGACTATAGACACGGTGAGGCTGTAGGCATAGCGAGACTATAGACACGGTGATGATGTAGGCAAAACGAGACTATAAACACGGTGAGGCTGTACGCATAGCGAGACTATAGACACGGTGAGACTGTAGGCATAACGAGACTATAGACACGGTGAGACTGTAGGCATAACGAGTCTATAGACACGGTGACACTGTAAGACTGTAGGCAAACGCAAATCTCAGATGTAGACGTTTACCACTCAGGAACACCCATGAGCACAGGTAAGGTGCTGCATGCCAAGAAACAAACCTGAGAAAAAAAACTTGGGATTCGAACCTACGATTAAAGGTTTCTGGGGTCCCCTGTAGGCAAGTCTGTACAGTAAATTGCGGCGCGGCGCATCTCTGTGCAGAGCTTTTATCATACTACAGTGGAGGTACGCTTGTTGACAGAACGGGCAATGTCAAACAAGACATCTGTGTTCCCTGCACATTTCTGCATTATTTGACTCAATTTTAGACTACAGTTTGTTTACACAAGTTGCGTTCAGTTGTATATTCACAGCTATCTAAATATGTTCACTATTCTGATTAATGAAGTTGTGAGTCATTTGAAGCGGATCTGTTAGGAGAGGAGACGTTCGGCTGCAGGTTTTGACAAAACAAGAGACACTCCCTGATGTGCTACTATAACCTGTCAGTGAAATCCGACTTCCGTAACCATGGTCACGTTGAAGTTAATGACGTGTTAGGTACATACTTTCTGGTTAGACACAATTCCATGTCATATCAAATTCGCACTGTGTGGGTGTACATCTAGTCTGTCGTACAGACCCTGAAGTAAATATATCCAAGAAAGCCCACACAAGTCTAGAAAATGTGGCAAGTCTAGATTTCCTCAGCTTCATGAAAATGAAGAAAGTCTCAGGGCTCCTTTTCGTTATATTATATTTTTTTTTACTATGAACTTTTTTCAGTAAAATATGTTTATTTCAGAGACTAGTTGTTGGTCTAGGTGTACACCGATCGCCTGAAAATATTCCAAAAAAGGGTTGCCGACATCTTGAGACTTACGTAATTGACAGTGTGGATAATAGTAAAACATATTTTCATACTTTTCATGCCTAACTGCGATCCTGTATGAACCTATCGTACATCCCATATGCTCGGTTATAAGTGAGCGAGTTTAGTTTTACGCCGCTTTTAGCAATACTCCAGCAATATCACGGCGGGGGACACCAGAAATGGGTTTCACGCATTGTACCCATGTGGGGAATCGAACCCGGGTGTTCGGCGTGACGAGCAAACGCTTTAACCCCAAGCTACTCCTCCCTCTCGGTTATAAAGAAAAGAAATCCTGGCTCCATCTAATAAATAAATCTCATTAAACTAATAATTATTATATACTGAGGTACATAAGAAAGTACACACCTGGTGTTTTGGGACTATTTCCATTAAAACCATAAATATTTCGCTAGCAATGTTGTAAATGGGTACAATATCTGGTGTTTTGGAAACACTTGCACAATGTTTGTGACAAGGCAGAATCAAAACCCATTTTAAAATATTAATGTTGTTTTAAAGAAACCATTTTACCAAAGAATCAGGTGAATGTGTACTTTTTTCTGAACGTCAGTTTACCTAGTATTACTTTATTGTGTGAGTTGAAGAGAGTAAGCAAGTAATGCAACACATTTGAATTCATAAACATTACTCTGTTGAACTGAAATGATTCATGGATAGCGATATAGTTTAGGATAGTTTAAAAACAGTCTATCACCACGCTCAGGTCACAGAAAATTGTATACTATGGTAATTTTTGTTACCCTGCCTTGTGCCCGGCATTGAGCGGATAGAACGAAGACTGGTCGCTTCACACACATATTAATCATAAATTCGACGTTACACCCACTTCACCTCACCTCACCTCGCTACAAGATTATATCGGGCCGTGGGGTAGCCTAGTGGTTTAGGAGTTCGCTCGTCACACCGAAGACCCAGGTTCGATTCCCCACATGGGTACAATTTGTGAAGCCCATTTCTGGTGTCCCCCGACGTGATATTGCTGGAATATTGCTAAAAGAGGCGTAAAACTAAACTCACTCACCCAAGTGCACACATTTCGCAGAATTTATTTCACTGATGTCTAAGGGTTCACTATTTAGACAGCTACTTTTCAACAACGAGGATGTCACAGTCAAGAAGTTATGACCTACTAGACATGTTTATATCCTGCGTGGCAACCCGGGAATCTACTCCCCCCAGACAGTTACATAGTAACAAGCGCCAACATGAGCGGCAGAGTGGGCCACCTGTAAATATACCCGCGGGGCACAAACAAGGTGGCGTATTTCGTAATCCGAGTCTCACCCGTGATGAGACTATCGAACCAGTCCACGCCGAGTTCCCTCCTCCATATTTCCTAAGAGTTGTGGCGACAATACATGTCTACCGCTATAAAACGTGTACCGTTATACAGAGCTTACGGCCGCTGGATTCTTCAGGTGTTATTGAACGGAGCGTTATAACGAGGCGTCGGCATGGCGGGCTTGTCTGTGGAACGGTACAACAATCCCGTGTACGACCCCATTTATGGAGTAGATCGTGAGCAGGGAATATTCCAGCGACCCTCGGTGTCATCTGTTGGGAGAACCTTGTCAAGGTGAGATCCTGAGTTGCAGGTCACTATGACCTGTTGCACCTGAGGTTTATATTCATAAGTCCCACATATATGTATATATGTTTACCTCTGGACGTGATACAGGTGTAATACAAGTGACCTTCCCCTTGGTGTTAGTTGATTACCTGGATGTTAGATCATGCGGGCTATAAATTATTTCCATGTCCATATATACAAGGGTCTTTTCTTTTAATGCATGGTGTGATGTCTACAGCGGGGTACAAGTGGAGATACAATGGAATACCTTTAACACCTAGTTTCTTTAAAACCGATCTAGATAACCATAAGTAGCCTGGTATTTGTACTGCCCGAATTAGATTGAAGAAACGTAAAGACAGAACACCTAACTGTCGTAATCATAATAGTACACTCGTAATTATATATCAGTAGAGATATGTAAGACAACGAAATAAGGATTTATGGAATATGTCTCTTTCATGCATCGAGGAAGGGCGGGGCCACAGAAAGCTTAATACGTTTCAACACGAAGCTGACGATAGATATGTCTAGTTTAAGAGGGATAATGGTATAAATTTGAAATAGTCAACGGTGATGTCAAATAATAATAATAAAATAACTATTTCACTAGTTACATTGTCAAAAATGTCCATTCTAGTTGCGACGTAAATAAGTATTAAAACCAAACGGTCTTTGTGTTTTAGGAAAGAAGGTGGTATCGGATAGGCGTCTATTTATGAATAATGTCAGTATTGGCCTGGGCTGGTCTAACTGAACACAGTGGGTCATCAGCCCTGGACACAAGCATGTCCTGATGACAGCAGGGTTCAGGTGTAATAAGGCGCACATTCACTCATGTACATTATACATGACCTGACAGTCTGTTCACTGAGATCAATACTTGACCTCCCTATAATCTATAGCAGAAGTCGGGCGTTTCAACAACAGGTGCTTCCATGTGGCAGTCAATTGTTGATACACCATCATCATCATCATCATCATCTTCATCATCATCATCATCATCACCATCGTCATCATCATTATTTAAGAACAGTTTTATTATTATTATTATTATTATTGCTGTTGGGAAACTTGAGATGGCAGATACATGGTCAATGTATTTTACTGGTCCGTCTGAAAAAAACCTAATCCACACCTGAAATTTAACCTATATCATCCACACCAGTCTTTCTTTTATCCCATCGTCTCACAACAGATCATCAGCCAGAAATATGAAACCCGACAAGCTCGGATCAATGCGTGGATACACGAACATCCACGCCCTATGGAAGCCAGGAGTCGTTATCACACCGACCATCGCTGTACGCAGAACAACACGACCTGTCATAGAAACAGCCACACGTGTTGCCGAGCTGCCTTCAGATATTGCGACATGTTACAGTACTCAAAGGCAACCTGTAGCTAAAAATACTTTACAATTCTTTAAAGGAGGAGAGCACTCGACAGCATGCGTCTCATGTCATATTACCTTACAATCTCTTGAAGGGGGTCTTCGCTCGACAGAATGAGTCTTAGGTCAAGATTCTTAAAGGGGGAGTACACTCGACAGAATGAGTTTTAGGTCAAGATACTTTACAATTCCTTAAAGGGGGTGTACTTTGTACAACATGCGTCTCATGTCATATTACCTTACAATCACTTAAAGGGGATCTTCGCTCGACAGAATGAGTTTTAGGTCATGATACTTAGTTTACAATTCTTAAAGGGGGACTACGCTTGACAGTATGAGTCTCATGTCATCTACTTCACGGAGGGGTGAAGGGGTAGGTCAGGACAACAAGGCCGAGCCACATGCACGTTTAGTCATGGTCGTCGTCCTCCACGCCCACCATGCAGCAGATACGTTTTGTCAAATCCATAGATCTCTCATTTGTCATGTACAGCTTATACTCACGATATCGATTGGAATACCTTGCATGTACCGGTGCGTGGTAAATAACCCGATTTGTACGAGGTAGCATTCTCACAGGCTACATGCATGCAACTTGTGCTTAGGTGGATTTTCAGATTATTTTGTTTCTTCTATTTTTGTTTGTTCTTGTTATTTTGTTTGGTTTGTTTTTTTGTGTGTTTTTTTGTTTTATTTGGTTTTTTTCTTCTGGTTTTGTTGGAAAATGCGATATCTACAGAATATATTTCATGCTTGCAATATTTTCTTTTTTTCCTTTTTTTTCTTTTTCATTTTATTGGAGATTAACTACCATTATCATTATAATTATCATCTAGTATATTTTAGCTTACCTTAAAAAATGCAGTTATAGGTATCCTGGATTTACACGTTGTCCATGGTCGGACTCAATTGGTTTACACTTTCTTCTGTCTTGATTCAGCTGATGGATGTTTGGTACTTTAAGGTAGTCCATAGCCAGCCTTTCAAGGCCTCACAAGTGAAATTTCAATATGGCCCCCGGGTTGCCATCTTGCAAAAAAGACAGGAATATTGAAAAAGCGTCATAGTTTTGAAACTTTGTGCGTGAGATGGTCAGGGCTGGAGTAAACACACCATAACCTTCACCATGGTGAGATGGCCACCTAAAGAAACAAGTTAAAAAACAAATGTTGAAGACGCCATACTACCGAGGCTGGTTATCAGTGGAAACCATACCCCTTACAGAAAGACCCACACGCTTGGCCCACAAGACTGAATGAGACATATACATGTGTTGTTCCATTAATGTCTCGGTCCCGGATCAGACCTAACTCATGTCACAGTGGCCTTGATTCTCCCGACAGCCTGTCTACATCCGTGTTCTGGAAATTCGGGAAATATCTTCAGGTTTCCAAGAATATGTCCCTCTCTTGTGAACATTTTTGGTATGGTGATGTGGTTACATACAGAGCTCTTATATGTTGTATAATGCGAGTTGTACAGCGGGTGTTTATTTTGACCACACTGACCAGTTAAATGTTAAAAAGAAACATTAAAAAATTACTTCCTAAGAGCGGGAGGCACCTGTCCAGCATTGCTTGCTGTGTGTACTACAGTTCACAAAGAAAACATTTCAGAAAATAACATTGCCTTCATCCCAGATATTCAAATTTTCTTTGAAGTGGTTAATGTGAAATAAACATGCATGATCCTGCACAGACCCGGACATGGATCTGTTCGCAGACGAGTCACGCATCTCCATCATAACATTAATGATAGCACGTTGGTGCTGTACGAGCACCGTCAGTTTTATCACCAGAGGCTGGTAACCATTCACAAATGTACTATAACCAGAGACCACTGTCAGTTGTAGTATAACTAGAGACCACTGTCAGTTGTAGTATAACTAGAGACCACTGTCAATTGTAGTATAACCACAGACCACTGTCAGCTGTAGTATAACCATAGACCACTGTCAGCTGTAGTATAACTAGAGACCACTGTCAGCTGTAGTATAACTAGAGACCACTGTCAGCTTGTAGTATAACTAGAGACCACTGTCAGTTGTAGTATAACCTAGAGACCACTGTCAGTTGTAGTATAACTAGAGACCACTGTCAGTTGTAGTATAACTAGAGACCACTGTCAGTTGTAGTATAACTAGAGACCACTGTCAGTTGTAGTATAACTAGAGACCACTGTCAGTTGTCGTATAACTAGAGACCACTGTCAGCTGTAGTATAACTAGAGACCACTGTCAGTTGTAGTATAACTAGAGACCACTGTCAGTTGTAGTATAACTAGAGACCACTGTCAGTTGTAGTATAACTAGAGACCACTGTCAGCTGTAGTATAACCATAGACCACTGTCAGTTGTAGTATAACCAGAGACCACTGTCAGTTGTGAGTATAACTATACCACCAGAGAGACCACTGTCAGTTGTAGTATATAACCTGTCAGCTGTAGAGACCACTGTCAGTTGTAGTATACCTAGAGACCACTGTCAGTTGTAGTATAACCACAGACCACTGTCAGCTGTAGTATAACCATAGACCACTGTCAGCTGTAGTATAACTAGAGACCACTGTCAGCTGTAGTATAACTAGAGACCACTGTCAGTTGTAGTATAACCATAGACAACTGTCAGCTATAGTATAACTAGAGACCACTGTCAGTTGTAGTATAACTAGAGACCACTGTCAGTTGTAGTATAACCAGAGACCACTGTCAGCTGTAGTATAACCATAGACCACTGTCAATTGTAGTATAACTAGAGACCACTGTCAATTGTAGTATAACTAGAGACCACTGTCAGCTGTAGTATAACTAGAGACCACTGTCAGCTGTAGTATAACTAGAGACCACTGTCAGCTGTAGTATAACTAGAGACCACTGTCAACTGTAGTATAACCAGAGACCAATGTCAACTGTAGTATAAGCATGTTTATGTGACATGTGACTGCTGTGGTGGATTTGATCGAGATGCGTTGCTCAATTGTTTCCACAAGGAAATAATCAACCGAGCCGTTTCAAACTGACACCATTTCCGTCACTGGTTTGAGATGGGATATTAACAGTGGGACAAGCTTGTTGGCTGGTGTTTCCGTGCTAGTCAATGAATTAATGCACCAAGTATTACCATATATAACCCCAAACACGAGCCGGAGGATACGATGTGACCTCAGTTCAAACTGAGTCAAAACTACGTTTATGTAGCGTACGTGTACTTGCTGAGGTTAGGTTTTCATCTGCAACGTTCTAAGTTCCTGTAAATAATAATTCGTTTCCTTCTCAAATACTGCACCATGCGTTTAGACAACGAGGTGTGTAGACTGGCTCAGATAACCTGTTCCCGATAATCGTCTCATTTGTGAAAACTGATGCAACTGTAATCATTGACCCATGTGTGTCTATACTCTGTTCAGTAATTACTGACTTGACAACCGTGTTAGGATCCATGGCTAAAAAGCCCTATAACAGTAGAATAAAGACGATGTTATCTATTATCATTTTTCTACTCTCAAATTCATGCAGCTTCGAATTAATACCTAGGAATCGGTTCGACAAAGGTCATTTGGACTTCATATATATGCGAGACAAATCTTTTGTAATAGGACTGGTACCAAGATATCTGAGACATGGTTTATTTCCAAATTGACAACAAAGTTTGGTGTCTTCTACGGGTTTACTTCATTATTTTGATATTAAATCTCTTTTGCAACCTGGATTATATACAGTTTTACCCAGGAATAACGGAGTAGTTAGAGCCAAAAATATATTTCCAAATCGCTTCACTAAACTCTGGGTATCTGACTTCATTTTCCAGATGTTCTATGGGCCTACTGTTCAAGTGCCTAGACACAGCACTCACTGGGATGTATCTACAATTGATAGTTCGTTTAAAATTTCTTAACTTCTTATTATTCAAACATAGAAAATTACATTCACTCCAATAATGTAAAAATAGCCATTAAATTTGTATTTATCATCCTATCGGTGAATTATAAGTCACCTCAACAGCCACGGTCGTATATATTGTTAAGAGTATATAAGATGAAAATGGGAAACTTATAATCTGGCAATATAATCTGACATTTGACAGACTTGGAACTGAACATCGGCCTCTCTGCTGGATTGGATGAGTCCATATAACAGACTCGATAAACCAGGCAATGGCGGCACCAGTGCCAGTGTAGTGACTCGATAAACCAGACAGTGACAGCACCAGTGCCAGTGTAGTGACTCGATAAACCAGGCAGTGCCAGTGTAGTGACTCGATAAACCAGGCAGTGACAGCACCAGTGCCAGTGTAGTGACTCGATAAACCAGACAGTGACAGCACCAGTGCCAGTGTAGTGACTCGATAAACCAGACAGTGACAGCACCAGTGTCAGTGTAGTGACTCGATAAACCAGGCAATAACAGCACCAGTGCCAGTGTAGTGACTCGATAAACCAGGCAGTGACAGCACCAGTGCCAGTGTAGTGACTCGATAAACCAGACAGTGACAGCACCAGTGCCAGTGTAGTGACTCGATAAACCAGACAGTGACAGCACCAGTGCCAGTGTAGTGACTCGATAAACCAGACAGTGACAGCACCAGTGCCAGTGTAGTGACTCGATAAACCAGACAGTGGCAGCACCAGTGCCAGTGTAGTGACTCGAGTGTAGTGACTCGATAAACCAGGCGTGTAGTGACAGCACCAGTGCCAGTGTAGTGACTCGATAAACCAGACAGTGACAGCACCAGTGCCAGTGTAGTGACTCGATAAACCAGGCAGTGACAGCAGTGCACAGTGCCAGTGTAGTGACATAAACCAGCACCACTCGATGCCAGTGTAGTGACTCGATAAACCAGACAGTGACAGCACCAGTGCCAGTGTAGTGACTCGATAAACCAGACAGTGGCAGCACCAGTGCCAGTGTAGTGACTCGATAAACCAGACAGTGACAGCACCAGTGTCAGTGTAGTGACTCGATAAACCAGACAGTGACAGCACCAGTGCCAGTGTAGTGACTCGATAAACCAGACAGTGACAGCACCAGTGTAGTGACTCGATAAACCAGGCAATGACAGCACCAGTGCCAGTGTAGTGACTCGATAAACCAGGCAGTGCCAGTGTAGTGACTCGATAAACCAGGCAGTGACAGCACCAGTGCCAGTGTAGTGACTCGATAAACCAGACAGTGACAGCACCAGTGCCAGTGTGTAGTGACTCGATAAACCAGTGACTCGATAAACCAGGTGACGTGCCAGTGTAGTACTGACAGCACCAGTGCCAGTGTAGTGACTCGATAAACCAGGCAGTGACAGCACCAGTGCCAGTGTAGTGACTTGATAAACCAGGCAGTGACAGCACCAGTGCCAGTGTAGTGACTCGATAAACCAGGCAGTGCCAGTGTAGTGACTCGATAAACCAGACAGTGGCAGCACCAGTGCCAGTGTAGTGACTTGATAAACCAGGCAGTGACAGCACCAGTGCCAGTGTAGTGACTCGATAAACCAGGCAATGACACTGTAGTGACTTGTTAAACGAAGCAGTGGCAGCACCAGTGCCAGTGTAGAGACCGGTAACTATATCACGGGGTAACATTGGACAGTCACTGTTACAGGTTCCCACTATATTCCGCTGTAATATATACTTTAACTGAGACAAACAAACACACGCCCCTTGTCCCAACTCATTGAGCGTCCCCCAGTCCACTAGCCACTGTGTACATAACATACAGACCTACACAGTATATCCCCAGCTGTATGTCACGGCGACCTTCGTCGCCTACAGGAATGGATACAGTCAGTCCATGAACACTCCGTACAATGGACACGGATCATCTTCTTGTTGGCGATATTTCTCCTACATTCCTGTCACCTGTATATTTATATCGGCAGTTAGGTCATACAGAGTTTTGCTAAAATACTCACTGTATAATCTAAACAAATCGCGGAAAACGTTGAATATACCGCCGGAAACATCAATGACAACATCTACTGCAAGTCAGACAGTGGTATAGCTAATGGGGTTGAACTCACCTCGACAGTCAGTGTGGACTTCAGTTGACTGCTGTGACGGTGACGGAGCTGATTGTGTGTCGTCAGGGGTGCAGTGAATCGGGTCACTGAGCACAGGTCCGTTGAATAGGGTTTCGTTTACCACTGTACACCGCGGTCTTGTGACTGGGGACTTTACTTCCTGGTTCGAAGGGCTTTATACAAGTCTCCAAACAACCTTTTGTGACACCTCAAGTGTACATCGAGAACATTTCTTTAGTGCTTTGGCGACAGCGTTATAAAGTCGTATATCTCCTTCCTTCATTGTGAGGTTTGTGCATGAGGCAAACTGTCAGATTTACAATTATTGACTGTTTGTTTAATGCAGCATTGTGCACGGTCTGCCGGGGACACATTGTCACATGGTATACAGAGGAAAACCGAACCCGGCAGTATGAACGTCTTTGTGTTTGTTTAAACGTGATTTTTTATTGATTATATATACATTACACAGGCGTTTGTTAAGTTCACAGTTTAGGCAGAGTACACTTACGGACCTCATGTCTCAGGACTATTTCTTAGTAATTCACAAACACTTAACTACAACAAGTCAGAATCGTACAATAGACACTTCTACAACTAGAGGTTTCTTAAGATTAAGGAAATGTTTTTTGTAGTGTATTTGATACACTCTTTAAAAAAATGAAAGAAACGCATAGGTGATTTTGAGAATATTGGACTCGTGTAGCTGCTGTAAAAACAATACAAATACACTATTTCTTTCCAAAACATCGTCTTTGTGTGAATGATAACAGTTTCAGCGCCAAAACGCTGCAATTTTCCCCTTGTTTTAGAAGCGTTTGAAGCAATAGTATTCGCCAAAGGTCACCAGAAAAACATGCAAAGCAAAATGCATATAGCGATCACTGTAAAAAAGCAAGCGTTGAGTTTTATTTTGTTATTCTTTTTTTCCTTGAAAAGAGGAAATCATTATGCCAAGACTGAGTGCCGCCAATCGAAACATCGCAGTGGGCCGCCTTGAAGCTGCATGGGGAGTCGCAGTTGCCCGACATTTCAACGTTCATCGGCGCACCATATCTCGCCTCTTGGACTATTTCTTGCCAACCAATTCCGCCCAAGATCGCCCGAGAAGCGGCCGTCCAAGAGTTACCACCCACGCTCAGGACCGCTACATCCGGGTTGCTCACTTGCGTCATCGTCTTGCCACAGCCGTGGAGACTGTACAAGGCCAGCTGTCGCCCCTGTTTGGAGACTTCCATCGGCGCGATCGCTTGCGATGGTATCGTCGAGTCCGGAGCTGGAACCTTAGAAACTGGATGCGAGTCTGATTCAGTGATGAATCACCATTTCTTCTTCACCGGCGAGATGGAAGACAACGTGTTTACCGTCAGAGAAATGAACGTTTTGCCCATAACTGCATGCGACAGGACGACGGATTCGGTGAAGACAGCGTCATGGTGTGGGGTGTGATAGCCAGATTTAGTAGTGGTTCGGGGAAATTTGACAACAAATCGAAACATCAACAAAGTCCTTGAACGTCACATGCTTCCGATTATGCACCGACAGAGGGAGTTGTTCCAGCATGACAATGCTAAATCACATGCAGCACACGTCACGGTCCGCTACCTTGCCAATTCTAACATCAGTGTCTTGCCATGGCCTTCCTGATCACCAGATCTAAACCTGATAGAACACCTATAGGTTGAACTCTATCGACGTGTACGTCAACGTCAAAACACGCCTCAGACACTTCCACAACTGGCCATCGCATTGCAGGAAGGGTGGGGAAGCATTCCGCAAGAGCGACTTCGTCGACATATCCAGTCTGTGCCGAACTGAACTGCAGTAGTGGTGGTCCGATTAATTGAAATATTCGAAGATTGGTCGCAGTGACTAAACGACCAAGCAATCGATCATGTTTTTGTGCAAACAAACATAACCAGGAAAATCTGATAAATGACGCTAACCAATTATTTTCGATGATTTTAGGACAACACAGTAATAGGTCAGGATATAGTCACTGACGAATGTGTTGAATAAGATAAGGTTTTGAGAAGTAGGCCGGACTTTACAAGCAGGCATCCAAACTTTGCACAACACACAAGTACTAAGGCATAAGGATCACTTGGCGGTCTGGGACAGAGATACTGACACAAGTATGCTTAATGAGTCTTTCATCTCTTAGAATTCGCCTGCTGGCACGTGATATAAGTGGAATACAGTTCAAAGAGGCCATCAACCAGATTGACCAATCCAAACATTATATATAGAACGATCTCTTCCAGAGGTACACAAACATTATCTTACCTTCATGTAAAATACTTAAATTTCATTGGTCAATGACAAGTAACAAGTTTCCGTGTCACCTTCCCAGGAGAGTTTTGTACCTGTTGTGGAAGATATTATAAGTTGTATGCTTCTCTCGAGGGTAATACGGTCTGGTGTACGCCTCTCTGTAGCAGTGTCACCCGAGCCGGTAGGCGAGAGAAGCATACAACTTATAATATCTTCCACAACAGGTACAAAAGAGGGTTTGATTAACTCACAATCGAGACAGTTCTCTTCGTTCCACTGGGGCGGTGGGGTAGCCTAGTGGTTAAAGCGTTCGCCCGTCACGCCGAAGACCCGGGTTCGATTCCTCACATTGGTACAATGTGTGAAGCCCATTTCTGGTGTCCCCCGTCGTGATATTGCTGGAATATTGCTAAAAGCGGGCGTAAACCTAATCTCACTCACTCACTCACTTCAGAGGATCGTGCGAAAACAAATATAAATACAAATACAATACGCTTCTCAAACGATGCACGGACTGCACGCTATTATCGGTATACCGCAATACGCTTCTCAAACGTAGCACGGACTGCACGCTATTATCGGTATACCGCAATACGCTTCTCAAACGTAGCACGGACTGCACGCAATTATCGGTATACCGCAATACGCTTCTCAAACGTAGCACGGACTGCACGCTATTATCGGTATACCGCAATACGCTTCTCAAACGTAGCGCGGACTGCACGCTATTACCGGTATCCCGCAATACGTTTCTCAAACGATGCGTACTGCAATATGTTTCAGATAGCTAGTATATTGCGTAAAACAGTATAAAGGTTTTATGATTACATCCATGGTGTAAGTTAAGTTAACATAGACTTACATCTACAACTGATGTTTCCCTTCATAATTGTTTGGCAAGACGGTTATAACATATAAATATATGCTATATATCAAACAACAAACTATATATCAGTAGTATATAAAATATAATCTTTAGATATCCAACCTATGTTTGAGGTTGCTGTTTTCCATGACACGTGTTTATCTAAGAGGTCTGACTAATGGGACGTATGACTAATGGAGGTGACACCTGTCAAATATGTCAAATATTTAGAATGAATCTTTCTCAGTGAAGTACACAGTCTAGTACTGTTTAGAGTATTGAGTCCCATCTGGGATTCGAACCCACACTCTGTATTTTATCAGGCAGTAACCTTTTCCAAGGACCTATCCGCCGATATCCACGGAAACTACCAATATCCCATGCATTTTTATTAACGAATAACTAGAATCGGTACGTAAAGCGTAATCCCAAAATAGAACATACTCTAATACGTCTTAATTACCGTGTCACGCTTGACCTGGCAGCTGTGATCGGGTTTTCAGGGGAATTCCCGACCCCGACAAAGCTTGTTGAACAATACTCACGTGGGACTGTGCGTGTCAACTTATTGTCGGGGGTAAGTTCCATATATGTAAATGTCTTCAGATCTGGTAAATCAACGAACACGATTATCAAACACTCGTGATCACAATCGGAGTTCATGTACCGTGAATTTGTAGGGAAACAAAACTCCAAGTCTCGGTCTCTCGCAGGCGCCATTTTAATCATCTCTCGGCGTCATGGGTCAACGAACTGGCTTTCGGATTAGCTGGGGAAGACCTCTTTGACAACCAGGGGAATCCCCTCGAATGCCGATATGGGGTTTCGTGTACCAAGACATTAAAGAAACACGTTCAAAGTAAACAATAAATTCATATGAACAGAATTTTTTATGTTTATCAAATAGCATCTTCTAAAATGCCAATCAAACAAATAAATTCATATTTATTTATAAGGAGGGTATGATTGAGTCACAGATGTTCTATTTTCGTGAAAAGAAAGAACATTGACAGAAATTTACTAATTATCGTAAGTTTCGTAAAACGTTTTCAAAGTTTCCGTAACTTGGGAAATTTATTCCAGTTCTTTGGGATATAGAGAATCACACCCGAGTCCCTCTGATATCAAAGTTATCACCACTCCTGGCTTGCCGAGGATATTTTTACCTTTATCAACGAGTGTTGATATAATTGATATCAGTAGACACGAGGGTGAGATTCTATTTATCATAAAAAATCATTCTTCATTAGTTTTCAATGAAAAATGTACATCCCTGAAAACTGTACTACAATTAGACTTGCAGTGCAGCGATGTCATAGCATTGTGACGTCATCAAGTTCATGACGTCATATCATTGTCAGGGCATTGTACAAAATCTACTGTCAAAATGACATCTCAAAATGTCACACAAGCAATATCCCTGTAGAACACAGTTTTGGATGATAAATTTAGGAAATAAAGTTGCTCTACCCCAATGTTTTGTAATAAAGTATAGTTTTGCCCTGAACTATTATAATTAAAGCACGAGGACGGTAGTCCGAGTGCTTTGATGTTATATTAGTTCAGGGCTAAACTATACTTTATTACAAAACACATTGGGATAGAGGGAACTTCACGTCTTTTCTAAGATGCTAAATTTTATACTTTCTAAGGATAATTACTATTAATTTAAGGCAGAAAACAAACGACGGTGTCGGTGACCTAAATTAAGAATCCTCGCACAGGGCTAACTTGCGCGCTGTTCTATTGATGTGTCTGCCCCCTACGTTAAGACGAACGTTACCAGAAAAAAAGAAATGATAACAGTTTGATTACGGTTTACGTTCGGATTAAATATCTTCTCTGAATTATTTTAATTACATCTGTGATTAACGTAAACCATATGGGGCAATATGAACGTCGCATTTCTACTACCAACGTAAGTTTAGATCAGTACATCCAGATGAAGCTGAGTTGTCAAGCGACATTCCACGATTGCATTGTGGGAATGTAAACATTGCGAACGTTACCGTGTCGCTGAAAACTTGTGATTCGAATTGACACATTTTAACCGTCGTAAAACATAAACGTAATGTTTCCACCAGTGATGTTAGCTGCGTGAAGCAACTGCAAACCCAGAAACGGGATGCAACGAAGTAGTTTACTGTAGGAGGCCGTACGAGGCGATGACAACTGACATGCATCGTGACGTCGCTTACATTGTGACGTAATGTGAAATGGTTCGATTACGAGGGGGCACACTAGAATGGCGCAGTGACGGGATAACGTCATTCAATTGTTACGTCATCAAAAAAACTATACCTTTATTTGATGCTTGATTGGCATTTTAGAAGATGATATTTGATTAACATAGAGATTTTTTCTGGGTTACATCTTCTTTTTATTCTCTGGGTTACATTTTCTTTTTATTCTCGAGTACAAAATGTATAAATGTATACCAGAATAAAAAGAAGATGTAACCCAGAAAAAAAATCTCTATGTATACCTTTATTGTCTGATAATGGGTTTTTTTTTCGATTGTTCTAACCGCTAGGCATCTTAGAATGCATATTCCTGGCTCTGGTGCCCAGAGTTCCCGCCGCTCCCTGTTATCTCGACAGATGGAATACATATCCCGCGAAACAATGGAGTTACCTTCAGAGCAGAGACCATATCATAATTCTAATATTTATTATATTTATTATGTGGTCTCTGTTCAGAATCGCTAAATACCACATTTTACCACAACATGCTGGTCTGAATGCTTCGCTGGTTTATAAGCCTCGAGGTTGTCACAGAACGATGTTATTCCATCTCTCATGTCTGTGGTCCCTAAATTTGACTTTGTGTTCACCTCAGCAATCTGTGATGCATCGTAGAAAAGGAACAAACGATACATCGCCGCATAAACTGAAAAATACGGACATTTTATTGACGCTTCTTCTTCGTGAACCGTTTCCAAGGGAGGTCACTCTAATCAGATGGGGTCAGACGCATAAACACCCAAAATGGCGACGTCTTGGTATCCTCCTCTACCACACGGATGGGAAGCTCGCTGGGATCCAAACCAGAAGGCATAGTACGTTTACTTACGCTGAATTACTTACTAGATAACAATGTTTATATTTATATATATTGCAACATTCTGTTTGCACGTCAGGTTTTGTGGTCTGCAACAAATTTATGCAGATAAATTACCGAAAATTGCTCAGATAATTTTGAAATGTTTGTTGATTGCGAAATTCCGCTTGCTATTAACGATGTGTGTGTCATGTTGGCCCAGTGTGGTTGCCGCAATAGGGTTTCCACATGTGGTAAATGATAAACGACTATTGTCTTTAACACGACAACACTAAATTCATGAAATTATGATGTAAGTTCCGTTGTGACCATGATCATGAGATCATGGTGACATACGAACATAGCGCCTAATCGAAATCCAGGATTAGGCCTGAAGATTTTACAGATCTAATTTGACATATATTCCTTAAAGTTCGGCTTGTAGCGAAATGTCGTTCTTCAACCATTAGCCTATAGTGAGAGTTGACAGGTCCTTTTGTATCGCATATCAAGTATATTGTCATGTCAACTCTGCTATTATGAATATTAATTCGGTAAGAGTTCCTCCCGTTCCCCCATCCCAAATAATATTTATAAATATACTAAAATTATTAACAAAACTTAACACAACAATTACTAGAGAACTCACAAAATGACTAAAAGTCCAAAATTTAAGTTAGGGTTAGAGTTAGGTTTAGGGTTGGCGGAACGGAAGGAACTCTTCCAATTAATTCATATGTTAAAGGTAAATAACGGTGAAGGGATCGTTGTTGGCACAGGTACTACAGATATATAGGTATGTTTCTGTACACTGAAATGTACCCCAAACAAAGTATGAACATGATGAAGGCACCAACATACCTAAATCATGTAAATGGCAGATAAGGCCATCTTTCTCAACCCAAAACTGAAAGCAGTTCTTGTTATGGTTCCTTTCCGTCTGATTATGAGGGACACTGTGCATCACAAAATATTCATTACTGCATATGCCCATTTCTTATTGTAACAAAATCAAATGCATCTCAAACAACAGAATGACAATCCAGATCAAGAAAACGGTGCTGAATGGAGTCATCCAAGGGTACATTTCTGTCGTACCTGTTACCATGGTTACAACAACGACCCCATTCAATGTAAATAGCACTCCAGGTTTGAGTTGTTGTCTGCTAAGGCTTCTGAGATGCTGAGAGCTGATTTGCTGGCTAACACATCTCAGAGTGGCAAGAAACTGTGTGACTCTTTAAGGACAGCAGAAATAATCTTTGAGGCAATACCTATACAGGGGTGGTGGGGTAGCCTAGTGGTTAAAGCGTTTGCTCGTCACGCTGAAGACTCGGGTTCGATTCCCCACATGGGTACAGTGTGTGTAGCCCATTTCTGGTGTCCCCCGCTGTGATGATGCTGCAATATTGCTAAAAGCGGCGTAAAACCAAAACTCACTCACTCACTCACTCACCTATACACATATCTGAGCAGAGAATGTTTTACCAGTGATCTGTGAATATTTTGATATTACAAAGGACATATATTGATTAGTTAAGGATTCTGTGCCTTACTCTCTGTCAATTCACTGGCTTTATCAGCTTACTGCCACAGTGTTTGCCCTAGGCATAGAATCCAGGAGTCATCATGACACCCTGGTGTCATGAGAGGGAGTCATGGACATGTTTTTGGGAGTCAAATATTAGCAGGTTTTCTGCATCATGGCAGATCTTGTTTTCTTTGTTACACTTAGTATATGTTTTGTTTTCTTTGTTACACTTAGTATATATATACTAAGTGTAACAAAGAAAACAAGATCTGCCATGATGCAGAAACCTATATGTATACCTTGCCTCCATTGTCATGTAACATTCCTGCTTCTCAACGATACAAGAATCTGTATCGAAACGTCGAACTCACGAAATATAGAAGTTGTATTACATAAAGTTTGTCTATATTACTTCCCAATTTCTAAAATGCCACTCTAAGAAGTCATTAATTTCTGCAATCTAAACAGATAAAAACGATGTCCTCGAACGTTGTAGGGTGGTATTATTTCTAAATATTCCTGATGGTTACAGTTTGATAAAAGCATGTATCTCTCACTGAAAGTTTGTTTGTGTTTCTGAATAAGATGATGATGAGATAATTGATAGTTAGAATATGTACAGCCAGAGAGGAATGTTCAGTTGAGTTGCAGGGCACATAGATCAAAGGATTAACTAATAACAGTATCAACATGTTACCTGATTAATCACTGTTATTTTGTCATTTGTGAAATATAAAACATTTGTATATTACAGGGGTGGAAATAACTTTAAAATTGCTAGGGTACTCCGGTACAGTGGCACATGTAAAATCACTTGCCCTGATCATTTTTCCACTATACCGACCGTTTTCTTGTTGATTTTTTAAATAAACAACATAATTAACATTGGAATATCAACTGGACACCAGTACAGTGTGATATACAAATTTGCTTGCCCGACAGAAAAAAAACACTGGACTCGGGCATGGGGCAATGGGTTATTTCCACCCCTGGTATATGTAGGTTTGCTAAAGCAGATGGAATACACCCATATCTGATCATGCAGTGCGTGTACAAACTGTGTACTTTGTTCAAAGGGTCAGCCAATAATCAAGATAATACATTGACTGATTGTGCATTATGCTCAATGTTATGAAACATAACTGGTCTTCATTGCTCCTGTTATCAATACAAGTGACTTTTACAAAGATTTTACATTAGGTAATTATCTACCAGAGCCTGAATTGTGAAATGTTTAACTCCACAATTCTTTCTGACATTTACTGGAGACTTCTGGCATCTGGCAGAGTATTGCAGGGTTTTACCTCGACTCACAAACATGGGTCCCAGGAAACCCCCGTTATTAGCTTTAGGGGTAACTGCAGGCAATATTGGGGGTCCAGTGAATTAATGGTGTAGAGAACTGTATGTTTTCATAATTTCTTCAGAGCCTGGAATACATCATTGAAATGAAATGAACTGGATGAAATGATGGCATGCACATAACTGCTCTGAAAGAAACAACACAAAACTTAGCAAAGTCATAGATTTGTTGTGGGTACAATGAATAATATTGTGCGCCCCTCACTGCCTCCATTCTCTTCATTTGTGCATACTGGAAGCACATTTATGCGTCGTGTAAAATCCTAGTAATGGCCCATGTAAATGTGGCAGACTGTTGCAGTGTTCACGAATGGTGTTTCAAAGTAACAGGACATTGGGTCATGTAAGTTTCAGATGTCTGTCTGACCCATTGAAAATTCACAGGACCCATAGAATAAAGTCAAACACACATTTCAGATTTTACATTTCTTATAATTGGCATTGAAATTATTAACAAACATAAGATTTATAAACAGCAAACAAGTGACACATGTCACATATAACAACTTCAGTCGAAGTCATTGTGAAATATACAGTCGGACACTGGGGCCGGTGGGTTGTAGACTTCTATCAGCATGATCAGACCTGTGGCGAATCTGACGGATTTGTCAGAGGGTCAGACGCTATTCGTGAACACTGCTGTTGGGTCTGGAAGACGGTGTAGATTAGCCCATGTATGCGTGGCAGACTGTTGGCCTGTAACATGGTGTAGATAAGCCCATGTATACGTGGTCTTGTTCTTCCAGCTTCTTCATAGACCATGTGAACAAAGGGACATCGTGGGAGGACCCTCGCTTCAAGAAACCAACCCAGCCACAAGCTGCTCAGGTAGGACTTAATTCACTCCTCACTTTACCATGGTTACTCAAGGTATGTTCCTCTTTCTTCACCTTTATTTGAAACAGAGCTGTTTCCCACTCTCCCCATTTGATGAACACGACAAGAGGCTGTTTTCTGCTGCACCCAGGGGAATAGTTCGTACAATATGGACAGTGGTATCATTATTCCAAGTTTCTGTTTACTTGAGTCCACAAGATGGCATCAAAGTCAGTTCTTCGTAAGGCCTCCATTGGCATCAGTTACTGCAGTGTAGTGTTGGGAATTGGTTAATATCTCATAATTGATGATTGGTTCATTACGACCGAAATAATTGGTTAGCGTCATTTATCAGAATTTCCTGGTTATGTTTGTTTGCACAAAAACATAAAGAAAAAACATGTAGTTCTTTGGGTTGTTTTTTTTCTTTTGCAAATTGCTCAAATTTAAAAGATGACTAGTATGTTAGGAACATAAATTTCTTCGGGGTCTTTAAGATAAATTCAATCATGACTTGGACGAGCTTGTAGTGCTCATGAAATGTAACAGACAAAACCAACCGTGTGAAAGCCAACAAGTGTTCCAGAATTGTTTGTATTCGATTATGAGAAAACATGATCGATTGCTTGGTCGTTTAGTCACTGCGACCAATCTTCGATTATTTCAATTAATCGGACCACCACTAGTTTAGATCGTGATGAATTGTTTTGAGTGCCATATCAGCATACATTTGCATGATAATGAAGATATTTCAAGTAATGAAAACATACATAACTATAGATAATGACGGTCGATGAAATTTTTTCTGTGAACATGACAAATACCTTTGCTAATATGATCAATTAATGTGTATATTAATTTAATATCTGTGGACAGTTTAAGCAGCACGTCATAAGTATTGTTTTGGTGTGTAGAAACTGGGATGCCAGGTCATTGCCAACAACCCATACTTGTCATGTGTAGTAACTACATAGATCGTGTGTTCAGACATGTTGACTTGGTTGACTTGCTGTCATTGTAGCCTGATGGAGACAGGTGGATTATGTTTGTGTTGGTACAAATTTAGTGTTTACACTCTGCTATCTGTTGGAAACAGTTTCTGAAACTCAGCGGAGTAAACTCAGTCAGCGTCAGGGGACGAGCAGGCAAGACTTAGAGACATGACCATTTTCTAAATGGCATTGTGTATTCATAGCTTTCGGCCGTGGGAGCCGTGCCAATTGATACTTATCAGAGGGGTACACAAAGTCCGCAGTCTAGACTACCAGTTGACCGACTTCCATTTTGGTTGAGGCTGCGGTGGCTGAGCGGGTTAGGCGGCTGACTTTGTGTGCTGGCCATTAGGTGCCTGACGGTGTGGGTTCAAATCCCGGATTCGACTTAACCCATTTAACTTAAAAGTACTAGAGTGTGAAAGTGTAATCCCAAATATAACAGATGTTGATTAATGAGCAGGGTACCTATCCCCTAGACGAGTGGAGTACTGATGAACGAACAGAGTACTGAGTAACATGCAGAATACTCTGAAGGAGGACTATCAGACGGAGAACAAAGCTGTTGGCCTACGGGCTTGTGTTTAATTTGACCACTGAGTGTGATTGTGAAACAACATATACTTACTTTCAAACAGGTGCTCATGACTTTTAGAAACTAACTTGTCCTGGCTAATTTTGCACTTGCCCTGATTTTTATGACATAATCATGATGATGTAATTATGAAAGAATAAATCAACATGGTATTTGATGTTAATGTTCACTGGACTATTTATTGAGAAGGGATAAATAGCAAAGAAAGATAACTCTACTTTATTATCATTGCAATATTTAATAGCTACATTTTGAGCAGATATGAAATGAAATCGAAGTTTATTTGCAGTTTGAAACCGTAAGCAGAGATCTAGTGGCCCACGGACAAGTAAGATACCATTAATTGATTGCCTGAAATGAAAACTGACTTGTCCCGGGCGTCGGGCGATGGGATTTTTGAACCCCTGGATACGTGGCTTCAGTCAGTAAAATCCAGTGATTGACGTCATGAACATTTTTGTACACAATCAGGATATAAAGATATGCATCAACTAAGTTAGCAAATCTGACCAACCGATCTCGTTAATCGCCTCTTATGGCAAGTGTGGGTTGCTGCAGACCAAGTCTACCTGGATCTGGTTTAGCTACTCTCACAATGTCTGGGGCATGAGGTGCAAGTTTGCATCACTGATCATGAAAATGCTAGTCAGTTGTAGCAGTTCCATCTATCAGCATGATTAACTGTGTATAGATTGAGATGAGCTGTATCATAGTGTATGTATCTGTGTTGTCCTCTGTCCGCAACAGCTTTTTCATGTGCTTTGTGTGTTAAAGATGTACGCATGATGGCTTCTTCCGTGAAACAGACAATAGATTGTCATTTCAGTCTCTATCAATTAAAAGTAAAGTTAATGTAAGGGACATTGAACTGATTAATCATTTTGTTTTCCTACATCAATATGGAGTTACTGTAGGTCAGTAGAGATTTGCCCTGAGTGTCAGCTTCAGTAAATTGGTCAATGTCTGTAATCTTCTATCTGGCATCATCTGTGGTATAAGTGGAACTCGAAGCATTATTAGCTACATTCTATTTACTTACAACAATGTCAATAAAGATTTAAGATGATTTCACGGAATACCATCAGTGTACATCGCAGGCTTATGTGGTGTGGTATCCATGGTAACCCATATTGTGTCCTACCCAGGCACTCAGCCACTCTGGTGGAGCTTCCCGCTCCCATCATGCACAGCACAGGGGTCAAGGTCAGCGAGGGGAGAGCATCCCTATGCGAGATATGCAAAGACAGGGGCATGCCACGCAGTCACAGGTCCGTAAGAAGCAGGCACTGCTTGTGTTTGTAAATGTCCAAGCTGTGGCCTCACTTTGGACACAGTGGTTTTACACTGAATAAAATATTCTTTTAGATTTTCGTTTAAATTTGTTTAAAATTGTGTAGCTATGGAGAAATGTAAAGCTTGCTTGTTTGGTGTGTTGATGCCTTGATGTGTGTTTTGTATGAGACGGAGCAATGGTGCTGGTCAGTATTCTAATTCCCAATATGGGAAGGGGACGCTTAAAAGTCTCATTAAATATATTGAATTTGTAAAAATCAAGAAAAGTCTTTAGAAACCTGGGCATGTTGACGTTATTGTTAAAGTGAAAGATTGATAGAAATGTGAAACATTGATAAACATCAATATTAAAGCAAAACATTGATATGAAAGTGAAACGTTGATATTAAAGTGAAACGTTGATATTAAGGTGAAACGTTGATATTAAGGTGAAACGTTGATATTAAGGTGAAACGTTGATATTAAAGTGAAACGTTGATATTAAGGTGAAACGTTGATATTAAGGTGAAACGTTGATATTAAAGTGAAACATTGATATTAAAGTGAAACGTTGATATTAAAGTGAAACGTTGATATTAAGGTGAAACGTTGATATTAAAGTGAAACGTTGATATTAAAGGTGAAACGTTGATATTAAGGTGAAACGTTGATATTAAGGTGAAACGTTGATATTAAAGTGAAACGTTGATATTAAGGTGAAACGTTGATATTAAGGTGAAACGTTGATATTAAGGTGAAACGTTGATATTAAAGTGAAACGTTGATATTAAGGTAAACGCTGATATTAAGGTGAAACGCTGATATTAAGGTGAAACGCTGATATTAAGGTGAAACGCTGATATTAAAGTGAAGCGTTAAAGCGAAACGTTGATATTAAGGTGAAACGTTGATATTAAGGTGAAACGTTGATATTAAAGTGAAACGTTGATATTAAAGTGAAACGATGATATTAAAGTGAAACGTTGATATTAAGGTGAAACGTTGATATTAAAGTGAAATGTTGATATTAAAGTTTAAGATGTTGTTACAGGAAAATGTTTCAAACATTGATATTAAGGTGAAACATTGATATTAAAGTTTAAGATGTTGTTACCGGGAAATGTTTCACTTTATCAACAACTTTCACAACCTTTTATTAACATATTGCCCTCTTTAACCTCACTTTTCTTCAGATATGCACAAATTTTTTGACTTCATTGTAAACATTTCTAGAAATATTAGTGTGAATAACTATTTTAATGTTTCTTTTTTTGTTATTGATTCCTTAAACACTTATTAAACATTGCTAAAAGCCTGAACATGTTAGAATTAAAACAATGTCCAGAATAATTAGAAGTTTATGCTTGTGGATTGACTTGGTGATGGTTGCCTGAAGGCCATGAGTGTTGAAGCGGCCATCAGTGGGAAGAAGGGACTTGGATCGGCTTGGCTGTTCTTCTTCAGCTAACTGGAGACCATGTTATGTTGTGCCTGTTGCTTAAGATGTTGGTGCACGGTTTGTTGTAGGACAGAACTCATTTGTTAGCAGGGATAATGTTTGGCAGTACTTGGTGATGGATAATGTAGCCGTGGTTACTCCTGGTCCTCATACCAATTTGCAGTATCTCTGTGCTGTATGATGTACATGTACTGAGTGATATACTCTTCCACTGTTTTCTCTCGTTTGAGAGGCGGTGGGGTAGCCTAGTGGTTAAAGCTTTGGCTCGTCACGCTGAGGACCCGGGTTCGAATCCCCACATGGGTACAACGTGTGAAGCCCATTTCTGGTGTCCCCCGCCGTGATGTTGCTGGAATGTTGCTAAAAGCGGCGTAAAACCGAAACTCAGTCAGTCAGTCAGTCTCTCATTTGAATCTTTCATCTGGAAGCCCTGGGTGCCCATTATCTGCATCAATCCCGTCACCAATGTTACAGTAACATGATGGTCAAAGAGAATAATCTGTTTCTGTAACATTCAGTTATTTCAAGAATACACTCAGGTCCAGTAGTGTTAAATGGTTCAACGTTCAGTTATTTCAAGAATACACTCAGGTCCAGTAGTGTTAAATGGTTCAACATTCAGTTATTTCAAGAATACACTCAGGTCCAGTAGTGTTCAATGGTTCAACATTCAGTTATTTCAAGGATACACTCAGGTCCAGTAGTGTTCAATGGTTCAACATTCAGTTATTTCAAGAATACACTCAGGTCCAGTAGTGTTCAATGGTTCAACATTCAGTTATTTCAAGGATACACTCAGGTCCAGTAGTGTTCAATGGTTCAACATTCAGTTATTTCAAGAATACACTCAGGTCCAGTAGTGTTCAATGGTTCAACATTCAGTTATTTCAAAGAATACACTCCAGTAGTCCAATGGTTCAACATTCAGTTATTTTAAGGATACACTCAGGTCCAGTAGTGTTCAATGGTTCAACATTCAGTTATTTCAAGGATACACTCAGGTCCAGTAGTGTTCAATGGTTCAACATTCAGTTATTTCAAGAATACACTCAGGTCCAGTAGTGTTCAATGGTTCAACATTCAGTTATTTCAAGGATACACTCAGGTCCAGTAGTGTTCAATGGTTCAACATTCAGTTATTTCAAGAATACACTCAGGTCCAGTAGTGTTCAATGGTTCAACATATGACAGAAGTAATACAGTTTTTTACTTTATGGAGTGAAATATATTTTGTGCATGTCACAGACTGCCTGTTTAAAATATTTGCAATAAGAGTGTGGCATATAGTAACATAACTATGTGTCATGTATAACACTACTACATCTGGAAATAGAGAGGGATCAGTTTTATTGTAGGATCTTCCATGTTGTCAGTGGTGGGCTGCAGATGGAATGCCTAACAATGTAATGCTGGACGAGGTTACTTTCTTGTTTGGTAAAACCCAGTTGTCACTACGCTTGGTAAAACTCAGTTGTCACTATGTTTGGTAGAACCCTGTCATCACTATGTTTGGTAAAACCCAGCCGTCACTATTTGGTAAAACTCAGTTGTCACTACGTTTGGTAAAACCCAATTGTCACTATGTTTGGTAGAACCCCAATTGTCACTACGCTTTGGTAAAACTCAGTTGTCACTATGTTTGGTAGAACCCTGTCTTCACTATGTTTGGTAAAACCCAGCCGTCCACTATGTTTAGTAAAACCCAGTTGTCACTACGTTTGATAGAACCCAGTCGTCACTATGTTTGGTAAAACCCAGCAGTCACTATGTTTGGTAGAACCCAATCGTCACTATGTTTGGTAGAACCCAATCGCCACTACGTTTGGTAAAACCCAGTCGTCACTATGTTTGGTAAAACCAATCTGTCACTACGTTTGGTAAAACCCAGTCATCACTATGTTTGGTAGAACCCAGCCATCACTATGTTTGGTAGAACCCAATCGTCACTATGTTTGGTAAAACCCAATTGTCACTATGTTTGGTAAAACCAATTGTCACTTTTTGGTAAAACCCAATCATCACTATGTTTGGTAAAACCCAATCGTCACTATGTTTGGTAAAACCCAGTTGTCACTATGTTTGGTAAAACCCAATTGTCACTATGTTTGGTAAAACCCAGTTGTCACTATGTTTGGTAAAACCCAGTTGTCACTATGTTTGGTAAACCCAGTTGTCACTATGTTTGGTAAAACCCAGTTGTCACTATGTTTGGTAAAACCCAGTTGTCACTATGTTTGGTAAAACACAGTTGTCACTATGTTTGATAAAAACAGTCGTCACTTGTGATTATGGAGAAATTATGAGATAAAGGAGAATGTTTTGTATGGTTGTTTCTGTGTATTTGACCAGTTTGTGTTTCATGAGTCTGTGTTAAGGATATCAATGTGAAATCAATACTGACTATGTTCGCTCTGCTTGGTCTATTGCCATGGTAACATGGAGGCAGCACATTATTGGTACTGATGAGAACATCGTCCCAAACGTCATTTCCTTCTACTTGTTGCAGCGATGTCAACACAGGTAGTCATAATCTTGATATGTCCTCATAACTTGGCTAGTTGTCTTAGGCAAATCAATAGCTGTATAGAGTTGTGTCCCTTACCTGTGCCAGGATCCACTGATGTGCTGTGATTATGACCCTTGGTTTGTCAGCTGCAGGTCCAGTGAGTGTCAGAGTGGTACAAGTCTGAATCCACCTTATCCATCAATCCAATACAGTGTGAGATATCTTGTGGACTTGCTAAGCACAGATCACCTTCTTTCCTTGCTAACTTCATACTTGTCACATGTTCAGGGACATTTGGCAGCCAGTTATATTCTATTGCTTTGAACAATGCAAGCAGACAAAATCCCCAGCTAAAATGTGTTAAAGCTAATATAACTTCCTGTTACACTGCATGTGCTGTTATCACACTTCGCATCCAAACCATATCACTTTTGTGTCATTGTACTAGAATCAAGATACTTCACTTTCAAGAGCGGACAATGCTATTGCACAGAAGGTCAAGGCTATACTGCCCACATGTCCTGAAACGGTCATCAAGCAGACACTCATCAAGTAAGTATCACGCTGTACATTGAGACCGCCTCCGTGGTGTAGTGGTTAGAGCGTCTGCCCAAAGAGCCGGAAGGTCGCGGGTTCGATCCCGACAGCGTCATACCAAAAGACGTTAAAATATGGTACTTGTTGGTCACTGCCTGGCTTTCGGTGTTAATGGGTACAACAAGGACTGGTCGGCCTCGAGTCAGTATAACGTGTCTGAGAGTGGGGTATTCATGCTTCACTGCAGCATTGTATCTCAGTGGGCTAGCACTATAAAACCAGCTGAAGTCTGGGCTAGTACAAGCAGCTGCACATGCACATACACATGCCGATGCGTCAATGGGCGAAATCTCCTCAAAGCTACGACGTTAAACCCCATATCACCTCACGCTGTACGTTGAACTAGTCACTGCCTTAAAACAAGAGCTACCCAGGTAGCCAAGGCACCACAAAGTGCCCAGTTCTGTGAACATCCTGAAGGTCTGTGGAACTTGCTGCTTGTTCTGGATATAATTAGTCTATTATATACAAAAAGGGAGGGAGAATACAACTCTTGCAGTCACTAGAAGCCCGAAAGTTATTAAGCGGCTTTCTCATCCTCATCGATGTACCCATTCACAGCTGGGTGGACTGGGACACATAGTCACAGTACTTTGTCCAAGTTTACTGCACGCTGCTGTACCCGCAACTAGGTGTTTGTACGCGATATTCATGTGGCCACCATCTGGTCATATACCAACGAATTTGTGGGTTCTTTTAAGTGCACAGGGTTGTGTAGTGTACATGTTCTGTGATCATCATGACATCAGGGTCCTCAACTCCCTCCCGTTCTACCCTCCTCTTCCATCTACCATTCTCACTTCCCTCTCCTGTTCTGCCCCTCTTCAATTTACCCTTCTCTACACCCTCCCCCATTCTACCCTCCTCTTAATTTACCCTTCTCACTTCCCTCTCCTGTTCTACCCTCCATTTCCATTTACCCTTCTCACTTCCCTCTCCCGTTCTACCCTCCTCTTTAATTTACCCTTCTCACTTCCCTCTCTCCCGTTCTACCCTCCATTTCTATTTACCCTTCTCACTTCCCTCTCCCTCGCTCTGCCTACCCTCCATTTACCTCCTCCATTTACCCTTCTCACCCTCCCTCCCTCTCCCTTCTACCCTCCATTTTTACTATTTACCCTTCCTCATGCCCCTCCCCCTTCAATTCTACCCTTCTCTCATTTACCCTCTTTAATTTACCCTTCTCACTTCCCTCTCCTGTTCTACCCTCCATTTCTATTTACCCTTCTCACTTCCCTCTCCCCGTTGTACCCTCCATTTCTATTTACCCTCCGTCTCACTTCCCTCCCTCCCACGTTCTACCCTCCTCTTTAATTCCCTCCCCTTCCCTTTCCCTAACTTCCCTCCCCGTTCTAACAGCTCCTCTTATATTTACCCTTCTCCTCCCTTCCCCTGCTGTACCCTCCTCTTTTCATTCCCTCCCATTCTCCACTCCTTTTCTCCTTTCCCTTTTCCCCCTGTCTGGATGCATGTATTTAGCTTCTGAAATAACGCTTTGTTGACAACAGGAACCACAACCACTATGGCCACACACAGTGTAGGAGCTGCTGGGCAAGGGCTACACCAAGGAGCAAGCTGTTCCTCAGCTGACCAACACATCAGCTTCACGGCTCAAGGACATGTTTCCAGTTGCCACAACTGGGGTCATCCAGGACATACTGGCCATGTGAGTTACATCCCGGTTGCCAACATTCTCTTCCCACAGAGGTTACTTGTCATTTCTTCCTACCAAACCTCTGTTCTAACACGGTCATATTTCCCGGTTCTCGTAAAATCCCCCTAGCGGCAAAAATCGCAACACGAATTATCTCCCTTCTTTTGTCCAATCAGAACACGTGTTACATCAACTTGACTAATACAAGCAAATGTTGGGTCACAAATATCCCTCCTCTGCCAGGAACTTGTGTTGATGTGACACACAAGACATTTAATGGCTAGCTTGTCCGTTGTCAACGAGGGGATGGAGATGCCATTGATCCGCCATTTACATGAATGAGTTCTGTCTATAAGAAACGTTTGCAAAGCATACGGAAATAACCGAGGCCTTACTTGCGAATGATCACTTTTGAAACAACGTGCGCTGATTGCACATCTAAATCTGATTGCAACCAATCACGAATCCTGAACACTCGCACCATGAAAGGGCCGTATTAGAACTGAGGTTGTAGGAAGATATGACAAAGTAACCTCCTGTGGGAAGAGAAATGGGTTGCCATAGATGCATTCCAGTTGCCATAGTTTTCTAGCACAGAGTCTCTTAGCTACATCCCAGTTAGCATAGATACAATTTGACCTTTGCAGGTGCAGCAACAATGAGGAGGAAGCCAAGGAGCAGCTCATCGATCTGGGCTTTCAGCCAGCTCATGGCTCACACAGCACAAGCTCGGACAGTGTCCCCAAGCCACTCCCTCGGGCATCATGAGACAACCTCCCACTCTAGTTCCACCCACTCCAGTTCCTCCCACCTCAGTCCCCATCACAACACGCCCGGGCGGACACCGGGCGCCAGAGCTGGAATCACTCACTCTTCAGCTACTTCTCCACAACCAACAGCACAACCGCCCAGTTGTCTGAGGCGAGTAGAAGGAGGTAATGCGCGGAGAATACGCTGCTGTTCTCTTACTCCCTTACACTGCCTCTCTGTGTAAATATTTGACAACCCCTCAACAACTTGCTGACTGTGAATTCTTATTTGACTACCCAACATTTTTTATCTTTCAATTTTTATGCGAGAAAAACCCACACAGAAAACATATTCCATACATGTTACTCTTTTTAATGGTGAAATTAAAGAAAAGTACAATATGATACTGTGGCTTCTGTTTACTTTGGGAACTGGTTGTTTGAGTACATTTTTCCCATGCAGAAAGCACATTTACTGGTATGAATACATGACTTACTGGCACCAAAACTTTAGAAGCCTAAACAACTAATGGCTTACTTACACCTTTGAAACCTCTTTGTGCATACAACTTTATCATTTTACCCATATTATTTTTGCAAGATATATTTTCACAGTGAGGGCCTAGCAATCAATTCAGGTGGTGATTTGGCATGTTTCAGTCTATTATTGCCAGCATTGGGGTATTACTGATTTTAGTAGCCAGTGAACATGGTCAATGTACTTACCAGCATATACAAAATTAAAGACTTGACATCAATATTGAATGGTCACTCATAAGTGTGAGAGGGGTAATTCTTCAGAAGTTCTTGTGCCGAACAACAGCTGTTGCCTGGTAACAGTTAGTTCTCTTGAAAACAACAGATTCAATTACAAACAACTGTTACAATAGAATTGTCTCAATTGCATGCATCACTGTTCGTCTATAAGCTAGCGCTGTTGGTAATGCCAGTTCCCATTTTGTTTCATGTTCAGTGAAGACCAAGCTAAAGTCGCGGTATCCATGACAACAGAAAACGCACACCCGCCATGTTTCCCCTCAGTTTACCAAGTAATGAGTATCTGTTTTGTTTCATGTTCAGTGAAATCCAAGCTCAAATCACAGTATCCCAGTGTGAGTGCAGACATTGTTACAATGGCTGGAAGCTACAGGCTACAGTGAGGAGAGCCAAGAGAGTTCTGGGTGGGACGTGACAGGGTGGGTAACAGCTGTGGCAGGAGCATGTAGAAGCAGGGAATACTGAATGATGTTACCATCACTGTACATAACACCATGTCATTACATCCGACAGAAATTAGAATCAAGTTGAAAAACAGCAAAACATCAGGTGGTGTGATCACCTGGTTATCCTATGATGTTACATGCTCCCTCAATCATGTATTTGTGAGTGGTGGAGTGATCCTAGACTCACTCCCTCAATCAGGCGGTGTGATCACAGGCTCACTGATATCCTTCACACCAGATGTGGTGTGAAACGGCCACCTGGAATCCTGGTCTCACAGTGAGTGTCACTTTGTGTACTGGCTATCTTGTGGAGTCCGTGTCAGTCCTGTGAAGGGGTGGTTGGGTAGCCAGTGGCTAAAGCATTTTGTAGGAGTCAGTGTGATGTCCTGGATATCCGGGCATGTATTTTGCGCGTGGAGTCACCTGGGTTATCCTAGCGATATTGCTAATGGTGGAGTCAGTGATTGATCACATGGGTACAATGTGTTACATGTAAGCCTCATTTCCTGGATGTCCCCAGCTGTGATGTTGCTACCTGAATATTGATTTTGTGGAGTCAAAACTAATGCTCTATTTGTGAGTCATTCACTCACTGACTCAGTGTCACCTGCAGTGTGAGTGTCAAATTCGATATCCTATGGTGCATTACATGTATTTCAGGAGTGTGGAGTCACCTGATGATGTGACATGTATTTGTGAGTCAGTGATGGCATGTCACCTGGATGATCCTATGATGGATATCCTATGAGTGTTGGGTCGAGTGCACCTGGTTATCCTATGGGATGATGTTAGTCTGATATCCTATGTGAGTCATGTATTTCGTGAGTGAGTCACCTGGATATCCTATGGTGTTACATGTATTTGTGAGTCAGTGTGAGTCACCTGTATATCCTATTATATGACATGTATTTGTGAGTCAGTGTGAGTGTCACCTGTATATCCACCTGATATGGTATTACATGTATTTGTGAGTCAGTGTGAGTGTCACCTGGATATCCTATGATGTTACATGTATTTGTGAGTCAGTGTGAGTCACCTGGATATCCTATGGTATTACATGTATTTGTGAGTCAGTGTGAGTCACCTGGATATCCTATGATGATGTTACATGTATTTGTGAGTCAGTGTGAGTGTCACCCTGGATATCCTATGATGTTACATGCATTTTTGTTATTTTTCAGCTCTAAAAAGCCAATCCTCTGGTCAACGAGGTGAGTATCCAAAGATATCCAAATGATATCGGGCCTGTGATGGACCTCCGTAGTTTACTGAGACAGTAAGAAATTTCACTCTATGTTCCGGGCCTGTGATGGACTCAAACACACCATCCTGTGAGTTTACTGAGACAGTAAACAAAGCCGTCACTCTATGTTCGATTTTCCGGCCTGTGATGGACCTCCCTCGTGAGTTTACTGGAGATAGTTTACTGAGACACATGAAATGTCACTCTATGTTCTGGAAATGTTATGGACCTCCGGTAGTTTACTGAGACAGTAAGAAATCTCACTCTATATTCTAGACCTGTGATGGACCTGTGTAGTTTACTGAGACTGTAAAAATGTCACTCTATGTTCGGGCCTGTGATGGACCAATCGTGAAGTCTACTAAGACAGTTAAGAAATCTCACTGTGTGTTTTATGTCCTTCTGAATGTCACGATGTTTTCAGGTGATCTGCATAACTCTTATTCTTTATTCCATGTTGTCAACCCATGAAGATCTGGGTTAGAATTGATCTTCAGTAACCCATGCTTGTCATAAGAGGCTGACTAATTGGATCGGGTGGTCAGGCTCGCGAGACTTGGTTGACACATGTCACTCCTGGTTCCCATTACGTGAGATCGATGCTCATGCTGTTGATCACTGGATTGTCTGGTCCAGAGTTGATTATTAACAGACTGCTGCCATGTAGCTGGAATATTGCTGAGTGCAGCGTGAAACTAAACTCTCAGCTCACTCACTCCATGTTATCCGCTGTGTTCCAGCTTCCGCCAGTGCCGAGTGCCAGCTCACAAAGGAAGTCAGCCAGCTTCTAATAATGCTCCCCATAAGCCTTGGCAACTGAGACCAGCCTTGACCCGTGGCATTTCTTCTGAACGTCCAAGAACTAGCTAAGAAGGAAGGACCCAGACTCAAGGGTAAGACTGACTATCGGGGCATTCATGGATAGATTAATGCCATATATATGTATATTCTTCAGTAAAAGTACAAAACTTTCTCGTGAGCTAAAATTACCATCAAAATCTGTGGTAAAGTCATGATTATCCTGTCAAGACTTATTTTCTGTAGTCATTAATATGTTAATATATCTCATGCATGTCTGTATAGATGTAAGCCTAGTTTTGTAAACACTACAAGAACATGGACAAGTTAGAAATAATCACAGTAAACTACTGCTATAACGAAAGTTAAGAGGGACCATGAAGTTTTGTGAGTTATAGCCAAAGTTTGTTATACGCCAAATCAATTAGAATATACAGCAAGTGGACATGACAGTATTAACATTTCCTTTATGAACATAGTTTTACTGTATTTTCAATTTGATTTTATTGTAGGATTCATATTTTCATTGTTAAAGTGTCTGGGCATTATGCTAGTGCAAAGAAAAAGCTTTTAAAACTGAATGTTAGTTTACTGGCATTTAATACCTGTCCCAGCTTAAAATGCAACTATCATTAATTTAATGTGTTAACTCCTATTCATAGGTGACAGATCACTATTCATTGGTCCCAGTGCACTATTCAGTTGGTCCCAGTGCTATTCAGTTGGTCCCAGTGCACTATATTGATTGGCCCATTATTCATTGGTCCCAGATGGGTATTCATTGTTGTGTTGTGTTGAATGTTTTATGAGTTGAATGTTTTGGTTGTGTTTCATGTTGTTTCATGTTGTTTTCGTCCCCCATAGTACACGAGGGTCATCCACTCATTTCATCAGTTTGTAGTGTAAACTGTCTCTTTGTAGGGTCAAACCATGCATCCTCCAGCCGTGAGACCACCCCCACGCATAATGTAGGGTCATCCACTCATTTCTATCATTTTATAGTGTAAGACTGTTACTTGTAGGTCAAGCCATGCATCCTCAACCGTGAGACCACCCCATAAGTACACGAGGGTCATCCACTCATTTCTATCAGTTTATAGTGTAAACTGTCACTTGTAGGTCAAGCCATGCATCCTCCAGCCGTGAGACCACCCCACCAGTGACCGAGAGGGTCATCTCCAGGACAGGCGTGGTGCCACGCCTACAGCACATCAACAGAAGGCTAAGCAAGTCACAAAGTAAGTGTAGCTTGATCACAACACTGGTACCACTGCTGTCTGAGTTACAGTTGTATGAGAATCTCTTGGATAAGTACTTGAGACAACAACACTGTTGGTGGTGATTGTGGTTTGGGCTAAGTCTCCAGTATCTGTGGCTGTGGGTGGTGAGGGTGGCCACCTGGTTGAGTGCACACACACACACAGCGGCAGCTTAAGGGACATTGTCCTTTACATCAGTCCCTGGTAAGGATGCTATCATGCACAGGCCTCCATACATAAATATATATGAGTTCAGAGGTAATTTACATTCCTTCTGGTCCACAAAAACATTGCTTGGGAAAATGTCTGGATTTAGCATCTCCTACTTAATAAGGGTGCATAACAGTGGTGAGATAAGTGTGGAATCCTTTCTCCCTACATTGCTTGTGTTTAGTCAGTAGATTCCCCTTTGCCTTGTTTTGTCCCTACTTTGAGTGGATTTTGTTGAGATATGGTTTCTGTGTGGTAGCACTAGTGGTAGCAACATAGTCCTCCCTGTCGTCTCTGCTGCATCCAAGGTCGGCCCTCGTCTCTCCACATTGTGTTAGTAGCCAACTTAGTGGTGGGATCCGTCATGACCTAGGGTGGGATCACTTCATGACCCTGGGGGTGGGATCACGTCATGACCCAGGGAGTGGGATCACGTCATGACCCTGGGGTGGCATCCGTCCTTCATGACCCTGGGGTGGGATAATGTCACTGACCCTGGGATGGGATCACGTCATGACCCTGGGATGGGATCACGTCATGACCCAGAGGTGGGATCACGTCATGACCCTGGGTGGGATCCGCGTCATGACCCTGAGGTGGGATAATGTCATGACCCTGGGGTGGGATCACGTCATGACCCTGGGATGGGATCACATCATGACCCTGGGGTGGGATCACGTCATGACCCAGTGGTGGGATCACGTCATGACCCAGTGGTGGGATCACGTCATGACCCTGTGGTGGGATCCTCATGACCCAGGGGATGGGATCGCGTCATGACCCTGGGATGGGATCACGTCATGACCCTGGGATGGGATCACGTCATGACCCTGGGTGGGATCACGTCATGACCCAGGGTGGGATCACGTCATGACCCCTGGGGTGGGATCCGTCATGACCCTGAGGTGGGATCACGTCATGACCCATGACCCAGGGTGGGATCCATCACCATGACCCTGGGGTGGGATCAAGTCATGACCCTGGGGTGGGATCACGTCCATGACCCTGGGGTGGGATCACGTCATGACCCTGGGGTGGGATCACGTCATGACCCTGGGGTGGGATCACGATCATGACCCTGGGATCATCACGTCATGACCCTGGAGGGTGGGATCACGTCATGACCCTGGGGTGGGATCACGTCATGACCCTGGGTGGGATCACGTCATGACCCTGGGGTGGGATCACGTCATGACCCTGAGGTGGGATCACGTCATGACCCTGGGGTGGGATCACGTCATGACCCAGGGGTGGGATCACGTCATGACCCTGAGGTGGGATCACGTCATGACCCTGGGGTGGGATCACGTCATGACCCTGGGGTGGGATCACGTCATGACCCTGAGGTGGGATGACGTCATGACCCTGGGGTGCAGGATCGCGTCATGACCCTGAGGTGGGATCGCGTCATGACCCTGGGTGGGATCACGTCATGACCCTGGGGTCAATCACATCAAGTCATGACCCTGGGGTGGGATCACGTCATGACCCTGGGGTGGGATCACGCATCATGACCCTAGAGGTGGGATCACGTCATGACCCTGGGGTGGGATCAACGTCATGACCCTGAGGTGGGATCCGTCATGACCCTGGGGTGGGATCACGTCATGACCCTGGGATGGGATCACGTCATGACCCTGAGGTGGGATCACATCATGACCCTGGGGGTGGGATCACGCCATGACCCGATCACTTGGCCCTGGGGTGGGATCACGTCATGACCCTGGGGTGGGATCCATCATGACCCTGGGGTGGGATCGCGTCATGACCCTGGGGTGGGATCCTGTCGTCATGACCCTGAGGTGGGATCGTCATGACCCATAGGGTGGGATCGTCATGACCCTGGGGGTGGGATCACGTCATGATCCCTGGGGTGGGATCACGTCATGACCCTGGGGTGGGATCCGCGTCATGACCCAGGGGTGGGATCCTGCGTCATTGACCCTGGGGTGGGGATCCGCGTCATGACCCTGGAGTGGGATCACGTCATGTCCCTGAGGGTGGGATCACGTCATGACCCTGGGGTGGGATCAGGTCATGACCCTGGGGTGGGATCACGTCATGACCCTGGGATGGGATCCCGCGTCATGACCCTGGGGTGGGATCCGTCCATGACCTAAGGGTGGGATCACGTCATGTCCCAGGAGTGGGATCACACGTCATGACCCAGGGGTGGGATCCGTCATGACCCAGGGGTGGGATCATGACCCTGGGGTGGGATCACGTCATGACCCTGGGGGATGGATCACGTCATGACCCTGGGGTGGGATCCGTCGTCATGACCTAGGGGTGGAATCTGGTCAGCGACCCAAGGATGGGATATCGTCATCACCCAGGGTGGATTCTTGTCGGGACCTTGTCTCTACATTGTGTTAGTGGTGGGATCACATCATGACCCGAGGGATGGGATCACGTCATCACCAGGGGTGGAATCTTGTGGCCGGACGTTGTCTCTCTACATTGTGTTAGTGGTGGGATCACATCACAGCCCAGGGTTAGGATCATCATATGACCCTGGGGTGGGATCAAGTCATGACCCTGGGGTGGGGGATCCGTCATGACCCACAGGAGTGGGATCCGTCATGTCCTGGGGTGCTATCCGTCATGACCCTGGGGTGGGATCGTCATGACCCAGGGTGGGATCGATCATGAAACTGGGGAGTTGGGATCACGTCATGACCCTAGGATGGGATCAAATCCTTGATGACCCTGTAGGTGGGATCCGCGTCATGACCAGGGTGGGATGATCACGTCATGACCAGGGGTGGGATCAAACGTCATGACCCTGGGGGTTGGATCCGTCATGTCCTGGGGTGGGATCGCGTCATGTCCCTGAGTGGGATCCGCGTCATGACCCAGAGGTGGGATCACGTCATGACCCTGGGGTGGGATCATGTCATGTCCCTGAAGGGTAGGATCACATCATGACCTGGGGTGGGATAGCGTCATGTACCCTGGGGTAGTGGGATCCGTCATGACCCTGGGGTGGGATCGCGTCATGACCCTGGGGTGGGATCGCGTCATGTCCCTGGGTGGTATCCGTCATGTCCCTAGGGGTGGTATCCGTCATGACCCAGGGGTGGGATCGCGTCATGACCAGAGGGTGGGATCCGTCATGAAGCCTGGGGTGGGATCGCGTCATGACCCTGGAATGGGATCAAGCGTCATGACCCTGGGGTGGGATCAGCGTCATGACCTGGGGTGGAATCTGATCCTGACCCAAGGGATGGGATATCGTCATCACCCAGGGGTGGATTCTTATGGGACCTTGTCTCTCTCTACATTGTGTTAGTGGTGGGATCACATCACTGACCCAGGGGGATGGGATCGTCATCACCAGGGTGGGAATCTTGTGGGGCGTTGTCTCTCTACATTGTGTTAGTGGTGGGATCACATCACAACCCAGGGTTGGGATCACATCATGACCCAGGGGTGGGATCATGTCATCACCCAGGGGTGGGATCACATCATGATCAAGGGGTGTATGTTGTAGGCTACCATAGATCAGTGCTGTCTGTTGAGAGGCTACCATAGAATCAGTACTGTATTTTGTAGGCTACCATAGATCAGTGCTGTCTGTTGAAGGCTACCATAGATCAATGCTGTCTGTTGTAGGCTACCAAAGATCAGTGTTGTCTGTTGTAGGCTACCATAGGTCAGTGCTGTCTGTTGAAGGCTACCATAGATCAATGCTGTCTGTTGAAGGCTACCAAGATCAGTGCTGTCTGTTGGTGGGCTTACCATGAGATCGGTGCTGTCTGTTGTGAGCTACCATAGATCAGAGTGTTGTCTGTTGGCAAGGCTACCATGGAGTCGAGTGCTGTCTGTTGTCAGGCTACCATAGATCAGTGCTGTCTGTTGTAAGGCTACCATAGATCAGTGCTGTCTGTTGTAGGCTACCATGTAGGTCAGTGCTGTCTGTTGTAAAGGCTACCATAGATCAGTGCTGTCTGTTATCGGCTACCATAGATCAGTGCTGTCTGTTGAAGAGCTACCATAGATCAGTGCTGTATGTTGAAGGCTACCAAAGATCAGTGCTGTCTGTTGAAGAGCTACCATAGAAGACAGTGCTGTCTGTTGTAGGCTACCATAGATCAGTGCTGTCTGTTGTAGGCTACCATAGATCAGTGCTGTCTGTTGAAGGCTACCATAGATCAGTGCTGTCTGTTGTAAGGCTACCATAGATCAGTGCTCTCTGTTGTAGGCTACCATAGATCAGTGCTGTCTGTTGAAGGCTATCATAGATCCGTGCTGCTCTGTTGTAGGCTACCTGCCATAGATCAGTGCTGTCTACATTAGAGAGAGCTACCATAGATCGAGTGCTGTCCAATGTTGTAGGCTACCATAGATCAGTGCTCTCTGTTGTAGGCTACCATAGATCAGTGCTGTCTGTTGAAGGCTACCATAGATCAGTGCTGTCTGTTGTAGGCTACCATAGATCAGTGCTAACTGAGTATAGTGTGCACCCCTCTATAATGCAGACACCCCTCTATAATGCAGTTACCTCTTTATGGTTGAGTATTTTGGAAAAAATGTTTTGTGTATAACATACAGACAGAAAGCTGCATCTTATCCCTTCAACAAATTCAGGTATCAAGAAACATACATTCACAAAGAAAATTCAAAATTACAATCATATCAGAATCTGAAACCATCAAGGTTTAGATTATATATGGCTGATATTCTGTTCAATAAATGAATTCATTCATTGCTGCCGTAACCACTGTTATCTTTTAACTTACTACCTCTTCTAAATTGAAAAGTGACTAGTGGTTTGTGTAGTTTTCTTGATGATGCTCCCATGACGTTTCTGGGCTCCGTCCTCTGCCTCACTGTAGACATGTTTGCCCTTCTACATTCCTGTCTTGTGTCAACCATAGTGTTGTTCTCCAGCATGTAAGGCCAATGTCAAGGACAATGTCAAGGCCAATCAATGTCAAGGACAATGTCAAGGCCAATCAATGTCAAGGCCAATCATGGCCGAATGCTGTGCTGTGTCATCATACAGCTTTGCTCATACTGTTAACCTCTGGTTTGCCAAACTCAAATATCTATAGCTGGAACATTGCTGACAGGTGTGAAGAGTGGCGTGAGTTAAGTTTTCGCGCTTTTCGGCAATATTCCCAGCTATGGGGCGGCGGTGGCAGAAGAAATATCCACACATTATTGTTGTGATGATGTTTAATGTCATAGTAACTTCACATTCTGAACTCTATCCTCTGACCTTCATGACCTCTGACCTACCTGACCTCTGACCTTCTTGACCCTGACCTCTAGGATGGTGACGGCTTTAACCACGCACCAATGACATGCTCGATCACCTCGCAACCTCTTGTTGTCTCGCGTGATGCCAAGGGACAGTGTCCCTGATTGCTCACCAATCAAATCACAGCTTACTGGTGGTAGACGCGCTTCTATGTTGATTGTCGTCAGTGGTGAAAGCAGCTTGTAGATTAGGCTGACCAATCGCATCACAGCTTACACAGCTAGAATCGCTGCATGTTGGTAATCGGTGTGGTGTCTTTGTAGATTAGGCTGACCAGTCATCACAGCTTACACAGATGGGAACGCATGCTGGTGTCAATGTTATGCTACGCAGACAGGGTGAATGTTGTAATACACCACAGTGGGCATACGCACTAGTGATTCTTGGTTCACGGATGTTTCCAAAATATTTTTAGCATCAAAAGATTTTCCGATGTTGGCGTTGATTAATCTGCAGACTGGGAATGGTAGTAGTGCAGACTTCAGTGAATAAATCTGAATGTTGTAATCCTTGATTGAAATGTGCCGAAAAATTTAGAACTTTTCTAAGGCATATCTGTTCCATGGCGTGGTAATCAGTCCTGTTCAGAGACCAGCCAGTCTGGGAGGTCTGCATGCGTTTTTAACGGCATAGATGCCACAACTATATTTCGGCTGTAGAAGCGCATCGCTTATCCACCCTTACCCATGTCACAGCTCAACCACCCACCAATCCGCGATAATGGACCTCACAGACACATATCAACACTCTCGCACCCACACCACCATTCTCAGCCCTCTTATCCATCTCACAGCTCAGCCGCCCACAGTCCACCCCATCCAGCGACATCAGCACTCATCCACCCACTTATCCATGTCACAACTCAGCCAACCACCCAGTCACCCAACCCATCACCACCCACCCCACTTATCCATGTCATAGCTCAACCAACCACCCAGTTACCACCCATCCACCCCCACCCTTATCTATGTCATAGCTCAGCCAACCACCCCAGTTACCCACCCATCCACCACCCACCCACCCACTTATCCATGTCGCCAGCTCAATAACCACCCATCACCACCACACCCACCCACTATCCATGTCATGGCTCAGCCAACCACCTGGTCACCCACCCATCCACCACCCGCCGCTTATCCATGTCATGGCTCAACCACCCAAGTCACCCACCCAGTCTCACTCACCCAGTCACCTCACCCACCACATCAACACTCATCCACTCGCTACCCGTGGCAACGGCTCAACCAACTGCTGAGTCACCCACCAGCCCAATCACCCACCCACATCGACGCTCATCCACCTGCTTGCCCGTGTCACAGCTCAACCACCCACACAGTCGACGATAATGGACCTCCACAGACACATATCAACACTCAAGCACCCACTCATCCACCTCACCACCCACACCAGCATTCTCCGCCCTCTTATCCATGTAACAGCTCAACCACCCACCCCAGTCACCCCATCCAACCACATCAGCACTCATCCACCCACTTATCCATGTCACAACTCAACTAACCACCCAGTCACCCACCAATCCACCCCCCTTGCCCCACTTATCCATGTCACCGAAGCTCAGCCAACCACCCAGTCCGCCCACCCATCCACCCCCACTTACCCACTTATCCGTGTCAAAGCTCAACCACCCACCCAGACAACCACCCAGTCTGCTCACCCAGTCACATCACCCGCGACATCAACACTCATCCACTCACTTACCCATGTAACAGCTCAACCACCCACCCAGTCACCGACCAATGGACCTCCTGAACGCATATCAACACTCAAGCACCCACTCATCCACCTCACCCACCCACACCAACATTCTCCGCCCTTTTATCCATCTCACAGCTCAACCACCCACACAGTCACCCCATCCAACCACATCATCACTCATCCACCCACCCAGTCACCCATCATACCCACCCACTTATCCATGTCATGCTCAACCAACCACCCAGTCACCCACCCATCCACCCCACCCACCCGCTTATCCATGTCACAGCTCAACCAGCCATCGAGACCACCCATCCACTTATCTATGTCATGGCTCAGCCAACCACCCAGTCACCCACCCGTCCGCCAACCACCCACCCACTTATCCGTGTCTGCACGCTCGGCCAACCGTGAGTCACCCACCCACTTACCCGTGGCCAGCTCAACCAACCGCCCGGTCACCCACCCATCCACCCAGCGACCCACTTATCCATGTCATAACTCAACCAACCACGTGATCGCCATCCACCCAGCCGACCCGCTTATCCATGTCTGGCTCAGCCAGCCACCCACCTCACCCACCTGCTTATCCAAATGTCCTGGCTCACCCAATCCGCAGTCGCGGTCACCCGCACCCATCCACCCTGTCGCCCCACTTATCCATGTCTAAGCTCAACCAACCCGCAGTCACCCACCCACCCATCCACCTCACCCAACCACTTTATTTATCAGAAAAGCGATCTAAAGAGACACATATATGTGTTACACACTGCCTAGTTTGGATTTCATCAGTGATAGTTACAGGTTTGATGCTCACAGCATACATGTGTCATTAGTGCCTTGTAAACTGTGTCTTGTAGCTGTGTTTTGATGTGTCTTGTGTTATGTTGTGGTGTGTGTTGTGTTGTGCACATGCATTGTTGTGTTGTCAGATAGCCTTCAGAGTCTTCAGATGGAGATTGTAAAACTGTTGTAGATACCTGCCACCTAGATTTGCTGGATATTGAGGAGTGTGTGATGTTATCCTCTGTCTTTGTTTCAATCCCGTATTATTTACAAACATAGAAGTTTATGTAAAACATTCTGTGTATGATGATAGTGATGATGACTGAAGTAACATATCATTGAAGTATTCCTGAACATGAGCAGATCCTGTTAGTATGCTTAAGATGATTCAATTATTAAGTTTGGGTGAAAAATACTAGTTGCAAATCCTCTCTGTAGGCAAGGTGAAATACTGTCAAGAGTTGCTTCCCTTGGCCATTCCAGGATCGTGAGGGCGGTGTTAGCCCAATGGTTAAAGCGTTGGCTCGTCAAGCCGAAGACCTGGAGTTTGATTCCCCATGGATGGGTACAATCGCGTGAAGCCCATTTCTGGTGTCCCCATGCGTGATATTGCTGGAATATTGCTAAAAGCGGTAAAACTGAACTCACTCACTCACTCACTCCAGGATGTGTGCCCTCCTCATCACCCTTGTCTGTCTGCTAACCCTGTGTAGCCTGAAGCCCCAGTTGTGTTGCACACTGTTCAGGGGTGTAGTCCTCCTCATTCACAACAAACCACCCAGGCCATGTAGTTGTGGACAAGATGTTATTTTGCACAAATTAGTCAGGGATAAACAAACTGCCTGTGCAAAGCCATAACATTAGTTTTTATTGAAAACACTGACTGGGAAATTTGTGATTCCAGCTTGGGAATATTTACTGACTCTTACTGCAGACAGGGGGTGGAATATTAGCTTCAAGGTCAAGGTCAATGCCTGCTGCGAAATCCATAATTACTGAAATACTATGAAATAACACTCACTGCCTGGAGCTTATGGACAACACAAACCTCAGAGAACTGTATGACTCATAACATTAGGTTCAGATGAGCTCGGCAAAGTTGTGGTATGTTGCTGAAATGCCCATTACAAAAGCATTAGGATATGCTCATGGTCAATTACTAGACTGACTGACTGAGTTTGGTTTTACACCGCTTTTAGCAATATTCCAGCAACATCACGGCGGGGGACACCAGAAATGGGCTTCACACATTGTACCCATGTGGGGATTCAAACTGGCGTCTTCGGCGTGACGAGTCAACGCTTTAACCACTAGACTACCCAACCGCCCCTCAATTACTAGAAATATGTTCAGTAAAAACCTCCTCCCAAAACATCCTTTACAACTTATATAGGTCAATATGAACAGACCTACAGATGTCTTGTGTCATGGGCTTTATGGTAGTTAGATATTCCATGAACTTGGTTTAGACATATTTACTGTAGTTCCCTATATCCTCATACATGTCAAACGTAAAAATGACCACTTACTTTCAATACAATTCAAATGATTCTCTGATATTTGACATCTCTACCATCCTTGTCGATTTGTGACAGTTCGCCTGTGTATAGATGCAAAGTACCTAGCTCCACCTTGATCCTTCTGCTGTTAAACTCAGTAATAACCTTTCCATATGCATTAACCACAAACTGTCTTGTGTTGATCATCAGCAGGCATCGTGTTCGGCCCACTGCGACCCACGTGAAGTCTCCCGCCAGACGGGTGGTCACATCCCAGCCCAGGAGGAATGAATCTGTGTACAAAACAGTGGCCAATGGACCAAACCCAGCTCTGAGGAACGGCCCAGACAAGACACTGCTGTTGTAAGTTGGGCCCATGGATTTGAAGGGTTCCAGACCATTGACTTGTATGCTGTCATAGCATAAGGATGACCTTTTCCCAATACTTTGACCATTAACTGGCAACATTCAAAGGGCAAAGGTCATTTTGTGGAATGTATGTCTGGACCATTACCCCAGATGTTAGGGAAACAGGGGGGGTGGCAGTGTCATCTCAAGGGTGAAGGTCATTTCTCATAATATCAATCATTTGGCCAGACATTATCATTTGCAGAAGCCTGAGGTCTTCCATTAACTGCCCGACGAAGGAGGGCAGTTGAAAAAGCCCGAGAGCTTCTGCAAATGATAATGCCCTCAAAAATAGCATTACTGTTATTATTGCTAAAATACATGGAATTTGTGTTGATAAGAAAAAGGAAACAATGAAGGAATTAGACTGTAAGTTTACTCAAAACCAACTTCTGACGGGGGTTGACTGACCGAATGCAATTACGTCATCGAACAATTCAAGTGACGTCACAACAGAACGTGACGAGATTCGACCTTGGCCTTTGACAAGACCATGGCCTGCAACATGTCAAACTATGTCAGATACAACGTCAGTTTTCAGTGTTCGGTTTTGGTCATACAACAACGTTAATAGTGCAATTGTTAAGGTTAGCACCAGCAAGAAAGCCAATATTACCGCTATTTAAAGCGGGAATTCCGGATTGCTTTGACTTTTTGGCCCCAGAATATCTGCCAGTCCAAAGCCAAAGTCGAATGAACCGACACACCCACTATGACGTCACTTGACAACAGAACTGATAGTGGCCCGTCGTTAAGGTTGAGCAGTCCAATATCATTTGCAGCAGCCCGCAAATTTCTGATAATAGGAGAGCCGTTTCATGATAATGCCATGTGTTTTAGCTATAATAGACATTAGTCATGCTACATACAACCCACTTACATCAAGTTTGAAGGTTACATGCACAACACGTCCACTACCTTCAAACAGAATTCCATTTGAGTCTTATAACCCTTGGTAACTGTCACTGATTCAGTTTATTTTCCATCTCAGATCTGAATACACCCCCTGCTCAGGGCCCTAACCCAGCATACAGATGTGGACCTGACCGGGGTCGAGTTCACGGGAGCCAGGGTGCCCAGGGCCCAGACCTGTCTATCCGATGTGGACCCCAGAGTGAGCTTCATGCCGGTCCAAGCATAGAGAACCTCAGTGAGACAAACGCTCACTCGCTGCTCGTGTCGGCCGTGTAGACGGTTACTGACTTGTTAAAGTAGGACAAGGTGGAAAAACAATACCCACAAGCCGATGTTGACTGAAAATATGTTTTGATTGTCAGGCAATTTATCATGTATTTGTAACAGTTAATGATTAGCTTGTGTACACACAGACCGTGTTGCAGTTTGTTTCTTCGGCTACAATGTCTAGATGTGTCGTGGAGCCTAGTCGAACTTTAAACAAATGGACTGATTTAATTTTATCAGAATAATATCTCGTACACAATCTCTTTGCATGTCAGTAAATACTCTCTCCTCAAGCGTCATGTCAGCTATTTAGACATGAAGCTCATGTAACCAGATACGTTGTCATTTTTAACAAGGTCAACAGATTCTTTTTTAAAGGATAACATTTTGCATGGTGTATTTTATTAATAACAAGAATGTCTTATCCATTTCTACTTTAATGTTGTATGTGATTATACTATTAAAACCCTTTGTAAATAACTGGAAATCACTCTTGTCGTCCAGAAGGTGATGCTTGGCATTTTGATCAAATCTGTTTGTATGTGTATTTTTTGCGAGATTTGATTTATGACTGTTTTGTGAATGTGGGGGTTGCAAGGTATAATGTGCCTCTGTTCCTGTATAGGGCCTAATTAGCTGTGTTGATTGGCTGTTCTCTGTAAGGAGTCTGAATGGACCCAAGTAGAAATACTGTTAAAAAATTGGATCTGGAGTGTACATCGTGTGACGTAGCTGATAGATGGTCACCCCACATTAGCACTGGGAGTGGTCATGACATCAACCACTGGTTTGCTACGGTCATATTGTAGTATTCAAGTGCAACCTTCCCTTGTCAATAGAGTGATTTGATACATCAGAGAGTCTGATTCACTGATTCATGTCATCATTACCCCGTTGATTATAAGTGATGTGGGGCAGTGGGGAAGCCTAGTGGTTAAAGCGTTTGCTCGTCATGCAGAAGACCTGGGTTCGATTCCCCACATGGGTACAATGTGTGAAGCCCATTTCTGGTGACACCCGCCGTGACATAGCTGCAATATTGCTAAAAGCGGCGTAAAACCCAACTCACTCACTCACTATAAGTGATAATTTTCATCACCAAGTGGACCATGTCAGGATTAGTTGATTGTAGTTCTATCCAGCTTCCCTGCATACTTTAAGTTTAAGATGATCATGAGCCTGTTAAAGTAGGTTTAAGCTTGTGAGAGCTGAAGTATGTTTTGTGTTGTATGTGTACGACATTGGGAATAGTTGTGCAATAGCTGTACACTTTATATCTCAAGATCTAGTGGTCCTTTCCGTAACCTGTGATTGGGGTTTTGGTCAGCTCTGTAGTTTGACCTGCAGGAATCTCAATAGGATAAGTTAAATCTAAAAAAATTATAAGACATGTTTACAGTTGATGAAATAGGTTGCCAAACCTACGTTTTGTTTTCAGTTTGATTTCTTGAAGGTACTTGAGGAACACCTGATGAACCAGTAGTATTTGTATGTTCAATGATAACTGTGTCTTGTGACTGATGTTGATGACATTAGAGTGTTATGTTAAATTGTCTTTCTTATAAAATGATTTATTGTTGACTCATTTTCCTAACAAATATGTATATATACTACTCTCTCCTGTCATGATGTTCATTATTTATGTGTTGGAAACACATGTTGTGTAGAAGGCATGGTAGGCGATAACCCTCTACATTTATCCTTGTTGCATTTAATCGTCATTTTTTTCTACAATAGTATTTTGTTTTCCAGTAATTAAATTATAAATAAATAATTCTTCGTTTGCTGTGTTAAGTTGTGACTAGCCATGTGCTGAGTAAGGTGGGTGTGGTGAAATTTAATGTCGCATCAGCAATATGATAGCCTTATTGTGACCAGGACAATTTATATGGTACCGGTATGATAAATAATAATAATAGTAGTCCATTTATCATGCGCATTGCTCCATGCACAATGCATGCTCGAGGCAGCCAAACAATCTGATGATTATTACCCGGATAACCCAAGCTTTCTGTTATGGGCTATGGGTTATAGTCACATAACTTATTCCATTGGGTACCCAATTTCTGCTGGGTGGACAGAGGCAATTTTGAACAAACTCACTTGCCAAAGATGAGACCACGTGTATCATGCTTCGTTGTGGGGGCAGGACTGAAGTCTTAGGAACTCTCAGGACTCAAGCTGCCAAACACGGTCACCCATCCAAGAACTCGCCGAACCCAGGGTTGCTTAATTTCACCTGATTTGTGACCTGAGCTCTATGCACAGGACCAAGTGTCACCGCCATCAATTCAGTCTATAAAATCTGTTAACAGTGGGCAGTAAAACAGCGAGAGTGTGACTGTTTTTCATTTAAGACTTGGTTTCAATCATATATCGCTATACAGCACAATACAATATGAAAACATTGCTTGCAACTGAAGGTAGAGCACCATTCTTGAGACCACGAGCCCTTGACCCTAGCTGGATTGTCTCCCTCCCTTCAGCTGCTAGCCATTGTGGACTAATGCAGCTGAACATTAAAAGAAATAGGAATCATTCTGTCTCATGTTGTATCCATCTGTATTTCTTAAGTTCGTTTCCTGTAACCAGAATGGCCATGGCTTCAAATCTTGTGACAATAACTGCAAATATATATATTTTTCTAGTCCTCTGCAATTCCACTGTATTCCATGGTGATAACCGTTAATGGTGGTTCGGCTGGTTGTTGTGAGTGTGTGGGAGGCCTACTATGAACAGGGAGTGGAGGACTGACCTCCATGTCCAGAGGTTCAAATCGATTCAAACCTAGAAGAGTTGCTCCTCCTGCCTCTGTATCTGTTTGTCATCTTCAGAATAGTCCCCACCGCGCCAATGCTTGTCATGAGGTCAACACAATATATGGTAGATTCTTCGTCGTCCACTGATCCTGACTCTATTCTGTACAGGCCGCCATCACATGGGTGTTATGTTGCTTTAAGTAAATGCTAAATACTGCCTACTGCTACAGGTGTGATCATTCAGCTCTGTCGATGTGGATATGATACTAGGGAATACTGGACAGTGGAACTACCCCGTTGATATTTGTTTATCTAAACGTACTGGTAAATATCAACTAGATCACTATACGAATCTCTTGCCTAGACTAAACGTGATTCCCTTCTGTGTAAAGAAATGAAGAAAGTTGAATGAAAAATCAAACATCTGAATTGAATTCCGAGCCTCTAAAGCCTACAGCAGATTAACTAAAACACAAATCGATCGTTTTCCACCGTCCTCAACCTGTCACAGCTTCACAGTTCACGTGCGCTCATAGCCATACCATGGTGCCTTCACACAGTCCGACCATTGGTCCGTTTTGGTGAGCAATTGTATATGAGCAGTTCTATATGAACAGTGCTATAAAGAAAACCAAGGTTGTCAAAACATACTTTTTTGCAGTTAACGTTTTTTATTATCAGTCACACAGAACAAATACATTATCTGCTAATAGGAATGTGATCGCCCAGTCCATAATTCTGTAAGAAACAAATAGAAGAATATGATTTACTTTGGGTGTTCAAAATGTTTCGCCGACATCATAAGCAATATGGCTGCAGGGGTGACAGTTGTTTCTGTCAAAGGTATAGATAGGTGTGCTGCAGCACGTCACACACTGACCTAGATATACAGCAGGGTTGTGTCCTTAAAGGTTTGTGAGAAGTTATTAAACACCTCACGATAGAAAGCAGGGTTGTGTCCTTAAAGGATTGGGAGAAGTTATTAAACACCTCACGATAGAAAGCAGGGTTGTGTCCTTAAAGGATTGGGAGAAGTTATTAAACACCTCACGATAGAAAGCAGGGTTGTGTCCTTAAAGGATTGGGAGAAGTTATTAAACACCTCACGATAGAAAGCAGGGTTGTGTCCTTAAAGGATTGGGAGAAGTTATTAAACACCTCACGATAGAAAGCAGGGTTGTGTCCTTAAAGGATTGGGAGAAGTTATTAAACACCTCACGATAGAAAGCAGGGTTGTGTCCCTAAAGGATTGGGAGAAGTTATTAAACACCTCACGATAGAAAGAAAGAGTATTGTTTGTTTGCACCTAATCATATTTTGTCCATTTGGCTGAAAAAGTTGTTTAAGAAACATCATGTAATATTGTGCTATTTTCACGCTTCACACCGAAGGGTGACAAACGGCTGGTGGAACAGCAGCAGAACACAGTTCCTTAAACCCCTTTTTCCGTGATCAATCAAAAAACGTCAGATTTCAGATCCTGTTGGGTACCGAGGTTTCAGGACCAGGAGTCTCATTTATGTTTTGTGGACTTATCCCAATTTCGAGTTATTTAATCATTTGTCGTTCTCATTTGAACCCAAACGGACTATAGCACCTGTGTGTGTCTAAACTACCTGCTAAACCTGCTAGAAGGTCAGGAGACACGAGTTCATGGATCCAGAGACCAAAACATAATCAGTTCACAGGCAAGGTCCAACATCCCACTTAAGAAGTTTCAGATTCAGCCGTCACCAGGATTATGACCACAGTATCCAGAGATTCGAATTTGACGTTATTTAAGCAAAACCTTAGTCAAAAAGAATTTTCTGGAAATATGTTTCTTTATTCACAATCGACCTACATATCATAAAGAGGGTATTCCTTACCTCGTGTTGTGAGTACACTGTCGCCCTGTGTCTTCAAAGCAGGGTTTCCTCCAGCTGCCTCACATAGCCCGCTGCTGCTTGGGCATCAGTCAAGGCGCCCTGGGCCTCCTGCAGCAGTATCTGCCCCTGGTTGACCAGCTGGTTCATTGTCCCCGCTGTAACCATAGTTGGCCCCTTTACAACACCTTGTTCAATTACATTGTTCCTGCTGTAACCATAGTTGGCCCCTCTACAATTCCTTGTTCAATTACACTGTTCCCGCTTGAGAAGTGAGCTTACACACAACACTAAGTTCCCAATGCACAGGGAAAACTGGGATAAGTGATACCTCGGATGTTCCTGGACTTCCAGACAAACAGAGCCAACAAATATAAACAAACCTCGGTAAGAACCCTTGTGAATGTTACACCATCCTATATGGTATCGAGAGAATGGTGTTCGCTTCACAAAGAGATAATGTCTGCAGAAATGAAATGTTACCTTGACCACTGGAACCACTGTAGCCAGCTGTTTGGTAGTCCGGATATTTGGTGGTCATATACTGGTAGGAGGCTGTGTAATCTGTCACAATACCAAGAACATGTTTCAGGGCAGGTAGTCGCTGGAGTACAACAAACAGTACACTACAGGAAGAATGGTACATCTCGGGATAGGAATGTATTAATGTATTGGACTCTCCGAGGACAGCGAGAAAGGGAGGGTGCGGTTGAGAAGGGATCGTACAGAAAATCATTATCAAATTTTATCAAACTTCTCCGAAATATTTTTCAATACCTTGTTCTTCTCTGTAAGGGTGAGCCGAAAACAGGTTCTATTTCTACCTGCAAAGGTTTCACAGTTTAAGCGAATAATATTTCTCGTTTTTTTTATTCTTTTAATTTATTTACTGATAATAATTTCTGGTGTGCTTTTTAAGAGCGTTGGGAGAGGATGTTCAAATATGACGACATGTCACTTACGTCCAGTAAACGATCTTTTTAAGCATTTTGGGGGACAAAATATATAAACAAGTAATCACAATCAAGAATAGACTTTCTTCGCACAACCATTTATGTTGCATTGGCGAGATAACAAGAAAATAAACCACACCCACATGACTTAATTTTAGTACTTTTTCATAGATCGCATAATATGATTTTTATAATTCGAGGATTGTACAGATCCTGTACTGTATGGGTGGGATTGATTTACACCCTCAGATACTGACGTAACCACTTCTCGGAGTTAACCAACTTCTACCATTCTGACAGATTTCACAAGGTATTGAGAAAATGCATAACTTGTAAAGTACTGAGAGGACAGAGGAAGTGGAACAAGAATGTCCACCTCCAGCGATGTATCATCCTCTATATATCTTCTACTGGATATCTCTGTTTGTACATCTCCGTTTACTTCATCAACTGGTCGGAATTGTAAAAGTGTCGTGCTGTCTCATGCCTTACCGGTTGCAGATGGTTTGTAGGGGTATGGAGTTGTAGAGTAGGCCGCTGTTGTATACCCTGAAATGACAGTTAGCTTGTAGGTACAGTGCTTCCGTCCACAAAGCATCTTGCGACTGTCGTTAGCTTACTTGAAAATAAGAGACGTATGGTGAACCGCCCACATTGACAGTGTGGTAATACATGTAATATTGTGAGTTCTGAAATTTTTGAAGTCGTGTCTCCATTTCGTAATCTTCATCCTTGAAGGTGCGGGTTAGAATGAACCTTCAGTAACCCATGCTTGTCGTAAGAGGCGACTAACAGGATCGGGTGGTCAGACTCGCTGGCTTGGTTGGCACATCGGTTCCCAATTGCGCAGATCGATGCTCATGCTGTTGATCACTGGATTGTCTGGTCCAGACTCGATTATTTACAGACCACCGCCGTATAGCTGGAATATTGCTGAGTGCGGCGTAAAACTAAACTCGCTCACTCGTAATCTGCGCTGCTTATCGGGTTTAGAAGTTAATGCAATAAGTCAATTATATTCCCGTGGCCTGAAGATGCTCGAGCACAGCAATCAACAACCGAATGTTCACCACAAGTAACTATTCACCATACCTATCTGTTAACGACCCACAACTGTCCACCACACTAGACTGTCTCCTGTATCCCATTGTTCACCATACCCAATTGTTCACGATACCTGATTGTTCACCATGCCCGATTGTTCACCACATCTCATTGTTCACCATACCTTATTGTTCACCATACCTGATTGTTCACCATACCCAATTGTTCACCATACCTGATTGTTCACCATGCCCGATTGTTCACTATACACCATTGTTCACCATACCTGATTGTTCTCCGCACCCAATTGTTCACCATACCCGATTGTCTACCATACCCGACTTCACGATGTAGCCAACGGTCTTGATAGGAGAACGTTATCTTGTCATTGACAATCCTCGTTACGTTGCGGAAGACGAAGGGACAACATTGTTAAACCGTCAGCGTTATATTTAGATGTGGAAGTGAGGTCATAACGAAGACGAGCAGTTGGTGACAACAGGAATCTCCCCTGTCAGCTTTCAGGGAAGTCTGGCAAGTGAACCTGTGGGAAGAGCTCAGAGATCCAGTACAGTGGTCAATAAGAGATCTTACATGCTTGACGCTTGCCACGGTTCCAGGGAAACCTAGACTTCTTTTTGGTTGTTGATGACTTTTGGGGGTAGGGAGTTGTAGAGTAGGCCACTTTAGTGTACCCTGGAATGATACACATATAGTTGACGGCAGCTCCGGATGTAAAAAGCAAAGTGTGTCTGGAACATCAGTTTGGCAAAGTCACAGTTCGTGATTTACTTACCAATACATGTCTCTTACGAAAATATATCATGTCCAACAAACAGACATTGAAATGTCGGCTTGAAATACAATCAGTGATAGAACTGTCGGAAAAGGACGAGGGTAGGTAGGTATGATATACACCCTAAAAGAAAAGAAACTAGCATAGGCTGACTTTGAAAGCTCTAATGCATATGTCAATAATTAGATCGAAACACGAATGAAACTTAGCCTAGTGACAGTCAGAAGAATGTGAGGGGGTCGTGTGTGGTGAGACTTATTAACTAAATTCATCAGTCTCATGATATCCTATATATCATAGATTTCGAGGATTGTACAGATATTGTACTATATGGGTGGGATTGATTTATACCCTCAGATACTGACGTAACCACTTCTCGGAGTTAACCAACTTCTGCCATTCTGACAGATTTCACAAGGTATTGAGAAAACGCATAAGTTGTAAAGTACAGATATTTAACAGATACGAGAGAGGACGGAGGACCCGTAACAAGAATGTCCACCTCCAGCGATGTATCATCCTCTATATATCTTCTACTGGATATCTCTGTTTGTACATCTCCGTTTACTTCATCAACTGGTCGGAATTGTAAAAGTGTCGTGCTGTCTCATGCCTTACCGGTTGCAGATGGTTTGTAGGGGTATGGAGTTGTAGAGTAGGCCGCTGTTGTATACCCTGAAATGACAGTTAGCTTGTAGGTACAGTGCTTCCGTCCACAAAGCATCTTGCGACTGTCGTTAGCTTACTTGAAAATAAGAGACGTATGGTGAACCGCCCACATTGACAGTGTGGTAATACATGTAATATTGTGAGTTCTGAAATTTTTGAAGTCGTGTCTCCATTTCGTAATCTTCATCCTTGAAGGTGCGGGTTAGAATGAACCTTCAGTAACCCATGCTTGTCGTAAGAGGCGACTAACAGGATCGGGTGGTCAGGCTCGCTGGCTTGGTTGGCACATCGGTTCCCAATTGCGCAGATCGATGCTCATGCTGTTGATCACTGGATTGTCTGGTCCAGACTCGATTATTTACAGACCACCGCCGTATAGCTGGAATATTGCTGAGTGCGGCGTAAAACTAAACTCGCTCACTCGTAATCTGCGCTGCTTATCGGGTTTAGAAGTTAATGCAATAAGTCAATTATATTCCCGTGGCCTGAAGATGCTCGAGCACAGCAATCAACAACCGAATGTTCACCACAAGTAACTGTTCACCATACCCATCTGTTAACGACCCACAACTGTTCACCACACTAGACTGTCTCCTGTATCCCATTGTTCACCATACCCAATTGTTCACGATACCTGATTGTTCACCATGCCCGATTGTTCACCACATCTCATTGTTCACCATACCTTATTGTTCACCATACCTGATTGTTCACCATACCCAATTGTTCACCATACCTGATTGTTCACCATGCCCGATTGTTCACTATACACCATTGTTCACCATACCTGATTGTTCTCCGCACCCAATTGTTCACCATACCCGATTGTCTACCATACCCGACTTCACGATGTAGCCAACGGTCTTGATAGGAGAACGTTATCTTGTCATTGACAATCCTCGTTACGTTGCGGAAGACGAAGGGACAACATTGTTAAACCGTCAGCGTTATATTTAGATGTGGAAGTGAGGTCATAACGAAGACGAGCAGTTGGTGACAACAGGAATCTCCCCTGTCAGCTTTCAGGGAAGTCTGGCAAGTGAACCTGTGGGAAGAGCTCAGAGATCCAGTACAGTGGTCAATAAGAGATCTTACATGCTTGACGCTTGCCACGGTTCCAGGAAACCTAGACTTCTTTTGGTTGTTGATGACTTTTGGGGTAGGGAGTTGTAGAGTAGGCCACTTTAGTGTACCCTGGAATGATACACATATAGTTGACGGCAGCTCCGGATGTAAAAAGCAAAGTGTGTCTGGAACATCAGTTTGGCAAAGTCACAGTTCGTGATTTACTTACCAATACATGTCTCTTACGAAAATATATCATGTCCAACAAACAGACATTGAAATGTCGGCTTGAAATACAATCAGTGATAGAACTGTCGGAAAAGGACGAGGGTAGGTAGGTATGATATACACCCTAAAAGAAAAGAAACTAGCATAGGCTGACTTTGAAAGCTCTAATGCATATGTCAATAATTAGATCGAAACACGAATGAAACTTAGCCTAGTGACAGTCAGAAGAATGTGAGGGGGTCGTGTGTGGTGAGGCTTATTACCTAAATTCATCAGTCTCATGGTCTCCTATATGTTATAGATTTCGTGGACTGACTGACTGAGTTTGGTTTTACGCCGCTTTTAGCAATATTCCAGCAACATCACGGCGGGGGACACCAGAAATGGTCTTCACACATTGTGCCCATGTGGGGATTCGAACCCGGGTCTTCGGCGTGACGAGCCAACGCTTTAACCATTAGGCAGTACACCGCCCCAGATTTCGTGGAATGTACAGATCCTGAACTATATGGGTGGGGTTGTTTTACACCCTCAGATACTGACGTAACCACTTCTCGGAGTTAACCAACTTCTACCATTCTGAAAGATTTCACAAGGTATTGAGAAAACGCATAACTTGTACATTACAGATATTAAAACAGATACGAGAGGGACGGAGGAAGTGGAACAAGAATGTCCACCTCCAGCGATATATCATCCTCTATATATCTTCTACTGGGTATCTCTATTTGTACATCTCCGTTTACTTCATCAACTGGTCGGAATTGTAAAAGTGTCGTACTGTCTCATGTCTTACCGGTTGCAGATGGCTTGTAGGGGTAGGGAGTTGTAGAGTAGGCCGCTGTTGTATACCCTGAAATGACAGTTAGCTTGTAGGTATAGTGCTTCCGTCCACAAAGCATCTTGCGACTGTCGTTAGCTTACTTGAAAATATGAGACGTATGAGGAACCGCCCACACTGACAGTGTGTGGTACATACATATTATATTTTGAGTTCTGAAGTCTTAGAAGTCTTGTCTCTATGTCGTAATCTGCACCCGTGAAGGTCCGAGTTAGAATGCACCTTCAGTAACCCATGCTTGTCGTAAGAGGCGACTAACGGGATCGGGTGGTCAGGCTCGCTGGCTTGGTTGGCACATCGGTTCCCAATTGCGCAGATCGATGCTCATGCTGTTGATCACTGGATTGTCTGGTCCAGACTCGATTATTTACAGACCACCGCCGTATAGCTGGAATATTGCTGAGTGCGGCGTAAAACTAAACTCGCTCACTCGTAATCTGCGCTGCTTATCGGGTTTAGAAGTTAATGCAATAAGTCAATTATATTCCCGTGGCCTGAAGATGCTCGAGCACAAACAATCAACAACTGACTGTTCACCACAAGTAACTGTTCACCAAACCCATCTGTTCACGACACACAACTGTTCACCACACTAGACTGTCCCTGTATCCCATTGTTCACCACCATACCCAATTGTTCACGATACCCAATTGTTCACCATGCCCGATTGTTCACCATGCCCGATTGTTCACTATACACCATCCATTGTTCACCATACCTTGTTCACCATGATCGATTGTTCACCATACCCAATTGTTCACCATACCTGATTGTTCACCATGCCCGATTGTTCACTATACACCATTGTTCGCCATACCTGATTGTTCACCATGCCCGATTGTTCACTATACACCATTGTTCACCATACCTGATTGTTCTCTGATTGTTCACCATACCCGATTGTTCACCATACCCGATTGTTCACCATACTCCATTGTTCGCCATGTGCAATTGTTCACCATACCTGATTGTTCACCATGCCTGATTGTTCACCATGCCTGATTGTTCACCACACCCGATTGTTCACTATACACCATTGTTCACCACATCTGATTGTTCTCCGTACCCCATTGTTCATCATACCCGATTGTTCACCATACTCCATTGTTCACCATACCCGATTGTTCACCATACTCCACTGTTCACCATGCCTGATTGTTCCCATGCCCGATTGTTCACTATACACCATTGTTCACCATACCCAATCGATCTCCGCACCCAATTGTTCACCATACCCAATTGTTCTCCGTACCCTATTGTTCACCACACCCGATTGTTCACCACATCCCATTGTTCGCCATACCCCATTGTTCGCTATGTCCAATTTTTCACTATACACCATTGTTCACCATACCCGATTGTTCACCATACCCAATCGCTCTCCGCACCCAATTGTTCACCATACCCGGTTGTCTACCATACCCGACTTCATGATGTAGCCAACGGTCTTGATAGGAGAACGTTATCTTGTCATTGACAATCCTCGTTACGTTGCGGAGGACAAAGGGGCAACATTGTTAAACCGTTAGCGTTATATTTAAATGTGGAAGTGAGGTCATAACGAAGACGAGCAGTTGGTGACAACAGGAATCTCCCCTGTCAGCTTTCAGGGAAGTCTGGCAAGTGAACCTGTGGGAAGAGCTCAGAGATCCAGTACAGTGGTCAATAAGAGATCTTACATGCTTGACGCTTGCCACGTCCCAAGGCAAACCAAGACTTCTTTTTGTTTGTTGATGACTTTTGGGGGTAGGGAGTTGTAGAGTAGGCCACTTTAGTGTACCCTGGAATGATACACATATAGTTGACGGCAGCTCCGGATGTAAAAAGCAAAGTGTGTCTGGAACATCAGTTTGGCAAAGTCACAGTTCGTGGTTTACTTACCAATACATGTCTCTTACGAAAATAAATCATGTCCAACAAACAGACATTGAAATGTCGGCTTGAAATACAATCACCGATGGAACTGTCGGAAAAGGACGAGGGTAGGTAGGTATGATATACACCCTAAACGAAAAGAAACTAGCATAGGCTGACTTTGAAAGCTCTAATGCATATGTCAATAATTAGATCGAAACACGAATGAAACTTAGCCTAGTGACAGTCAGAAGAATGTGAGGGGGTCGTGTGTGTGGTGAGGCTTATTACCTAAATTCTTCAGTCTCATGGTCTCCCATATGTTATAGATTTCGTGGACTGACTGACTGAGTTTGGTTTTACGCCGCTTTTAGCAATATTCCAGCAACATCACGGCGGGGGACACCAGAAGTGGTCTTCACACATTGTGCCCATGTGGGGATTCGAACCGGGGTCTTCGGCGTGACGAGCCAACGCTTTAACCATTAGGCAGTACACCGCCCCAGATTTCGTGGAATGTACAGATCCTGAACTATATGGGTGGGGTTGTTTTACACCCTCAGATACTGACGTAACCACTTCTCGGAGTTAACCAACTTCTACCATTCTGAAAGATTTCACAAGGTATTGAGAAAACGCATAACTTGTACATTACAGATATTAAAACAGATACGAGAGGGGACGGAGGAAGTGGAACAAGAATGTCCACCTCCAGCGATATATCATCCTCTATATATCTTCTACTGGGTATCTCTATTTGTACATCTCCGTTTACTTCATCAACTGGTCGGAATTGTAAAAGTGTCGTACTGTCTCATGTCTTACCGGTTGCAGATGGCTTGTAGGGGTAGGGAGTTGTAGAGTAGGCCGCTGTTGTATACCCTGAAATGACAGTTAGCTTGTAGGTATAGTGCTTCCGTCCACAAAGCATCTTGCGACTGTCGTTAGCTTACTTGAAAATATGAGACGTATGAGGAACCGCCCACACTGACAGTGTGTGGTACATACATATTATATTTTGAGTTCTGAAGTCTTAGAAGTCTTGTCTCTATGTCGTAATCTGCACCCGTGAAGGTCCGAGTTAGAATGCCCCTTCAGTAACCCATACTTGTCGTAAGAGGCGACTAACGGGATCGGGTGGTCAGGCTCGCTGGCTTGGTTGGCACATGTCATCGGTTGCCAGTTGTGCAGATCGATGCTCATGCCGTTGATCACTGGATTGTCTGGTCCAGACTCGATTATTTACAGACCGCCGCCATATATCTGGAATATTGCTGAGTGCGGTGTAAAACTAAACTCACTCACTCGTAATCTGCGTTGCTTATCGGGTTTAGAAGTTAATGCAATAAGTCAGTTATATTCCCGTGGCCTGAAGATGCTCGAGCACAACAATCAACAACTGACTGTTCACCACAAGTAACTGTTCACCAAACCCGACTGTTCACGACACACAACTGTTCACCACACTAGACTGTCCCCTGTATCCCATTGTTCACCATGCCCGATTGTTCACCATACCCAATTGTTCACCATACCTTATTGTTCACCATGCCCGATTGTTCACTATACACCATTGTTAACCATACCTCATTGTTCACCATGATCGATTGTTCACCATACCCAATTGTTCACCATACCTGATTGTTCACCATGCCCGATTGTTCACTATACACCATTGTTCACCATACCTGATTGTTCACCATGCCCGATTGTTCACTATACACCATTGTTCACCATACCCGATTGTTCACCATACCCGATTGTTCACCATACCCCATTGTTCACCATACTCCATTGTTCGCCATGTGCAATTGTTCACCATACCTGATTGTTCACCATGCCTGATTGTTCACCACACCCGATTGCTCACTATACACCATTGTTCACCATATCTGATTGTTCTCCGTACCCCATTGTTCATCATACCCGATTGTTCACCATACTCCATTGTTCACCATACCCGATTGTTCACCATACTCCACTGTTCACCATGCCTGATTGTTCCCATGCCCGATTGTTCACTATACACCATTGTTCACCATACCCAATCGATCTCCGCACCCAATTGTTCACCATACCCAATTGTTCAATTTTTCACTATACACCATTGTTCACCATACCCGATTGTTCACCATACCCAATCGCTCTCCGCACCCAATTGTTCACCATACCCGGTTGTCTACCATACCCGACTTCATGATGTAGCCAACGGTCTTGATAGGAGAACGTTATCTTGTCATTGACAATCCTCGTTACGTTGCGGAGGACAAAGGGGCAACATTGTTAAACCGTTAGTGTTATATTTAAATGTGGAAGTGAGGTCATAACGAAGACGAGCAGTTGGTGACAACAGGAATCTCCCCTGTCAGCTTTCAGGGAAGTCTGGCAAGTGAACCTGTGGGAAGAGCTCAGAGATCCAGTACAGTGGTCAATAAGAGATCTTACATGCTTGACGCTTGCCACGGTTCCAGGGAAACCTAGACTTCTTTTTGGTTGTTGATGACTTTTGGGGGTAGGGAGTTGTAGAGTAGGCCACTTTAGTGTACCCTGGAATGATACACATATAGTTGACGGCAGCTCCGGATGTAAAAGCAAAGTGTGTCTGGAACATCAGTTTGGCAAAGTCACAGTTCGTGATTTACTTACCAATACATGTCTCTTACGAAAATATATCATGTCCAACAAACAGACATTGAAATGTCGGCTTGAAATACAATCAGTGATAGAACTGTCGGAAAAGGACGAGGGTAGGTAGGTATGATATACACCCTAAAAGAAAAGAAACTAGCATAGGCTGACTTTGAAAGCTCTAATGCATATGTCAATAATTAGACCGAAACACGAATGAAACTTAGCATAGTGACAGTCAGAAGAATGTGAGGGGGTCGTGTGTGGTGAGGCTTATTACCTAAATTCTTCAGTCTCATGGTCTCCTATATGTTATAGATTTCGTGGACTGAATGACTGAGTTTGGTTTTACGCCGCTTTTAGCAATATTCCAGCAACATCACGGCGGGGGACACCAGAAATGGTCTTCACACATTGTGCCCATGTGGGGATTCGAACCCGGGTCTTCGGCGTGACGAGCCAACGCTTTAACCATTAGGCTACCCCACCGCCCCAGATTTCGTGGAATGTACAGATCCTGAACTATATGGGTGGGGTTGATTTACACCCTCAGATACTGACGTAACCGCTTCTCGAAGTTAACCAACTTCTACCATTCTGAAAGATTTCACAAGGTATTGAGAAAACGCATAACTTGTACATTACAGATATTAAAACAGATACGAGAGGGGACGGAGGAAGTGGAACAAGAATGTCCACCTCCAGCGATGTATCATCCTCTATATATTTTCTACTGGATATCTCTGTTTGTACATCTCCGTATACTTCATCAACTGGTCGGAATTGTAAAAGTGTCGTACTGTCTCATGTCTTACCGGTTGCAGATGGCTTGTAGGGGTAGGGAGTTGTAGAGTAGGCCGCTGTTGTATACCCTGAAATGACAGTTAGCTTGTAGGTACAGTGCTTCCGTCCACAAAGCATCTTGCGACTGTCGTTAGCTTACTTGAAAGTATTAGACCACCTACATTGACAGTGTGGTAAATACATGTAATACACTTAAAGGTTAAGGTAATAGACTGTTCGCCATACAAGATAGTTTACCACACCCGACTGTTCCCCATACAAGATCGTTTACCTCACCCGACTGTTCGCCATACAAGATCGTTTACCACACCCGACTGTTCACCACACCCAACTGTTCACCATACAAGATAGTTTACCACACCCCACTGTTCACCACACCCAACTGTTCACCATACCAGGTCGTTTACCACCCCCGACTGTTCACCACACCCAAAAACTGTTCATCACACCCGACTCTATTTTGTAATCTACGTTGTTTATCGGTTTTGGAATTTGCTGCACTAAGTCATTTATATTCCTGTGGCCTGAAGGTACTCGAACACACGTGATGATCATGTACAACACTACGACGCATTAATAATAGAGAAATGTGTTTCTTTTGTAAAATATTCTATGAATATACAACTTGACAACGTACCTGCCCCGCGCTTCAGACGATTGCCGGCCTTCTCTGCAATCTGCGCCACGAGAAAAAACAGTTTTGTGAGGAACTCGCTTTCCGAGTCATTTCTGTTGGCCGAATCCCCGTTAGAAATTTGGTAACTCACTCACTCACTCACCTCTTCCACTGACTCACTCACTCGCTCACTCGCTCACTCACTCACTCACTCACTCACTCACTCACTCACTCACTCACTCACTCACTCACTCACTCACTCACTCACTCACTCACTCACTCACTCACTCACTCACTCACTCACTCACTCACTCACTCACTCACTCACTCACTCACTCTCACTCACTCACTCACTCACTCACTCACTCACTCACTCTCTCATCTCCAAAAGTCTTACCTCAGATCTTTCATCGTCAGCTCTCACAAGGCTCCAAGCAAGCAGACACGCCACCAGCACCAGAAAGTACCTCATCATGGAGTTTCGCTTGAAGCCTTAGAAGGAGGTGCATGGTCTTATATAACCTGCCCGCCCCGTCTGTGACGTAGAACACCAGCTGGCAGTAGTCAGTCCAGCTGACCGGGAAAGTGGGTGCGGTTTTTGCAATCCGTATATTCTAAATTTTCAAAAACATTAAGTTTCAGTACCCTGCCAGGGTGAAGGTATTTAGTGTGGGGCATACTGCGTGTATGTATGTTCTACTATCAAGACACGTAAGGTAAACTTGAAGCTGTAATGACGATAACTGTCTGCTAAATACTTGTAGATCAATATCTGGTGTGTATCTTGATGGCTTATTGTTGATTAACTTGAAGATAGTTGCCGTTGGTATTGGCAAACGTTCTGCCTGGTATTGAGCTACCTGAAGAGCTACACTAAGCTGTTGATTAACCTGGAGGTGGTTGATGTTGGTATTGTCCAACGTTCTGCCAGAAGAGCTACACCAACGCTGTTGATTAACCTGGAGGTGATTCATGTGGTCCATTGTGCCTGAAGAGCTACACCTAGCTGCCTTGAGATGGTTGATGCTGGTATTGTCCAACGTCTCTGCCTGAAGAGCTACACCTGTTGATTAACCTGGAGTTGGTTGATGTTGGTATTGTCCAACATTCTGCCAGAAGAGCTACACCAAGCTGTTGATTAACCTGGAAGTGGTTGATGTGTGGTATTGTCCAACGAGCTACACCAAGCTGTTGATTAACCTGGAAGTGGTTGATGTTGGTATTGTCCAACGTTCTGCCAGAAGAGCTACACCAAGCTGTTGATTAACCTGGAGTTTGTTGATGTTGGTATTGTCCAACATTCTACCTGAAGAGCTACACCAAGCTGTTGATTAACCTGGAAATGGTTACCGTTGGTATTGTCCAACGTTCTGCCAGAAGAGCTACACCAAGCTGTTGATTAACCTGGAAATGGTTTCTGCCAGAAGAGCTACACCAAGCTGTTGATTAACCTGGAGTTTGTTGATGGTATTGTCCGTTGGTATTGTCCAACGTTCTGCCAGAAGAGCTACACCAAGCTGTTGATTAACCTGGAAGTGGTTGATGTTGGTATTGTCCAACGTTCTGCCAGAAGAGCTATTAACCTGGAACCAACGTTCTGCCAGAAGCTGTTGATTAACCTGGAAGTGGTTGATGTTGGTATTGTCCAACGTTCTGCCAGAAGAACTACACCAAGCTGTTGATTAACCTGGAAGTGGTTGATGTTGGCATTGGCAAACGTTCTGCCAGAAGAGCTACACCAAGCTGTTGATTAACCTGGAAGTGGTTGATGTTGGTATTGTCCAACGTTCTGCCTGAAGAGCTACACCAAGCTGTTGATTAACCTGGAAGTGGTTGATGTTGGTATTGTCTTCCTGAAGAGCTACCCCTAGTTGGGCCACGGTGCTCAATGTGTCAGAACACACAGCACACATTGACTGGGGACATGTCCGGGGGACGACCATTGTCGAGAGTTCTGTGAGATAACCGGTAATAACTTGGATGTGGGTTGATCTTCCATTATCCGCTTGACATAGAAGAACAGATGACGTTTTGCCCTGTAGTCTCTATGAAGACGTGTGACTACATTGTACAAGACCTTCACATCAGCAGGGACGTATTCTCAAAAATAAGTAAATAGAAACATTTTTAAATTCCTAATTTATACATAATACTCATATTATTCATCTATTATCTGAAACTAAAACCCATATCGCATCAAGCTGCAAGGCTTTACAATGCTTTATAGACCTTAGCCATTGTCACCATCAGATCACAACCGCTCTGTCACCAGAGATGACGTATTACACAACGTATTACATCCACGACACTACTTACTACACAACTGTTAACATATGTTGGGAGAATGATGAGGCGAGCTGAAATGGGTTTTATTGTTGTGTGTTTATTTTAGCTGTTATCCTTCACTCAGACACATTATGCTGACTTTGAGTTGCCCAGTCCTGACGTTATGCCATGATTGCCGAGGACAAGGCAAGGTGACCTCTCCCTAGTTACTTTTTAGATAAGATATATCATCACTTCCAGACAATAGGCCAGCCTAATTATGTACCTTTTGTTTAAGACACACTCAGTGGAGACTCTCCATATAGGGTTTAGTATTGCCATTGAAAGTTCAATTATGACAAAACCGATGGAAGGATTAGGTGCCTAAAAATGGATTTGCTGATCGTTATCATAGACTTAACCACTTAAAGCACCTGTTTCTGTCTAATAATTGTGTAAATACAGCAGATGAATTATTATTGAAATAGTGCATGTTCTGCCAGGTGATTTGTGTTGACCTGGGAACACGCGGCATTGCCTACGTCCACATACGTGACGTTATGGAGCTATGTCCAGACAGCGGGTACTGAAACCTACTGCAAAGTGACAAATAACACGCACCTTGTTGGACCAGATTCCACTCTGCTCCCCCAGCTGCCATTGATGTTTGGTCATATTGCTACACGCTGGAAAACATTGTCACAACTAGTAGGTGGCAGTAGCTGTACAATGTCATTGATCGTCTATATTTGCTATATAAAGTGTATATTTCATTGCAGTATTACAATCGCTGTACAACAACCATGTCATTGATCGTCTATATTTACTATATAAACATATCCTGTGTAGATATTTGATTGTCCCTAGGTAAAATGAGTGCAATCGGATCTCTGTCCTTGGGTAAATCAACAACCATGATCACTCACGGTTTGATTGTCGCGTTGCTCGTCACCCTTGCAGCGGGTGAAGTTCAGGTGAGTGTCCAGCTGAGTCCTAGTAATAATGAGTAGAGCGGTGTCCCTAGGTATAATGAGTGATCAGGCGTTCCTAGGTGTCCCCTAGGTATAATGAGTGAGCGGGTGTCCGTAGGTATAATGAGTGAGCAGGGTGTCCCTAGGTATAATGAGAGTGAGCGGGTGTCCCTAGGTATAATGAGTGAGCGGGTAGGTGTCCCTAGGTATAATGAGTGAGCGGGTGTCCCTAGGATAATGAGTGAGCGGGCGTGTTCCTAGGTATAATGAGTGAGCGGGGTGTGAGTGAGTGGGCGTGCCTAGGTATAATGAGTGAGCGGGTGTCCCTAGGTATAATGAATGAGCGGCCTAGGTATAATGTCCCTAGGTATGTATAATAGTGAGCGGGTGTTCAGGTGAGTTTCAGCTTACATAGGTATAATGAATGAAGAATGTCCTAGGTGGGTGTTCCTAGGTATAATGAATGAGCGGGTGTCAATAGGCGGGCGTCCCTATAATGAATGAGCGGGTGTCAATAACGGGTACAATGATTGAGCCGGTGTCCCTATGTATAATGAATGAGTTTAGGTACCTGACCTCATGGCGCGCATTTTGATAACCAATCCCGTTAATGAGTGAGGTCTGGACATTGCCTAGGTATAATGAGCAAAGCTGCTAACATGAGAGTATCGTCCTTACTCACCAATAGGCATTCCTCAAACACGTGTTGAATAAATGACGTTTGATGCCTCTCTTTTACAGGACAGTAAGTTCCTCAACTCCCCATTCCTCAAGGAGAACTCTCGGCTGAAGAGACAAGCATGTACGTGAGGCTTTATCATACCATCACAATTGGTTAAAGCAGTCCATTCTTGTACCCCGTGAGGATCTAGGTTAGACTTGGCTTTGAGCAATCCCTGCTTGTAGGCTATGGATATCTAGGTTAGACCTGGCTTTGAGCAATCACTGCTTGTAGGCTGTGAAGATGTAGCTTAGACTTGGCTTTGAGCAATCCCTGCTTGTAGGCTGTGAAGAAGTAACAATCCCTGTTTCGAATAGCTTAGACTGAGCAACCCATACTTGTATTCCCCCAGAAGAAGATCTAGGTTAGCAATTAGTTTCGAAATCCGTGTTAGAATTAGTTTCGAGCAATCCATGCTTGTAGGCTGTGGAGATCTCGTTAGATTTGGCTTTGAGCAATCCGTGGTTATAGGCTGTGGAGCCTGCTTGTAGGCTATGGATATTTAGGTAAGATTGACTTTGAGCAATCCATGCTTGTAGGCTGTGGTGATTTGGTTAGAAATGTTATCGTAAGAGGCGAATCTCAATTACGTTGATCGATTATCATGAATGAATTGTCACTTATTTGCTTGGTCCAAACAGTGGTTGAGCCTTGAATACATATGCTATAAGTCGGCCATAGAAATTAGGACGTAGGCATTTTATATAAATAAAATGAGCAAATCAAAACCTCTCCAATGTACGATTCAGATAGGAATGATACAAAATATTTATGAAAAGGGAGAGTCCAGCACGTGACACGCGTCACAGACACACGCAAAGGCAAGGTATTTGTTCACCTGAACGGAAGCGGAAGCCTTGGTTATAAGGAACATTAAATATGATTTGTCTTGGCCATATGTCTATCATACAATATTTTGTAAGCCTTACCATATTTCAGAACAATGTGACGCTCTTTGCAATCTTAGCAAAAAGGGCATGCACGGTTGTGCCTATAAATGTGGGAAATATAGTGTTTGGATCTGCTGGAAGACAGCTCGACAGAAAGGAAAAGCTGCATATACTTTTGTGAACATGTCATCTTGCGTCGCATGTACTCAATACAACGGTACTATTGTTAACGCAATGTGTAGAGCCGATGTATATGTGACATTGGTGCACGAAATTTATTTCTCTGACGTATATACTACTCAAAACAATTTAATGGTGACATAAGCAAGGTATGTAATCTAAACAAAGTTAGGAATAGACGAATGTAGTTATAGTATTTCGTTATAATACTTAGGAATATTGTTTGGTCAGTTGTGAGTACCGGAAGTACAAAGCAATGCAGGAGACACAAAGTCTCACACATAACGTCAGACGTCAGACAAACTGCACACGGTCTCTACGTCAGTACGGAGTGCAACCACCAATACGGAGTGCAACCACCTCGTGTCCGTCGACACACCCTTTGGGCATGCTGTTGAACAGAACATCTGTGGAACAGCCTGCCACTCTGCCTGAAGGTGAGGTGAGGTGAAATTGGGTTTAACATCGTACTTGAGAATGCATCGCTTATATGACGACGTGCATGCGTGTATATGTGTGGCTGCTTGTACTAGCCCGGACTTAAGCTGGTTTTATAGTGCTAGCCCACTGAGATACCATGCGGCAGTGAAGCATGAATACCCCACTCAGACACATTATACTGACTCCGAGCAGACCAGTCCTTGTTGTACCCATTAATGCCGAGCGCCAGGCAGGGACCAACAAGTACCATATTTTAACGTCTTTTTGTTTGACGCGGCCGGGGATCGAACCGCAACCCTCCGATCTCCGGACGGACGCTCTAACCACTACATCACGGAGGCGGTCCTGTCTAAAGGAATTTGGTATAGCCCTGAAGACTGTCAGACTGTTTCTGTATCATAGACACCAGACAAATCTTTGACGACGTAAAGAGACGTTCTCTTGGGCCCACGAATTCCACCCCACACCTTCATCGTACCACCGCCAAAACGATGACGATGTCTGACGTTGACGTAAGAAAACCGCAGACGGTGCCGTCGGTAGACGTTGAGCTGCAAAACCCTTGATTGATGTAGTGCCGCACCTACTGACGACGTTGTAGAGGAGGTGGTTGAATGCCGTCCCGGTAAATAATGACTATGTACCAGTGTTTCTGACGTTGATCTTGGCTTACAAGAACTAAGACGATCCTGAATGTATTGGGTGCTTGGGATCGCTTGTCTACCAATCACACTTGGACTGCTATCAGATCTCTTGGCCTCCTCTCTATGTGACCTCTCTATGTGACGCACCATCCTGGTTCTTACTCTCTATCTACACAGCTTACGTCTGACATTACGATCAAACTTTGTGTGCAGACTCTTTCAGTGTTCTCAGAACCCCTTGTGTACAGTACACAACCCTGTACACTTAAAAGAACCCACGAATCCGTTGGTATATGACCAGATGGTGGATACGTGCAAACATCTGGTTGCGGGTACAGCAACGTGCAGTAAACTTGGACAAAGTACTGTGACTATGTATCCCAGTCCACCCAGCTGTGAATGGGTACCTCGTAAGGATGGGAAAACCACATTACCTTTGTGCGCCTGGTGGCTGCAAGAGTTGTATGCGCCCCAGGGAGTTGAGATTGATTATACGAAGTGCCGTTGAGGCTGACACCCTATGATTGAAGGAAAAACAAAGTGCCTGTGAGCAGCCTGGAACTCGGCGCTATATAAATAGAGTGGACTCTGTATAATCCGACATCTGAATTATCCGACAATCTGTGAATTCCGACATATTTTTGGGGTCCCGGCAGCGTTCCTCTATATTATCATCATTTAAGCATTGAATTATCCGACATCTGTACATTTCGAATTCCGACACCATTTTCTGGTCCCAATGACACTATTAATCTGTACAATCCGACATCCTCTTCCCATATTGGACTAAAATAGTCAATCAACCTGTCAAAGGCCAGTTGACAACTAACATCCTGTTACGGGTAATCTCTTTGGTCCCAGTACTTAATAATTGGGAGGTAATTAGCAGTGTGAGAACGCCTGTACCTGAGAACGCCTTTACAAGCTGAGTGGCTAATGAGAGGACCTAGGTATGTTTTGTCAAGCATTGGATGAATGGGCAGAGAAAACGGATCAATTAATTTGCTGAGATCAATTACCATTACTCATTGAAGATTCTAAAGCCCGTCTCGACTTACCCAGAAGCAGCTCGCCGAGAAATATGACTTTGGCCGAACTTGTAGATTATAATAATAGTAATAAAACTTCAAGTGGTCATCGGAGTGACGTCTATGCCCGATGTGACAAAATCCTGATTATTGGGATTGAAGGTGCAGGCAGTTTCGTTGACAATATTTTTAACATTGAATTGGTGATCTGTCAAATGATCCCCATAGTGCACAGTGCATGTGAGTAGCACAGAGCATGTGAGTAGCACAGAGCATGTGAGTTGCACACAAAGATCAGCAATGGTTGGATCTCACTGAACCTATTCCAGCGCAGTTTGCTGTTGGTAATTTTGGTCCCTATGGTTACAGCGTCAAGGTTCGGGGATATTCCTGTAAACTTTAACTAGCCGGGGGCGGTGGGGTAGCCTAGTGGTTAAAGCGTTGGCCCGTCACGCCGAAGACCCGGGTTCGAATCCCCACATGGGTACAATGTGTGAAGCCCATTTCTGGTGTCCCCCGCCGTGATGTTGCTGGAATATTGCTAAAAGCGGCGTAAAACCAAACTCAGTCAGTCAGTCAGTTTAACTAGCCGCCACATCCCACCATTGCACTCAATGATCTCATAGTGTAGAGGAATAAAAGTCGTTTGTAATTCCCAGACCTGACTCAGGCAGAACGTCAAACTATCTGTGAAGGATGTTGACCTATGCACGAGGTGTCATTGATACCGGGATGAGCTGGAAGGTTCCTAGGTATAAGGTGTTGATAAGGCACACTATGGCTGTATTTCGTTTCATTTTCGTGGATTCCTGTGTGTAACAATGTCTCAAACAAATATACTTGAGGTGACGTCTTGAGGCTCAGCGTGGATGTTGAAGGGTTCGCTCGTCACTCGGAGACCTGGGTTCGAATCCCTTCGTGGGTGTGTGCGTGGTTCCAGTCATCATTGTCTTAACACGTCAGGGCTGCAGGGGACGTTCTGACTAAATGCTGGCTTCTTTCTGAAAACGTCGGAGAATGATTCCCTTCCTCATAGACACGGTTATGATCCCTTGGGGCCCCGGGAAGATCCGCCATGTGCTAAGACAGCGTAGCATCCTACGGCGAACGTTACCGGGTGCTGTGACAGAGTAGCATCCTACGGTGACCGTTACCGGGTGTTATGACAGAGTAGCATCCTACGGTGACCGTTACCGGGTGTTATGACAGCGTAGCATCCTACGGTGACCGTTACCGGGTGTTATGACAGCGTAGCATCCTACGGTGACCGTTACCGGGTGCTGTGACAGCGTAGCATCCTACGGTGACCGTTACCGGGTGTTATGACAGCGTAGCATCCTACGGTGACCGTTATCGGGTGTTATGACAGCGTAGCATCCTACGGTGACCGTTACCGGGTGTTATGACAGCGTAGCATCCTACGGTGACCGTTATCGGGTGTTATGACAGCGTAGCATCCTACGGTGACCGTTACCGGGTGTTATGACAGCGTAGCATCCTACGGTGACCGTTACCGGGTGTTATGACAGCGTAGCATCCTACGGTGACCGTTACCGGGTGTTATGACAGCGTAGCATCCTACGGTGACCGTTACCGGGTGTGCTGTGACAGCGTAGCATCCTACGGTGACCGTTACCGGGTGTTATGACAGCGTAGCATCCTACGATGACCGTTACCGGGTGTTATGACAGCGTAGCATCCTACGGTGACCGTTACCGGGTGTTATGACAGCGTAGCATCCTACGATGACCGTTACCGGGTGCTGTGACAGCGTAGCATCCTACGATGACCGTTACCGGGTGCTGTGACAGAGTAGCATCCTACGATGACCGTTACCGGCTGTTATGACAGAGTAGCATCCTACGATGACCGTTACCGGGTGTTATGACAGCGTAGCATCCTACGATGACCGTTACCGGGTGCTGTGACAGCGTAGCATCCTACGATGACCGTTACCGGGTGTTATGACAGAGTAGCATCCTACGATGACCGTTACCGGGTGCTGTGACAGCGTAGCATCCTACGGTGAACGTTACCGGGTGTTATGACAGCGTAGCATCCTACGATGACCGTTACCGGGTGTTATGACAACGCATCATCATACGGTGAACGTTGTTTCAAGCTGTCAATGTCACTTTGCTTCAACTCCACCGGCCTCCTTCTCAATAGGTGTTGATGACGTCACTGCTTGTTTGTCATTGTGCTCATACTATCAACCAGCGGTCTGTCGGGGCCTACTGGCCATATACCAAATACAGAACTGATGAACAGTATGCAGTCATAACTTACCCACTTGCTTCATTACAACACAGACCACCCGTCTCTCTCTTCCACTGTTTAACTTGAGTTCATAATTACCCTTTCCTTATCTGTGTGTTTTTTCAGATTACGGATCAAGCTACTACTACTCCCCCTCGTCTAGCTACTATGGTTACTCAAGCTACTACTACTCCCCCTCGTCTAGTTACTATGGTTACTCAAGCTACTACTCCTCACCATCGTCCAGCTACTATGGTTACTCAAGCTACTACTATTCCCCATCTTCCAGTTACTATGGTTACTCAAGCTACTACTCCTCACCATCGCCCAGCTACTATGGTTACTCAAGCTACTACTATTCCCCATCTTCCAGTTACTATGGTTACTCAAGCTACTACTCCTCACCATCGCCCAGCTACTATGGTTACTCAAGCTACTACTATTCCCCATCTTCCAGTTACTATGGTTACTCAAGCTACTACTCCTCCCCATCGTCTAGTTACTATGGTTACTCAAGCTACTACTACTCACCATCGTCCAGCTACTATGGTTACTCAAGCTACTACTATTCCCCATCTTCTAGCTACTATGGTTACTCAAGCTACTACTACTCACCATTGTCTAGCTACTATGGTTACTCAAGCTACTACTACTCCCCCTCGTCTAGTTACTATGGTTACTCAAGCTACTACTCCTCACCATCGCCCAGCTACTATGGTTACTCAAGCTACTACTATTCCCATCTTCTAGCTACTATGGTTACTCAAGCTACTACTACTCCCCCTCGTCAAGCTACTATGGTTACTCAAGCTACTACTACTCCCCCTCGTCTAGTTACTATGGTTACTCAAGCTACTACTCCTCACCATCGCCCAGCTACTATGGTTACTCAAGCTACTACTATTCCCCATCTTCTAGCTACTATGGTTACTCAAGCTACTACTACTCCCCCTCGTCAAGCTACTATGGTTACTCAAGCTACTACTATTCCCCATCGTCCAGTTACTATGGCTACTCAAGCTACTACTACTCACCATCGTCTAGTTACTATGGTTACTCAAGCTACTACTATTCCCCATCTTCTAGCTACTATGGTTACTCAAGCTACTACTACTCCCCCTCGTCAAGCTACTATGGTTACTCAAGCTACTACTATTCCCCATCGTCCAGTTACTATGGCTACTCAAGCTACTACTACTCACCATCGTCTAGTTACTATGGTTACTCAAGCTACTACTACCCACCCTCGTCCAGCTACTATGGTTACTCAAGCTACTACTACTCACCATCGTCTAGTTACTATGGTTACTCAAGCTACTACTACTCACCATCGTCTAGTTACTACAACCCTGGGAAAACTCTCTCTGGTATGTATCTTGACGACAGTGTCATGTTTGTAACTGTTACTATTTAGGACTGAACCCGTGAAGATCCGGGATGCCTTCAGCATGCCATGCTTGTCATAAGGGGCGACTAACGGGATCGGGGGATCAGGTTTCCAATTGCGCAGACCGAAGCTCATGCTGTTGATCACTGGATTGTATGTTCCAGACTCGATTATTTACCGACCGCCGCCATATAGCTGGAATATTGCGGCGTAAAACTAAACTCACTCACTCACTCACTGTAAGCGTCTCTGTGCAAAGTCGTGTCCTGTGCTCGACAGAAACCTTTGATTGGGAGTTCGAATCCCGGTCCGCCACGATTAGGTTTGTCAGCACCATCCCCGTGCTCGATGTACGCCTGAGCCCTGAGATACGGCGGGCGTCCGAGATGTGTATACCTTTAAATCTTCCTCGTCCTAACATTGACACGATGTGGTATGCGTGACAACCTGTAAATCTCTGCGATGCACAAACAACCCGTACTTGCTCCAACACCACTATACTTCTAGCTGACGAGAAGGTTTTGATACGCAACTACGCCAACGGTATCGAGAACGAGGCTGTGGAGGCCCAGAATGCTGCTGCCGAAACTGTGGCCGAAATCCAACAAGTCATCCAGATCGTGCAGAATGAGATCATGTAATGGGTGAGTGATTCCATTTTGCCTTAGCCAGACTGGAGAGCGAGGGGTATATGTGGCTGTTCCTTATTTGTTGTTGATCATAAAAACTTTATGATCATTATGTACATCCGGTTATGATGAAATTCACGAAGGGTCTTCATGGTGCTATCATATTATTACCCGGTCTTTGGTGCAGTGGTTACTCAAAGTTCATTCTCAGACTGAAGGAGAGCATGCACAGGATGGCGGCGTCTAAAGAGCACAGACAGAAAACCAGCCTCCTGGCACCTCGCACCCAACAGCGTGGTCTAAAGAGGCATATTGTACAAATCTATTGCCCAAGGATACACTACATATGAGTATCGGGGCCCTTATTCTAGCCCTAAGCTCTAAGTATTCTTAACTTTGATCGTAGCCAATGTGTTAAGAATGGGTTTAAGAAGCTCGTAGGGCTACGGACGTTTCGAGAATAGCTAGCCAGTATCGGGCGGAACGGAAGGTCCAGGAACTGGTGACATGGGACAGTGATTGGACTCTGGTTATTGTGCTTTGAACACAGATTTCAAATGGAATTGGGCAAATGTGACCACTCGTTTGGGGTTCGGGATTTGCGGTGCTGAGTTGCGTCCCTTGGGCGGGTCAGGTCTCATGATCGCGGGTTCGAATCCAAGGTTCATTCTGATTATGTTTGTAGATTTGTCACCGGTAGCGGTTCCCAGAGGTAACCATCTTGTGTGTTCAAACCAGAACAGGTTTAGGATTAGGGTTTTCGATTTCCATTATGGTGAAAAGCATCTCTGCTAAAAGCAGAGTCCAATGTACAATACCGGTTTTTACCGGCTGTGTTGTGTGTATGTGTCCATGGATGAATGCAATGTATACGTCAAAAGTGCTTTCCTTGTCCCATACGGCATTTCAGATTCTTAAAAAGTTTAACATATATTGTAAAATTGTCACTGTGCGTTAAGGTGGTGCTGAGGCTATATAGGGTTAATCGAGGATAGAATCTCAGAGATCTACCGTTGTCCGTTCTGATCTGGCCAATAAACCACGGTACCTGATCCACGATAGTCGGTTGTGAGTGAGTGAGTGAGTTTGGTTTTACGCCGCTTTTAGCAATATTTCAGCAATATCACTGCGGGGGACACCAGAAATGGGCTTCACACATTGTACCCATGTGGGGAGTCTAACCCAGGTTTTCGGCTTGACGAGCGAACGCTTTAACCACTAGGCTACCCCACCGTCCTTATTCGGTTGTGTATACGCAGTGTTTCCTGTGTTTTGTGGTTTGTGCTCTGGAGATACCAATGGATGTCTGCCAGGTCCTCTGGTTCGATTCCCGGCCGACTTTAAGCGATTTCAGACCATTCTGTTGGACAAACAAAGATGTACAAGCCACTCTGTTTTAACACGCCTCTCGATAGGAATGGTCACAATGGCCGAAATACTGCCACGTGACTTATAGTATACCACCCACTGACTGATATGAATAGATGAAGTCTGATGATTCTGAGATGGGCTGTATCCTCCCCTTGTCACTCGTAGTCACTTGGTCACCTGAACGCCACTAGTTTGCTGATAGTCGATGGGTGTCAATCAACTTCCCTTGTAAAAGCCCTCAGTAGCATGTAGGCATTCCGCATTCCAATAGCTTGATATCTACTTAATTGGGGTTACAAATTATAAATGTTGCGACACATTTTTCCATGTGTATCTTTTAACTCACTTTGAGACTTAAACATGATGTGATTTCCTCTGTCAGATTACCCCCGGGCCAGACAGCGGACCTTCACTGCGACAAATGTTGACTGTACCGCGCATTAAATGGTTCTCCGTTTCAAAGCGTTGTTGTTGTTGTTGTTGTTGTTGCTTGATATGTTGTTGATACGGTATCGTTCAATGGGCTCAAGTTTCACGAGTACCTGTGTACCGTATAGACCTCAAAAGTCAGGTATGCTACCTGCAAGCCACAGAGAAGCATACACACGGAACACAGAATTCAGGACACGAGGTCGGGACACGAGGGGACACCTGTAAGACCAACACACAGGTAGATAGGGACACGAGGGAACACCTGTAAGACCAACACACAGGTAGATCGGGACACGAGAGAACACCTGTAAGACCAACACACAGGTAGATCTGGACACGAGAGAACACCTGTCAGACCTACGCACAGGTAGATCGGGACACGAGGGGACACCTGTAACACCTACGCACAGGTAGATCTGGACACGAGGGAACACCTGTAAGACCAACACACAGGTAGATCGGGACACATGGGGACATCTGTAAGACCAACACACAGGTAGATCGGGACAAAAGGGAACACCTGTAAGACCATCACACAGGTAGATCGGGGCACAAGGGGACATCTGTAAGACCATTACACACAGGTAGATCTGGACACGAGGGAACACCTGTAAGACCTACACACAGGTAGATCGGGACACGAGGGAACACCTGTAAGACCATCACACACAGGTAGATCGGGACACAAGCGAACACCTGTAAGACCATCACACAGGTAGATCTGGACACGAGGGGACACCTGTAAGACCAACACACAGGTAGATCGGGACACGAGGGGACATCTGTAAGACCATCACACAGGTAGATCGGGACACGAGGGAACACCTGTAAGACCAACACACAGGTAGATCGGGACACGAGGGAGCACCTGTAAGACCATCACACACAGGTAGATCTGGACACGAGGGAACACCTGTAAGGCCTACACACAGGTAGAACAGGACACGAGGGAACACCTGTAAGACCACCACACAGGTAGATCGGGACACAAGGGGACACCTGTACGACCAACACACAGGTAGATCGGGGCACAACGGGACATCTGTAAGACCATCACACAGGTAGATCGGGGCACAAGGGAGCACCTGTAAGGCCTACACACAGGTAGAACAGGACACGAGGGAACACCTGTAAGACCATCACACAGGTAGATCGGGACACGAAGGAACACCTGTAAGACCATCACACAGGTAGATCGGGACACAAGGGGACACCTGTACGACCAACACACAGGTAGATCGGGGCACAACGGGACATCTGTAAGACCATCACACAGGTAGATCGGGGCACAAGGGGACACCTGTAAAACCATCACTCAGGTAGATCGGGGCACAAGGGGACATCTGTAAGACCATCACACACAGGTAGATCTGGACACGAGGGAACACCTGTAAGACCTACACACAGGTAGATCGGGACACCACGAGGGAACACCTGTAAGACCATCACACATAGGTAGATCGGGACACGAGGGAACACCTGTAAGACCATCACACACAGGTAGATCTGGACACGAGGGAACACCTGTAAGGCCTACACACAGGTAGAACTGGACACGAGGGAACATCTGTAAGACCATCACACACAGGTAGATCTGGACACGAAGGAACACCTGTAAGGCCTACACACAGGTAGAACGGGACACGAGGGAACATCTGTAAGACCACCACACAGGTAGATCGGGACACGAGGGAACACCTGTAAGACCAACACACAGGTAGATCGGGACACGAGGGGACACCTGTAAGACCATCACACACAGGTAGATCGGGACACGAGGGAACACCTGTAAGGCCTACACACAGGTAGAACAGGACACGAGGGAACATCTGTAAGACCACCACACAGGTAGATCGGGACACGAGGGGACATCTGTATGACCATCACACACAGGTAGATCGGGACACGAGGGAACACCTGTAAGACCATCACACAGGTAGATCGGGACACAAGGGAACACCTTTAAGACCAACACACAGGTAGATCGGGGCACAACGGGACATCTGTAAGACCATCACACAGGTAGATCGGGGCACAAGGGGACTCCTGTAAGACCATCACACAGGTAGATCGGGGCACAAGGGGACATCTGTAAGACCATCACACTCAGGTAGATCTGGACACGAGGGAACACCTGTAAGACCTACACACAGGTAGATCGGGACACGAGGGAACACCTGTAAGACCATCACACAGGTAGATCGGGACACAAGGGAACACCTGTAAGACCATCACACAGGTAGATCTGGACACGAGGGGACATCTCTAAGACCATCACACAGGTAGATCGGGACAAGAGGGAACACCTGTAAGACCAACACACAGGTAGATCGGGACACGAGGGAACACCTGTAACACCACCACACAGGTAGATCGGGACACGAGGGAACACTTGTAAGACCACCACACAGGTAGATCGGGACACGAGGGAACACCTGTAAGTCCATCACACACAGGTAGATCGGGGCACAGGAGGACATCTGAAAGACCAACACGCGTAGTTCAGGTCTGGGAAAGGGTACATCAGGATCAACTCTTCTAACACCCTTGTCCATCCATCCATTACACCAAGTATTTCAGGCATCATCTGCATGTGGTTTAACACAGCTTTAGTTTCCTAGTGTACATCACCGCGCCCAACTCCAGGTAGGCCCTACACAGCTTTAGTTTTCTAGTGTACATCACCGCGCCCAACTCCAGGTAGGCCCTACACGTTGAATACCATGATGCAAATGACCATAGTTACTGATGGTGAAAGTCGAGGATTATTGGATTCGAACCTACAAGCCTTATACAAATGAGATGGACTGTGTTAGTCGAGCTGGTCTCCCGGTGTCCACGCACTGCCGTAATCCATGCCGTGTGATCAGGATCTCACTGTGTAGAAGGATTCCTCGTGGTAATAATAATTCATGAATTTCTACAGCGCATCATTCACAGTCCTATGCTCTGTGCGCTTAGCAAGGGAAAGCCCGGGAGGAGAGAACATCTTTAATTGTGACTTGAAGGATTCAAGTGAAGAGGCAGATTTAAGGTTTTCGGATAGACAGTTCCATTTTCCTGCAGATGCATATTTGAATGTTCTCTTGCCAAAAGTTGAGGTCTGAATTTTTGGAATGAGTAAGATAATTCATGGCAGACATGACGTCATCAATTGCACAATACTTGCCAGACATTGCTTTCTTCTAGCTTTTGAAGAGGTGGAAATCTAAAACGTATCATCCTTGTTAATAGAGAGGATTATTGAAATCAAAGTCCCAGTCATGACTTATTTGAGAGGCATTTCTTCATGCATTGTAGCCATGGCGACAGTAGAGACACCTGCAGCATTGGTGGAACAACACGCCTTGAGCGGATTTACCGCCATGCCAAGCCATATATATATTCTACAGGAATTACTATAGCAGTACTGCATCGTCTTTGATATTAATGACTTTCTGGGGAAGAACTTCTCCATCAGAATTGTTTTTTGAATTTCAGGAAACCAAAGGCATCACCTTGCCAATTAATGAATCAGAATCTGTGTTATTTGTCTGAGGAGACGATAAATGAGAATACCTCGCCATACTGATGCCTGCAAGTATACGATTCTGGTCCAGATGCAGTCTGTGTGCAAGGAGGGAACTTCTGAAGAAAGTACTATTTTCAACTCAACTAACTTCGTATAGAATCGTTTATTATTTATAAACGTTTTTTTTAAAAAAGGATAAATACAGAATATGTCTAATGGCGTTAAAAAGGCGGTACAAACTATGTAATCGTACCAATCTAAAATGAACTAAAATGTTGCGTTAATACTTTTATGAAACGTTGTGCTCAGGGATCCTGATGCGTGCAAGAGAGACAACTCTGCCGACACTTCCGATGTATGCCCCGAAGGCCAGTGTACTATCTACATGAGGTCAATAAATATAATATGTCATGGCATAAATATAACACATATAAATGTTCAAGGTCAAACAATTGTAGCTTTTTGTTTCGAGAGGTTATCTTTTTGGCGAAGTCGAAATATTATTGCGGCTATTACAAAACACAACAGTGGCACCGTCATAAATACCAACTCAAATATTGATGTGCCATAGGCACACAAAATGATTACGTCATCACAAGATACACACGAAGTGTTTTTCTCATTTTGCGAGTGTATTCTTTTTTCATCCGTGATCGATGTATATGAAAAACCAGTTTCGTTTGTCAGTGGCTGGGTAACGGCAATGCCCAAAGTTTCGGATGTCGACGATTGGCCGGATAATAAAGGAGATGACGTCATAGTTGCAATGACGTCACATCTTCCTTGACGAAATGTGCCTGTACGGTAGGTATAAATGATGTATGGCCCACCTGAAAATATAAATACAATTACTTGTGTTGCTCCATCACCGCGGTCAAGGTAATTAAGATCAAAGCCATTTCATTATAATCAGGGAACATATTGTGTGTGAATGAGAGATGGCGTGAGTAATAAGAAGACAGATTCGACCAATGGAGAATGAAGCGTTTTATTTAATACACAAACTGGCTTCAAGTTTTCGCTCTTTATTGCCATGTCTACCTGATGATGAAAGGAGAGGGTTGTCTTGGTGAGACAATGAGTCAAGTCTAGGATTAAGGTATTCTCTAGGTCACCTGTAAGTCATAGTCTGGAAGAAGCCTCAAGTGCAGGTAAACTTGGTGCATGTCAATATTAAGGATGAAATTTGATATATAGTCACTCTTCGATGAGGCATTTCAAGTGGTACGTTCAGTCGTCAGAGGACACTGGAATATTCAGACCTGTGGTAGATCTGCCTGTTCGGTTACTGTGGACATGCTACCTGTATGCTACCAAACTCTCCGTGTTATACCAATGTTTCAAGCTGGAACCAAACTCTGCGTGTTATACCAATGTTTCAAATAGGAATAATCATATGTTTTCTGACACGAATGGAGGACAAGTGGTTGCGAACGCATATTGCAAGAACGCATTAGTAAGATCTAGTCATCTCATCAAGTGTTTTCCCAAAATAACAAGTATATTCTTGTTTTCGATCCCTTCTGCTGGTCTAGTTGGAGCAGCCCTCCATTGTGGGCCCGCCCTGCCTTAATGCGTTACCCCATCACATAACTGACCTATTGGCGTTAATCTCAGTGACCTTGACCCTGCACATATACTTACCCACAAGCTGGACAACGGGGATGGTGAACATCACGAACACCCACAGCAACAGGCAGACGTTGTGTGTTGTTTTATTCCCTTTCATGTGCTTGCGAAACAAACATGTCCACAGGAAGACGCTGTGTCCCACCCCGGCCACGCCCAGTAGCCCCGAGACACACAGATACACGGGGATGAGGGGTGCCGCGGGACATTGGTGCAAATACTCCATCCCTGGAGTGGAGAAAGGTTAATAGCATTACGTGAATTAAATCATCAATTGAATATGTATAAACGTGGATTACGCAAGAATATATACTTCATTTCAAAAGTTTGGATTCACTTAAAACACTCACTATATGTTATGGATCTATATGTGGTTACATCAAAGATTGATTTCTCCACTAACTTGGGGGGACCAACTGCAAACTTTATGCAGATGAACTGCACGAGGATCATGCATCAAATTGCTGAATAGCATGTGCAAATATCGTGCATGTGAACAGCTGCGTTTTGGTGTAAGTATTGTTAAGAATTCGCCAATTTTCACTGATTTTTATCATTTATTGAACTCATGACAATACTCTTTTCAACGTTACGAATTTGTTTTACAATACATCAGTTCATGTGTAAACAGTATCTTTAAACAGTATGGAATATTTTGCAAAATTTAGTTTAGAACAGTTGACTGTAGTAAGTGGCTACATTTACACTAGCGAGTCTAAACTTTTGATGGGACTGAGTTTGGCTTTACGCCGCTTTTAGCAATATTCCAGCAACATCACGGCGGGGGACACCAGAAATGGGCTTCACATATTGTACCCATGTGGGGATTCGAACCCAGGTCTTCGGCGTGACGAGCCAACCTTTTAACCACTAGGCTAAACCCACCGCCCCACTTTTGATGGGAAGTATAATAGGGGAATATGTATTATTTTGAATATAATAAAAAATGGAAACAAAGGAGAGTGAGCAAATGTTGTTTAACGCCCAAGTCAGCTATACTCGGCCATGTATCTCGGCCCAACAAGCTATACTCGGCCATGTATCTCGGCCCAACAAGCTATACTCGGCCATGTATCTCGGCCCAACAAGCTATACTCGGCCATGTATCTCGGCCCAACAAGCTATACTCGGCCATGTATCTCGGCTCAACAAGCTATACTCGGCCATGTATCTCGGCCAACAAGCTATACTCGGCCATGTATCTCGGCTCAACAAGCTATACTCGGCCATGTATCACGGCCCAACAAGCTATACTCGGCCATGTATCTCGGCCCAACAAGCTATACTCGGCCATGTATCTCGGCCCAACAAGCTATACTCGGCCATGTATCTCGGCCCAACAAGCTATACTCGGCCATGTATCTCGGCCCAACAAGCTATACTCGGCCATGTATCTCGGCTCAACAAGCTATACTCGGCCATGTATCTCGGCCCAACAAGCTATACTCGGCCATGTATCTCGGCCCAACAAACAGTATTCCACTATACATGTATGTCGGCCCAATCAGCAATATTCAGCTATACATCGACCCAACAAGCAGTATTCCACTATACATGTATGTCAGAACAATCAGCAATATTCCACTATACATGTATGTCGGCCCAATCAGCAATAATTAGCTATACATGTATATCAGAACAATCAGCAATATTCAGCTATACATGAATGTCGACCCAATCAGCAATATTCCACTATACATGTATGTAAGAACAATCCGCAATATTCAGCTATACATCGACCCAATCAGCAATATTCCACTATACATGTATGTCAGAACAATCAGCAATATTCAGCTATACATGTATGTCGGCCCAATCAGCAATATTCAGCTATACATCGACCCAACAAGCAGTATTCCACTATACATGTATGTCAGAACAATCAGCAATATTCAGCTATACATGTATGTCGGCTCAATCAGCAATATTCAGCTATACATCGACCCAACAAGCAGTATTCAACTATACTTGTATGTCGGCCCAATTTGCAATATTCCACTAAACATGTATGTCGGCCCAATCAGCAATATTCAGCTATACATCGACCCAACAAGCAGTATTCAACTATACTTGTATGTCGGCCCAATTTGCAATATTCCACTAAACATGTATGTCGGCCCAATCAGCAATATTCCACTATACTTGTATGTCGGCCCAATCAGCAATATTCCACTATACTTGTATGTCGGCCCAATCAGCAATATTCAGCTATAAATGCATCTCGGCCACAAAGCAATATTCAGTATGTATGTATGTTGGAGGTCTGTAAATAATCGTGCAATGACTCCAAAGCCATCATGAGCGTCGATACAGCTTCACGTGGATATGGTGCCATGCACGAACCGTTAGCGAACTTGACCATCCAGTCACACGTCCTCCACAGAGTGGCTCCAACACCACGGGCTGGTCTGAGACCACAGAATAAACAAATAGCAGTCAGATTTATAAAGGTCACCAGCAGCATATTGTATAAACATTGTTACAGTTTCAGATTACTGTTATGTAGTCGCTTTCTATGGGTGACTAATGAGGGGGAAACAACTATTGCGACAGGGATAGTCTATTGCGACAGGGATAGTCTATTGCGACAGGAATAGTCTATTGCGACATACTACTGCGACAGGGATAGTCTATTACGACATACTATTGCGACAGGGATAGTCTATTGCGACAGGGATAGGTTATTGCGACATACTATTGCAACAGGGATAGTCGATTGCGACATACTATTGCGACAGGGATAGTCTATTGCGACATACTATTGCGACAGGTATAGTCCATTGTGACATACTATTGCGACAGGGATAGTCTATTGCGACATACTATTGCGACAGGGATAGTCTATTGTGACATACTATTGCGACAGGGATAGTCTATTGCGACATACTATTGCGACAGGGATAGTCGATTGCGACATACTATTGCGACAGGGATAGTCTATTGCGACATACTATTGCGACAGGGATAGTCCATTGTGACATACTATTGCGACAGGTATAGTCTATTGCGACATACTATTGCGACAGGGATAGTCCATTGTGACATACTATTGCGACAGGTATAGTCTATTGCGACATACTATTGCGACAGGGATAGTCTATTGCGACATACTATTGCAACAGGGATAGTCTATTGCGACATACTATTGCGACAGGGATAGTCTATTGCGACATACTATTGCGACAGGAATAGTCTATTGCGACATACTACTGCGACAGGGATAGTCTATTGCGACATACTATTGCGACAGGGATAGTCTATTGCGACAGGGATAGGTTATTGCGACATACTATTGCAACAGGGATAGTCGATTGCGACATACTATTGCGACAGGGATAGTCTATTGCGACATACTATTGGACCAGGGATAGTCTATTGTGACATACTATTGCGACAGGGATAGTCTATTGCGACAGGGATAGTCTATTGCGACAGGGATAGGTTATTGCGACATACTATTGCAACAGGGATAGTCGATTGCGACATACTATTGCGACAGGGATAGTCGATTGCGACATACTATTATTAGACAGGGATAGTCTATTAGACATACTATTGCGACAGGGATAGTCCATTGCGACATACTATTGCGACAGGGATAGTCTATTGCGACAGGGATAGGTTATTGCGACATACTATTGCAACAGGGATAGTCGATTGCGACATACTATTGCGACAGGGATAGTCTATTGCGACATACTATTGCGACAGGGATAGTCTATAGCGACATACTATTGCGACAGGGATAGTCTATTGCGACATACTATTGCAACAGGGATAGTCTATTGCGACATACTATTGCAACAGGGATAGTCTATTGCGACATACTATTGCAACAGGGATAGTCTATTGCGACATACTATTGCGACAGGGATAGTCTATTGCGACATACTATTGCGACAGGAATAGTCTATTGCGACATACTATTGCGACAGGGATAGTCTATTGCAACATACTATTGCGACAGGGATAGTCTATTGCGACAGGGATAGTCTATTACGACATACTATTGCAACAGGGATAGTCTATTGCGACATACTATTGCGACAGGGATAGTCTATTGCGACATACTATTGCGACAGGGATAGTCTATTGCGACATACTATTGCAACAGGGATAGTCTATTGTGACATACTATTGCGACAGGGATAGTCTATTGCGACAGGGATAGTCTATTGCGACAGGGATAGGTTATTGCGACATACTATTGCAACAGGGATATAAGTGGATTAGACATACTATTGCGACAGGGATAGTCGATTGCGACATACTATTGCGACAGGGATAGTCTATTGCGACATACTATTGCGACAGGGATAGTCTATTGCGACATACTATTGCGACAGGGATAGTCTATTGCGACATACTATTGCGACAGGGATAGTCTATTGCGACATACTATTGCGACAGGGATAGTCCATTGTGACATACTATTGCGACAGGTATAGTCTATTGCGACATACTATTGCGACAGGGATAGTCTATTGCGACATACTATTGCAAAAGGGATAGTCTATTGCGACATACTATTGCGACAGGGATAGTCTATTGCGACAGGAATAGTCTATTGCGACATACTACTGCGACAGGGATAGTCTATTGCGACATACTATTGCGACAGGGATAGTCTATTGCGACAGGGATAGGTTATTGCGACATACTATTGCAACAGGGATAGTCGATTGCGACATACTATTGCGACAGGGATAGTCTATTGCGACATACTATTGCGACAGGTATAGTCCATTGTGACATACTATTGCGACAGGGATAGTCTATTGCGACATACTATTGCGACAGGGATAGTCTATTGCGACAGGGATAGGTTATTGCGACATACTATTGCAACAGGGATAGTCGATTGCGACATACTATTGCGACAGGGATAGTCGATTGCGACATACTATTGCGACAGGGATAGTCTATTGCGACATACTATTGCGACAGGGATAGTCTATTGCGACATACTATTGCGACAGGGATAGTCTATTGCGACATACTATTGCGACAGGGATAGTCTATTGCGACATACTATTGCAACACTATCGTAATAGTTTTGCGCTCCTTGAATTGTCTCATTTGAAGTCATTTCCCAAATGAATGTATAGTTTATATGAAATACAAACAAGTTAAAGTAGTTTCAGTCTCTTTCAATATCTGACAAGAAGTTTGAAACCACATCAAGTAAACAGTTAACAGGTAACAGGGTCGGAAAACTTTAAAACAAAGTGAACGAATCTGTGCCTTGTTTCTCAAACCTATCGTAAACCTGAGATCTCGTAACTTTCCTCGTAGCATTCGTACCTCCTATACTGTAACATTGACTTACGATAGTCGTAACGCTACGAGAGCTTTGTGAAATGGGACCTTGGTAATTCCTATATTTTGCGCTGCGCATTTATCAACGGAAGTCAATTACTAAACTATCGATAGTCCTACATGCTATCGATACAACGATAGTTTTTCGTTTCGACCATCGATTATTTGCTATCGGAGACACAACAATTGCAATCCATCTGAACTGAACTGAACCTTATTTCTCTCAAGGCTACATACATAGCACTATGAGGGTTTACAGAGGTCATGCAAAGTAAGTATTCGCGACATAAAGCTTATTAAAATAGCATAATATAGAGCGACAAAAAGTTGACAGTTTAATCAAATCCGAGACATATTTACATTGAAATAAACTTATCATTTTAAATACAGATGGTCTCTTGATGTACAGTGTTGGAAGTAGTTTCTTTCTCAGATCGTTGAAATAATTACAATTAAACAAGTAGTGGTATTCATCTCCAATATCATTTGAAACACATAGGGCACATTTCCTATAAAAATATCAATTTTGTACCATCTACCAGTCTCAATCGGTAATCGATGATATGATAATCTAGCAATTTTATGTTTATCAGGTAAATGTTGTAGATAGAATTCAATATCAGTATTAAGTTTAAAAGATTTATAGAATCTACCCTTAGATGATACTTCTAAATCGGAGTGCCACTTCTGTATAAACAAATCAATGACACTATTCTGTACCTTATGCTTTATCCATTCTACACTATCACAAAACTGTTGAATCCAAATGTCATTATTTCCAGTTTGAACTAGGATATCATGTATGCATGAGATCCACTTATTATCTGGTGATCTATAAGAGGCATTAACTAGGATATGATACAATATATTAGATAACTTTGAGGATTTGCCTGAAGTCAATTTGGTCCAAAAGCATACCATTTTTGTGTGAGTATCAATAGAAATTGGTTTCCTTCCAGTCTCAGCATACAACCTATAATGAGGAGTACTTTTCTTTACACGAAGTAATTTTATATCGATAAATCGATGCATCGTTACAGCCCTATCACTTTCACTTAACATGTTACCATGTACAACATCTTACATCGACGAAGGAAAGTGGAGACACATCCCATTTGGAAAACAAACACTGTAGAAGATACGATAACCTTTCAATGACCTCCAATCACACCCACACGTCTTTCATCGGGAATTCTGGATTCGTGGTAGTTCCATACTTTGGTAAGAAACGACGAGGAAGATCGAACGGTCCGACCTACTGATTACCTGTTAGACCTATCTAATTATTTGAATGTTTATGGATAGTTTTCGAAACTATAGAAAACACAACGATATCTGAAGTGGTCCACCAAACAGTATTGTTAAGTCAGAAAATATAAAAAAAATAAATAATTATATTAGAACAGATAATGTTATGAATAGGGGTGGGTATTGCAGAGAATTTTCATATTGCGATATATTGCGATTCGAAAGCATATATTGCGATACGTATTGCAATATATTGCAAGAATATTTGTTTCATAAAAAATTACTTATAATCGAGTTAATGCTTGATTTATAAAGCAAAAACACAACAAAAGCACTATGCTTGATTAAGCTTTAATAAAAACTATTAATCATGTTAAAATGAAGGAAACAAGGAAAAGAACAATTTAACATCAACACAGTGGTTACTAGTTTGAACTAGTTTCTCCACTCTCGAAAAAGCCCTGAGATTTTAGACAGCAACTTGACCTGGTCAGCTCATATCAGGGATCACTGGTCAATAATGAGTAAATATATATATATAACATTCAGATCCAAAACATTGCGAAACACTTGAACTAAAATTAAGAACACAACTTCAAAACGAACTTAACTTGATTTCCGGTGCGAAAAACGGAAATATCCGAAGATTTCCGAGAGTTACGAAGTTTTCCGAATGCATGTCGAAAAACCGGTTTTCGATCCGGGTATCGCAATACGTATCGATTTCATGTCTGAACCGGTAAATACCGGTAAACCGGTTATATTGCGCAGCCCTAGTTATGAATAGTGAATGATTAAGTTAAACATACATTTACATAACTACAATATGTGACATACCTATAACAAACTTCGGGACTCCGACAATGAACAGACAGCCAATGAGGATGACGATTCCTGTTTAATGAAAGTTCAGATTTAGACAATAGGTATACACTGCAACATTCAGCTTCTCACGGCAGACGGGGGCGACAGGTGAGAATAGAGTGTGATATAAGGGTTAGGTTCAGATGAGACAATGATAGATAAATCAGGTGAGTCAGTCACAAATAAATCAGGTGAGTCAGTCATGTAAATCAGGTAAACAATCATAGGTAAATCAGGTGAGTCAGTCAGAGGTAAATCTAGTGAGTCAGTCAAAGGTAAATCTGGTGAGTCACTCACAAATAAATCAGGTGAGTCAGTCATGTAAATCAGGTAAACAATCATAGGTAAATCAGGTGAGTCAGTCAGAGGTAAATCTAGGGAGTCAGTCAAAGGTAAATCTGGTGAGTCACTCACAAATAAATCAGGTGAGTCAGTCATGTAAATCAGGTAAACAATCATAGGTAAATCAGGTGAGTCAGTCATAGGTAAATCTAGTGAGTCAGTCAAAGGCAAATCTGGTGAGTCAGTCACAAATAAATCAGGTGAATCAGTCATGTAAATCAGGTGAGTCAGTCATATGTAAATTAGGCTGACTGACTGAGTTTAGTTTTACGCCGCTTTTAGCAATATTCCAGCAATATCACGGCGGGGGACACCAGAAATGGGCTTAACACATTGTGCCCATGTAGGGTATCGAACCCGTGTAAATTAGGTGAACAATCATAGGTAAATCTGGTGAGACAATCAGAGGTAAATCTGGTGAGTCAGTCACAAATAAATCAGGTGAATCAGTCATGTAAATCAGGTAAACAATCATAGGTAAATCAGGTGAGTCAGTCATAGGTAAATAGTCATAGGTAAATCAGGTAAACAGTCATAGGTAAATCAGGTGAGTCAGTCATAGGTAAATCAGGTGAGTCAGTCATAGGTAAATCAGGTGAGCCAGTATTGAAAGACGTAATATTCGAGGACAGCATCATTTCAAACTTCTACTTGTGGCGACGAAGCCACTCACTCACTCAGCAATCATTACCAGATTACCTGCATCAGAGGTTTCGGGGTCACAGACAAGCAGTTTGCAGATTCTTGAAACGGACATACTGAAATGGTTATTTGGCTGGGGGAGCTAGAACCCCATCACTTATCTCACCCAGAAGCGCTGTAAAGAAACAACATTCTCCTGACGTCCTCTTCATTGGGATGTTTCTGCTAGACACACATCACCACAGCAACACCTCTCCCTCGTCCCTTCCGTCGACTACTCGCCCTGGCGTCTGAAACTTCAATGGAAGAGTTGGTGAGTGACGTTGGTTTAACGCCGCTTTTAGCAGTATTCTAGCAATATCACGGCGGGAACACCAGAAATGGGCTTCACACATTGTACCCTTGTGGGGAATCGAACCCGGGTCTTCGGCGTGACGAGCGAACGCTATAACCACTAGGCTACCCCACCGCCCCTCAATGGGAGAATAAACACATCCACATGTTAGTATGGAATTAGTTGTAGGGAAACTGTAACATATTCAACATCCGGGTCATAATGGCTGCTGATATGCGGTAAAAACAAACGTGAGTTTTGTGCCAATGTGGTATGAAATAGATTTGAAACTGATTGATTATGTGTTTATATATGTATGTTATGCCATCTATGAATGTTAATAAATGATAACAAGGATATATTGTTATCATTTTTTATTTCTGTGAATATATTTACATACGATGAAGATAACTAGATCTACCATTTCTGATTTGCATGCAACAGTATGACGATCATGACATTTAGTAAACATTGATATTTTCACACAAATACATTGATCCGACATTTTCGTTAATCCGACATATTTCTCTGCAACCACAAGTGTCGGATTAATGAGAGTTGACTGTACGAGGGTCGGTCAAAAAGTAGTCGGCCTAACTATATTCTCGATGTCCAATGTTTGAAAAGCTTCCATTTTACTTTTAGTTTGTAGGAATCATTAGCGAAGCCGTATAAAAAAATTCACATATGTGGGTAATGTGATTAACGAGATATTAGTCATCACAACACATTTGGGTATAATATTTCTAGAAAAAATGCAGCAAAATGAAAAACGATATGTCATTTAGTACCTCTTGGATAATGGTATGCCCTCAGATAATGTCATATAAAATGTGTTAGTATAGTATTGGATGACTTCCCGTCATAATCAAGAGTCAAAGCTTTGGATTGCTTGATTCATATTTAGTCGGGGGCTGTTTCTTTTAAGGACGCCCCCGTTTTAGTCTTTCAAAAACATTGTGTCCAGATATTCAAGCTGGCCCTGTTTACAATATACTGAGAGTTGACACTTGTTTGATTCTAGCGGACGTCTACCTATCTCAAACACACAAAATGTTTCTTGCATATTTTGTTACCTGAAGTTTGTGGTGCATTTATTGCAGATTTTGCGCTTTTGGGGGGTACCAAGATAAAATGTCAAAGAAAATGGGGATCGTAGGGCTGGAACTTCGCAAAACCAATTTGCTTGAGGTTGACAGATAATATGTAGAAAAATAAAACATAAAAACAGCTGCATTTGTATCATTTACTAGGTCAGGCCGACTACTTTTTGACTGTCCCTCGTATCAAAGATGGCCTGTTCGTTGCCTACAGAAGGCTCACGGCAATAACTTTGAATAATTAAATTTTCGTAGTGTTCATAGTAATTCCTGCATTCTGATTGGCTGAAGTTGTCACGTGTTATAACATTCAAAGTTCCAATGAATGTAAAATATTCAGCTATTCCCATCACTTTCACCACGACGGATTGTCGGAGAATGACAGTCACAGACGAGGGAATTCCCTAATGGGGAACAGTGTACTTGGAATACAAGCGAGACATTTCACAGGAGAATTCCGCATGTATATCCTGCTTTTCTTAAATTTTGCCAATGACATTGCTGTAGAAAGGGACAAAATTCATTAATTATCATTGATGTTATCACTATGATATCAAATACGTTTACTTATTTTAAAGACAGCAATATGCGAGTGTTAGGCAACAGAGTTATCGTTCTTGTTTGAAGTTGTTCTGATGTTCCTAATGCCAACATGAAATCCTTCGAGGACACGTGTCGCTAAAAGTACCGTCAACTCGTTGGACTGTTATATGATTCATGTTCGTATATTCCGCTATAATTCATATGCTTCACAGATGCTATTTACAACATCGTACTAAAGTTGATATACAGTATAACTGAATGCAATAAACTCTATCCTACACTGTAGGTATATTTTTAGATACAAGACGTACTAGTATCTAAAATATACACACAAAATATTCCTGAAGTATTCTTTGACGGAAGGAGGAAGAACTTTTTTGCGAGTTATTAGGGCGATGAATGTCGATATGTATGACAGAGAGACAGTATTCTCCGCTTATGTAGGAAAGAACCAATTGTCCTATATGTGACTATTTAGATAATGGTGACATTAGAGATAAACGACGTGATATAGGCTGAACTCACGTCCTAACAAAAGACAGGTTTTGCTGACATGGCTTTCGCTTCTACCTGTAATACTGCAAGTGAGATACGCAAGTACGTATAGTCGGGTGCATGCCTCACCTGTTGACAACAATGACACATGTCTGACCTGTTGACGACACTTGTATGACCTGAAGACAATGACACATGTCTGACCTGTTGACAACAGTGACACTTGTATGACCTGTTGACAATGACACATGTCTGACCTATTTACAACAATGACACATGTCTGTCCTGTTGACAACGATGACACCTGTCTGACCTGTTGACGACAATGACACATGCCTCACCTGTTGACAACAATGACACGTCTGACCTGTTGACAACAGTGACACATGTCTGATCTGTTGACAATGACACATGTCAGTGTCCTGTTTACAACAATGACACATGTCTGTCCTGTTGACAACGATGACACCTGTCTGACCTGTTGACAACGATGACACGTCTGACCTGTTGACAACAATGACACATGTCTGACCTGTTGACAACAATGACACATGTCTGACCTGACCTGTGACAACAATGACACATGTCTGACCTGTTGACAACAATGACACATGTCTGACCTGTTGACAACAATGACACATGTCTGACCTGTTGACAACAATGACACATGTCCGACCTGTTGACAACAATGACACGTCTGACCTGTTGACAACAATGACACATGTCTGACCTGTTGACAACAATGACACATGTCTGACCTGTTGACAACGACACACGTCTAACCTGTTGACAATGACACACGTCTGACCTGTTGACAACAATGACACATGTCTGACCTGTTGACAACAATGACACATGTCTGACCTGTTGACAACAATGACACATGTCTGACCTGTTGACAACAATGACACATGTCTGACTTGTTGACAATGACACATGTCTGACCTGTTAACAACAATGACATGTCAGACCTGTTGACAACAATGACACATGTCTGACCTGTTGACAACAATGACACATGTCTGACTTGTTGACAACAATGACACATGTCTGACCTGTTGACAACAATGACACATGTCTGACCTGTTGACAACAACTTCACATGCCCGACCTGTTGATAACAATGACTTGAAATCACCTGCATCACATGTCTGAATTGAAGAAACCTGGGAATAAGTTGTGTGGCCTGACTCTCTCTGCATAGTGGATGTTTTTTTCTTAGGCAATATATTAAAAATGGGATCGGGTTTGTTGAACTTGGAAATCATACAGTTGATTGACATGCCTTGAAGGCGAGCACTACAACCACTGATCACCCAAGACAGTAAACAGGACGGGGTTCTCTGCGTCCTATTTGTTTACTCTTGTTGCGTCTGTGTGTTTACTCTGCTTTATGTATTTATTCTGTTTTGTTTACTCTGCGTCCTATGTGTTTCCTCTGCGAATTATTTGTGAGGATGCAACAGCTGTAACGGACATGGACGACTCAAGCTACTTTTACGTCATCAGCTACATAATGTCACAATAGTAGCTTATTGACTCATAGTATGCCTGTATGTCAACAGACTGTACACACTCATAACTATTTATAGCTCAGGGGAATATTTGTTACGATGGAAGCGAAAAGCCCTAAACACGGTACATATATAATTCCCTGATCACAGACCACGATTTGTCAGTTAACATAGGCGGACCAAGAGGGGAGGTGCAGGAGTGACCAATGCAGAGACCATTTCAAAACTGTCTTGAAAGCGGGTGAAAATTAACTATGCGCCCACCCTTTCTCCAAAAGGTGTATCCTCCCCTGTAATATTTACTAACAACTGAGGTACAGGCAGTGGGTGCAGGACACACTTGCTAAACCCGTCTGAGGGGGGGTGGGGTCTTAACTTAACCCACCCTGGGGAAGACCAGATACACACTGTATATCCGTGTGAGATTTGAGGGAGGTGGACAGTCACCTGACCTTACCTCAACCGGCAGTCTCCCAAACCGCAGGTACATAGAAAATACTTGCCCGGACACCTGAGTTTCACCAACTCTGGATCACCACCCTTCATGTAATATAAACATTGTTGATTTACCTTGAAGCATCAATCACAGTCTTTCAACCCAGTAAATATCCACATAGTTAGAAACTGTCGTCTGGAGGTGTGTTCCGGGTCACTGGTTATGTAGACCTGGTACAGGGCACACTTGTCGCCATTACGCACTCAGCAGTAGTTGACAGGACATACTTGTCGCACACACGACTGAACTCGACAGGACGTACAGTCGGTCCGCGTCCGGAAGGATAATCCTACTCAGGCCAATGTTGTCACTGATTATAACTCCACGTTCACAAAGGGCTTCCTTTACAAGGTCTTGCCTGCTTGTGAAACACAGATACAACATGCTGACTACATATTGCGTAAACTGTGTTGAAATATAAACACTGTTTCCATTAGCTTTAGGACACGACGCTATTTAAAGTTTTAATGATATGAATGTTATAAGTCGATGAGGAACTTCTCGCCATTTGGTACACGCGTGTTTGCCGAAGTCGTGATTTCCTTCTGTTGTATTGTTATCTATTTAAGGGCAGTGTCCTGTCCATGTAACTTATCTCAGCATCCATTCACTCCCACTCAAGATCTTATCAGTGGCAGGAAAAATTATTTTAGGGCATCAATTTTTTTTATGTGTTTCACGTAGCCACCAAATTCTGATAATGGGTCGGTCAGTCGTGGTAAAATAAAAAAATAATATAGACAAAATTATCTGAATAATGATCTTGATTCTCATTTATTGTAATTCTTATTACAATTTCTCGCGTTCTTTGGGTTTGTAGCAGCGACTGATTAAAAGATAAACATTTTATATGATGCGGCGGTACGTTTTATAGGTTCGAGTCGGCGGCCGGTATTGGTAGGAAAAAAGTTGTTTTGGGTTTGTTTGTTGTTTTTTGTTTGTTTGTTGTTTTGGGGGATTTTTATTGGTTTGGGCGGGTTTTTTTTTTGTTTTTTTGTCTTGTTTTGTTTTATTTTTGGGTTTGTTTTTTTTGGGTTTGGTTTGGTCAAAGTTTTTTTTTTTTATAAAATATATAATAAATGCTGCCCATAGAATTATTCTCAAAGTTGCATTCGCAATGTACTACTGATAATACATAATATTTTCTAAAAGGTATTCGGAGAGATGTCCATCTTTGGGGCATGACCACGTGTCTGATAAAACTAAATAAAACTAACAACTTTTGGGATTGACATAAAAGATATATATTTTCAGTGGTATAATATATGGTTATTACTGATATTATATCTATACACCCGTGAAGATCAGGGTTAGAATTTATTTATTTATTTATCATGTACACAAAACCCAAGAAAAATCAAGAGTGGGGAAATATGTTTTGGGGGTGTCCAAAAAAGGTCCCAAAGCTTTGTTTGCAGCAAACTACACAAAAGCAGTCGTAAGAAGATAACACCGTTGCTATGTAAACAAACAGCTGTCAACTGCCAAGCTCCTGTCAAAGTGGACCAAATCTGGGTATGTATGAATAAAATTAAACACAGACATTACCAAATGCATATAAATACCCCTCAGATGCAATATCCACATGTTAAGCATGGACATATATTAAATAAAAAATAGAAGAAGGTGACTTTGCAACCACTAAGCAGAAACATGATGACAGTGCCAAACAATCAATGTTTATATTCTCCAAATATGATTTTAACTTACAGTAAAAAGTTACATGCAGTACAAATAATAGCCATATACTGGCAAGTTATTCTGGGCTAGTTTTTACACACATTAGGGCAAAATCAAAGACTTCAAGATCTTTTTCATGGTGTTACTATAAATAGACTGCAGCCATCTATGTTTACTTTTCATAATTAGTTGTTTATATTGAATTATAACCTCACTACAAGGTGCATAGCACTTAATGTTATGGTACATCAATTATTATTGCCTAATTAATTAACATTAGTCCCAAAAAGTAATTATTTTTCAAGGTAATAAAAAGCCTGTATTGATGCCGAGGTCAATGTCAAAAACTATTTTCTTGACAACATATTATAGATATGTGTATGTCAATACCCTTCAGATGTAAATGTACTGTTTTACTTAGAATATCACCTGCAAAAGTACTTTTGATAGTGTTATTATTAATGGAACTATATAATTCAGGAATATTTTAATTATTAGGTGATATTTCAATAACATATTTCAAGTGAAAGAGTTGTATTCTCCATTGAAACCCAGTATATCAATGCAGATAGTTTGAGATAATTTTGCAAAACTACAAAACATGTGCAACAAACCTGCATGTTAAACAACCAGTAAAGTTTTATGTTTGAAGTCTAGATGAAATATCATTTCATTTCCACTGTTCTTTAAGTGAATATACATAATTGCCTTCTATTTACTGATTATTAACACAGAAAGTTGTTTGTAATTTAACATGTCAAAATATGCTTATTGGGATTTATTTTTTACTCCATGCAGATGTTTTGGGAAAATATCAAATGTACTATTTATCACACTTAAGGAAATATATGAGATGTGAAACAGGTTTATATATATATTCTCAATAATAATTGGCCACAAAATATGTCCAAATATGCCTATTTTTAATCATAAGTTTAATTGATTTTTTATTTTTTTTACAGATATGTTTCGATCTCCAACATGACGTGTCATTTGTCACAATGGTTCAGGAGAAGTGAAACTAGGAGGCAAGGGTTTAAACACTCTACTCAAAGTATCAACTCTTTGTAATGATTCTTTACAATCAACTCTTTAATCAAATAAAATTAACTTTGTCCAATAACTTCAATAACATCCAAACAGAAATTCAGCAATCAGCAATATCGATATTTTCAGCAGAGGGAGAAAAGTCAACTTTGTGTACAGACTCTTTTAGTGTTGTCACAACCCCTAGTGTACAGTACACAGCCCTGTACACTTAAAATAACCCACGAATCTGTTGGTATATGAGCAGATGGTGGCCGCATGAATACGTGCAAACACCAAGTTGCGGGTACAGCAACGTGCAGTAAACTTGGACAACGTACTGTGACTATGTGTCCCAGTCCACCCAGCTGTAAATGGGTTTTTCGTAAGGGTGAGAAAGCCACATTAACCTTGTGCGCCTAAATGGCTGCAAGAGTTGTATGGTCCTCAGAGAGTTGAGGTTGAAAAATATGATGTGCCGTTGAGATTGACATCCTATGATCGAGGGAAAAACAAAGCGCATTGCTGAGCTAAGCTGGATATTGGCGCTATACAAATATCATATAATAATAAATAAATAAATAAATAAAAATAAGCATGTTTAAATTTCTGTCTCAAGGACATTGGTTGTGCTTGCTCACTTGTATAGATGAAGTCCACAAGACCACAAGACAACTGGCAGTTACCGTTACCGTTCTAATAAAGATTTTACTGATCCATAATGTGCACCTGTGTTTGTTTTCCTTTTTATGTCATAACAATCACTGTTGGTATCAACAACGAGACGGTAATTTTACTCAAAATGTTAAAAAAGAATGTTTCTATTATCTGCAGTGAAATCGTGTGTCCCTCAGATATTTATAACTTATTCACAGCAATCACTATCATATTCTGTCTACTCACGCCTCGAAATAAAGTGTAACTGACAGAAAATGGATACTTATACATATTTTATAATTAATGGAGCTGGACGATCACATGTGGAATGATACTGTCCAAAATATTCAGTGTATTATGAGATTTCCAACAGCTTCAGTCAGGTACAACACTGTATTTGATGAGACAGGATTAACCAGAGCAAACTAATGTCAAGAAAGGCAAACAGTTTTTGCATCTCGCTCCGTTTTCTTCAAACAGAATTTTGATCCCAAACTCATTCAAACATTGCAAAAGATTGATGTCAGTGAATATTTCTTATTGAAATGAGGCAATTTAAAGAGCAAGTTAATGAAATATAACAAAAATTATTGAAACCATAAACCTTGAGATTCACGACCTCATATACAGTAGAGTCAATAGAAGCTGATATTCTTGATTGTGATATGGCGGCCATCTTGAATTAAAAATGGCGGCCATTGTTTATTCAAGATGGCCGACATCGGTAAATAATTAAAATATTTTACATTTTGATGAAAGTAAGCTTTTTTATAAATGAAAATACTAACCAGTATGAAGATAAACCAATAGACCCCACCCCCAAAACCATGTACAAAAAATATATTTCCCCAACCTTGATTTTCTTTGGGTTTTTTATGGTGACCCATAACACCCTTCTGGCCAGGTTAAACACAAATGTCTAGGTTCAGTGCAGTTTTTACTGGCTATAGTATCCCTATTGCGTAGATCGATGTTCATGCTGTCGATCACTGGATTGTCTGGTCCACAATCGATTATTACAGACCGCCGCCATATAGCTGGAATATTGCTGAGTGCGGCGTAAAACTAAACTTACTCACTCACTCTATACTATTTTCGCAAATTATATCTGATTTGTGATTGCAGAGATAATGAATATACTGATAATTGTCGCAACATCAATAGTATCTGAATTTATTACAAGAACTCAATGTGCGCAGAAAATACATGAAATATCTTGTTGAATTGCACACCACGTGTACGTCTGTACCACATAGTCCCTAACTGATACAAAACTTTGTGTTTGTACCAACAACGCAGATGTTCAAAGGGAAGCAACTCCGTCTCGACACTCTTTGGGAGAGTTCAACGAACCCCCTCACGGTCAAATGTGATGGCGGAACGCTAAACTTTTGTGCAAGCCGTTTCTCGGTTTGTATTTGACGGAATCGACGTGCACATTGCACAGAAAGGTAACGTACATCACAGATAATGCAAATAGTACACGTGCCAGTGACAGTTTACAAAACATACGAAGACATTGACGTATTTTCTACTTGTAAATATCGCGTATTCTCCCAACACGCACTTCCGGTCGAACACAATGGGATATTTTCAATAATTTGTCATTCTCCTCAGGGATGTTTTATCTTCCTAATAAGGTGGAAATGCATATTAGAATGCTTACCGTATGTTACTATAAGTTTGAATTATCTTTCAACAACAGTCTTACAAATACAGTTGTTGAAGTATTTTGATTGCAAACAGTGGGGAACGCTTCGAATTCTCAATAGGTCCAGTTTTCTCCAGTAACTTACAGTGACGGGAGGCGAATTGGAGCCGTAGGCAGAGTTGTGACGAAGTTGCTGAGTTGTTACTTTGCAGTGGAGGAAAAATCCACTGACGCGCATTAATAACAGAATCCTATTATAATAAAACACCCTACAATGGCAGACATTAATAACAGAACCCAAGTAATAAAACACCCAACTGCAGTACAATGATTTCATGATGGCGACATTATGGAATAGAAATTTAGCGCGATCAGCTTTTCACTAACTTGAGATCTGCAATTCTAATATGTACTTTCAATGGTGTTTTTTATTATCAAAACTTAATATAATTAGAAAAATAACAACACATATAATTTTTTTATGATTACACTCTTTGTGAAAATGACTCATATAGTGAACTTTGAAGTTAAAGATGTGGGAATTTGGAACATTTGAATCACTTATGAATATTTCATCACATTGATCAACACTCGAATGTATGATGATCACACAATATATTATTACTTTTGTTACTATTTACATATTTATTTATTTTTATATTTTTTTACTTCCATTTTTATGTTACAATTTCCATTACAGCAGCTTTATGTTCTTAAATTGAAAGTATTTTAAGTGTACAGTGAGTAGTGTTGATGTAAATACATAATGTGTACATTACCTCTTATATATATAGTACACATATATACAAAATACATGTAGTTACAGTCAGTCAGTTATAGTATTTCGAAAAAGTAAATGGAAGGATGAGCAGAAAGAATGAATTACAATTACAATTAGAAAAGGCAATACATTTTGAGATTTCATAATATTTTAATACTTCTTTTTGAAACCATATAAAATTAGGTTTCACTGCTTTCTTACTACATTTATACAACATATATTTGATTATTATTATCACCACATTAAGAGGATTATTATGTTTACCTTTAAATCCAAATAATATATGTTCTTCACTTAAGTGAATTTTACTTTCCATGTATCCTTCAATCCATTCAGTAAATTTTGTCCAAATATCTATTGCATATTGACAATTACAAAGCACATGTGCTATAGTTTCAGCTGGATCTTTACACAATGAACATGCTGGTGAGCCAATCTTATATAAATAACAATTAGTGCTGAGAATATTATGTAAAATCTTAATCTGAAACCATCTTAAGTCACTGCTTTGTGTACATCTTTTTGCCATCAAACTATAGTTTATCCATTCTGTTTCAGTAATGTGTTTATTAAGATAAAGCTCCCATTTGCTATAGCTTTTAAGTTTTGTAAATTTAGAATTTTGCAACATTTCATAAAATAATCTACTACCTGAAGTACTGTTGATTTTAGAAATATTATAAGGTAATATTGGTGTTTGAGAGATGTATTGTATTTGACTAAAGTTAATTCTTTGTAAGTATTGGGCGATAGATTGTTTCATCCATTGAAATGTTAAAAAGTCTGTATTCAAAGTATATTTTGAATAAATTCATGGAAATTAAACCAATTTCCTGTATCGTTGAAGAAATCGTTAATATATGTTATACCTTTTTCATACCAATGGGAAAAATATACTGGCTTATTATCAATTGTTATGTTATTATTGTACCAGATTGAATTATTCAATACAGATAGTTCCATATTATCACAACAATTTAAATATGATGCATATACTGACAGTGTTTCTTTCCAAAACTGGTTGTGGATATTTTGGACAATATTGTTTTCTATGTAGAAAGCATCAGCCAAATTTACTATTTTTGCCTCAACTAAATGATCATAAAAGAAACATGCCCATTTGGACTTACTAACAGATAGTCTTTTGATCCAACAAAGTTTCTGAGCTGCAATAACTATTTCTAATATGGGTACACTTATGCCACCATACTTAGGCTGAAGTGACATTGTATCTCTCTTGACTTTATCTGGTTTAAATTTCCAAACAAATTGAAAACATTTCTTTTGAAAAGCTTCTATTATATTTTTAGATGGGTTTGGTTTACTGCTGAATAAATGGTTTAGTTTAGGTAGTAATAATGATTTTAACACAATATTTCTACCCATTGGTGTTAAAGTTCTCTTTGTCCAATGTTCCATTTCTTTTTCAATATTATCTAATTTATTTACATAGTTCAGATTAACCATATTTTCTAAATCAATATCAGATTCAATACCTAATAACTTAAACTGTGTTTGTGTCCAGTCCAACTTATACTCTTTACAGAGTTTGTATCTTGATCTCTTTTTGGAACCTATCCATATCAATTTGCTTTCTTCTGTGTTTACTTTTAATCCTGAAAATATGGCAAAATATAATGTACTCATTGTAGAGAAGAGACTTTTTTCTGATCCATCTAAACTAAGGGTGGTTTCATCTGCAAATTGTGCTAGAAGGGAATATATATTACCAAGTTTTAATCCCGTTATATTTTTATTATTTCTTAACATTATTGCTAGGATTTCTGCGCATAATATGAAGAGATATGGTGATATAGGATCCCCCTGACGACAACCTCTTGTAACCTTAAAGAAAGGGCTTGCAAAACCATTAACCAAAACACTTGTTTCAATGTTTTTGAAAAATAATTTTATCCAATTTTGAATACTGGGCCCAAAGCGGAAAAAGTTAAGTACATTATGTATAAATATTCTATCCACAGAATCAAATGCCTTTTCAGAATCAATAAGCACGGTAGAAGTAAGCCTGGTATCTGGTATGATTCTGTATAGTATATATCATAAATAAGTCTAGTCACTTCACCTATATATCTACCCGATACAAAACCCTTTTGATCCTCATGGATAATCAGTGGTAAGATAGGCTTTATTCTATTTGCAATTGTCGATGCAGCTAATTTATAAGTAGTATTGAAAAGTGTAATAGGGCGCCAATATTTTAGAAAGAGTTTTGATTTGTTTTCTTAAGGCAAGCAAGTGATTAGACCTTGTTTTTGGGTAGTAGATAAGGCCCCTGTTTTATATGCATAATTTAAAGCATTTATCAAATATTTATTGAGGTCTAACCAAAAGAACTTTTAAAATTCTGCTGTGAAGCGAACTGGGCCAGGACTCTTATCATTTTACATTTTTTTTAGTGCTTCAAGTACTTCATTATAGGTCAGCTCCCCTTCTAAGGAAAGTGATGTTTGACAGTCTAACCTAGGCACTGATACTTTAGCAAAAAGGTTTTCCAGATCAATCTGTGTACAGTCTTCAGTTTCATACAGTTTTTCATAAAATGTTTCACTTCTTGAATGATTTCATGTTGTTTCTTCAATAACGTTCCATCTGGTTTTTCAAGAGCTGAGATAGATTTAGTTAGAAAATTTCTACTTTCTAATTTTAATTTTTGATTTGTTTTCTTCTAGTAATACGTCTGACTGTCTACTAGCTACGTGTCCCAGTTTAATCTCAATTTCACTTAGTTTCTGTTCTAGATTCGATTCCAAAGCTAGATATTCTTTTTTACGAGTGGATGAAAAAAGTATTGATGCTCCTCAAATATTTAAAAGTAACATCTCCCATAATAACTGATCATTTATTGTAAAGATCTTTCCATCTTTAACAGTTTTGTCTTCGTATTGTTCAAGAGTGTTATTTATTGTTTTTTTAATCATTTCTACATATTCCTTGTCCTTTAGTAATGAATTATTGAATTTACAGAATTTACATACTTATACAAATATAATAAAACATATAAAATATATATTAGTTTGTTCTTTTGGAATTTGATCTATGGCCCTTTTGACTTATCTATGGCCCTTTTGACTTTTCGTTGGCCCTTTTGACTTTTCTTTGGCCCTTTTGATTTTTTCAATTTTGGCCATTTCGTCCTTGGGCCCTTTTGACTACAACCCTTAAGCAAGAAACAAACTTAAGTTTTTACTCAAATTTCAAACTGAGTTTGACAATTTGAAACAGCTGAATTTGTAACTCAACTGCATTTTTAAAATGAAAAAGCACAAACAACTTAAAGGTCACATGCAACGTAAAACACAACTTTGCAGATTCTGATACCTTTCGGTATGGACTTACCGAAACAAAGCGTCAAAAATGCAAATTCAACTTATAAAGTTGAAAAATAACGCGATGAAAAAAAACGCGCGAAATCGGAGTTCAAACGTTTCCCTAATTTTCCCCAGACTTTTCTGGGGAATACGAGGTTTCAACAGCTGGACTGCGCTCATAGCATGTGCGCCAGTGAAATAGGTTCAGCGCAACTTGGGCGGGCTGTCTGGTGAATACTCGGTGAAGGCTTTGGTGTGAGCTATTTTCATAATGTTTTGTTGATATCTCACAGGCGAGAAGCTTTTATATGTTATGACAGTAAATAAACTGTTTATATAATTTCATTTGTCTATTTCACCACCGTTCTTCTTACCGAGTCACTTTCTCAGTTCGATGCTTAAAAGCAATGTCATTATTTAGCGTTGACAGAATTTCTAACTGTGATATAGATATGTAATGCAGCTGTCACAGACAAAACTCAATGTCTTGTTTTATTGACACCTGTGTGTCTGCCTGCCTGTCTGCTAATGACAATATTCAATACACAACTGCGCGATCACTGACCACATGCAATTTGAACTTAACACCAATCAGGCTATACACCATAAACAAAATGCATTGATTTATGGCCCGAGTTCGGTCTCTGTCACATTATGTAATTACACAGACAGGCAGGTGTGATACTTGAACACATGACATGTTATGATGTCTGTTGATTGCAAAATGTTATACACAAAAAATGAGCATGTATTTACAAAACCCAACAACTCTATATATACACACACAATGAGCCGTGAAGGTGGCATCTGCTAATGAACCAGCCGTTACACTTGAGTGCACACCCACCCGCTCTGACTGGGTTCGGTATCCCGGCTGCTTCGTTTCGAGGGAGGTAAACCCAAGTACAAAATATTGCACTTTTGATTTGCGATTATACGCTTATAATTTTGTTTATTTGTTTTTTCATAATCAGCAATGCATATTATATGTCATGAAGAAGTGATAATTGTGTTTTAATTATGTTTGATTTTTTGGTTGCATGTGACCTTTAAGTAATCTATCCACCAAGCTCAAATTGTGTACTGTGTTTGAGTTTAACATTGATTTCAGTCCATTCTGGGAAATGCATTTTCTCCTTTTTCTCAAATTTGATTAAAAACTCAAACTTAAGTCAAAACTCAGACTTAAGTTTGTTTCGAGAAATTGGGGCCTGGTTGCTTTTTCTTAGGTTTATAAGGGGAGCTAACTCTTGCGTCTCATCTAACATTACATCTCAAGTTACCAGAAGATCATTAAGCATTGAATGTGATGATTGACCCTTTCTTCGCTATGTCTTGGCTACCCTTGTGTTGGTGAAATATTGAGTGCATGGCACAAGTGCATTCAGGGTTCGAAATACTCCATATATTAGGGTGCCATGGCACGGTAAATATTGAAATGGCACGGATAAAAACTGTTCTCTGTGCCCCTGTGGCACGCCTAATTTTTTAGAGACATAACTCACCTTTAGTCATTTAATCCCCAAAACAAAACACTTACGCAAATGACAAACAAGCAAAAACATTTCTTGACTTTATCGCCCAGGAAATCAATCGAATTATGATGGATGATGTAAAGAAATCTGGTTGTTTTTCCATTAAGAGGGATGGGAGTACTGATAGTTAGGTTATTGAAGAGGAAATTGTGTATGTTAGATATGTTGAACAATTACCTGTCACACAATTCTTAGCTATTAAAGGGGCTGGAAAAGCAGAACAAATGAAGCTTAAGAAAGCCATCTTAAACAGAAGACATATCAGTGATAACAGAAAACTGGTTACATTTGTTGTTTACTGACAATACATTTCAAGTGATGCTACAGTCATTCATTCTAAAAACAGGTGGGCACACTTGATTTCTGAAAGGCACATTTAAAATATTTGCCTGGTGCCCTAAGGCACACTTAGAAAATGAAGTATTTCTATCCCTGGCATTTATTAGAATATATTTTCCATTATTAGATAAGTCTCGTCTCACTGGGTGTATCAGGTGAATCAGTTGACAGAAGCAGAGACCATATAATCTGGTCTCTGACGGAAGTAAAACGTAAACAAGTAGGCTTTCATGCTCTGAATCAGGTACTAAGCCACACTCACTGTGTAGAATGTCACTTGAAATGGTGGTACCCAAGTCTGGTGCCTTTCTCTAATCTATCACTGATCATGGGGAATCTAATATTTTATATTTATATTTTCCTAATATTTGAATCCTAATAGATCACTTGTTGTGGTAAAAATTAACAATGAAATAATAATTACAGCACATCAGATGCTTTGCAGTTTGTTGGTTTCACTCCATTTACCTTTATAGACTGATGTCCAAGTAACTTCTGCGTCAGTTCACCATGGGAATCAATGCCACACAATATATATCATCGTGCTACATGTGATGTCTGATTTAAGTGTAAGAAAGCAAAGTGACAAAATCAGGATATTCATGTTAAATAACTACATTCTCTCCCTCAAGTTGTTGTTGGTAGGGACCCTAGAGTATGTGAGTGAAAGAAATTGAATGTTTAGACTTGCTTTATTTGTCAGTAAAATGTTATGAAGAGTGAAAAAACACTTTGTCATGGAAGGTACTTGTGTTAAAAAGATGGATGACTTTGAAACGAAGAGTGAAAAACACACTTTGTCATGGAAGGTACTTGGTGCTGACACGTGTTACCATAATTATCTTGCAGATGGATGACTTTGTTCCCCACTTGAAGATCAAGGAAGTTACTTGGTGCTGACACATGTTACCATGGTTATCTTGCAGATGGATGACTTTGTTCCCCACTTGAAGGTCAAGGACGTTACTTGGTGCTGACACATGTTACCATGATTATCTTGCAGATGGATGACTTTGTTCCCCACTTGAAGGTCAAGGACGTTACTTGGTGCTGACACATGTTACCATGATTATCTTGCAGATGGATGACTTTGTTCCCCACTTGAAGGTCAAGGACGTTACTTGGTGCTGACACATGTTACCATGATTATCTTGCAGATGGATGACTTTGTTCCCCACTTGAAGGTCAAGGACTTGGTGCTGACACATGTTACCATTGGGATGACTTTGTTCCCCACTTGAAGGTCACATGTTACACATGTTACCATGTTATCATGATTATCTTGCAGATGGATGACTTTGTTCCCCACTTGAAGGTCAAGGGACGTTACTTGGTGCTGACACATGTTACCATGATTATCTTGCAGATGGATTTTGTTCCCACTTGAAGGTCAGATGGATGACACATGTTTAATTATCTTGCAGATGGATGAGTTTGTTCCCCACTTGAAGATCAAGGACGTTACTTGGTGCTGACACATGTTACCATGATTATCTTGCAGATGGATGACTTTGTTCCCCACTTGAAGGTCAAGGACGTTACTTGGTGCTGACACATGTTACCATGATTATCTTGCAGATGGATGACTTTGTTCCCCACTTGAAGGTCAAGGACGTTACTTGGTGCTGACACATGTTTTCATTTTTATCTTGCAGATGGATGACTTGGTTTGTTCATCATCACTTGAAGGTCAAGGAAGTCGGAAAAGTGAAAGGGAGAGAAGAAAGAAAAGATCATTTTCACCTGACCTTGACCTTGAACATCTCTCAACAAAAGTCCGTGCAGGACAGACTATCAAGAAGAAGAAGAAAAAGACAAACTCAGGATCTGCCTTTGCACCTGATCGACCCTATGACAAATTGCCTAATGGTTAGTCTTTTGAATTCAAGTGATAAAGACAATAAGTGAAAATATTCTTGTAACTGACAAGTTTTGTTATTTTCTTATGCACCTGCAAGTTTATAACATGACCACAGTATCAGTAGAATGGAGTTAAAAAGTCAGTTTCAGGGAGTTAGCTGATCATTTCTGAGACTCAAGATAGAAGACACAAAGAAAATCAAATGGGAGTAATGGCTGCTGTCCATACATGCACTCGGGCGGTGGGGTAGCCTAATGGTTAAAGCGTTGGCCCGTCACGCCGAAGACCCAGGTTCGAATCCCCACATGGGCACAATGTGTGAAGCCCATTTCTGGTGTCCCCCGCCGTGATGTTGCTGGAATATTGCTAAAAGCGGCGTAAAACCAAACTCAGTCAGTCAGTCAGTCAATACATGCACTCTGTCAACCAGAATAGGGGCTGATCACATAACTATGCTTTGAAACCTTTTACAATGTTTTAGGGCTGTGCAATATTACCGGTAAACCGGTATATACAGTTACAGTATCCCGCAATACGATTATCGCGATATGGTTCAGATTCTGCAATATATTTGGTCATTCAGACTTAGCTCCCATTGAATAATCTGAGGGCGGTGGGGTAGCCTAGTGGTTAAAGCGTTGGCTCGTCACGCCAAAGACCCTGGTTCGAATCCCCACATGGGTACAATGTGTGAAGCCCATTTCAGGTGTCCCCCGCCGTGATGTTGCTGGAATATTGCTAAAAGCGGCGTAAAACTAAACTCAGTCAGTCAGTCAGTTGAATAATCTGCCCTTGATTTCCATAGCAACAAAATGTGCTCTAAAAGTGCCAACTATACTTTAATTTCTGTTGGTTTCATGTAACATTTTACAAGTGGAAGTGTCTTTATAAGTGGCTCCAAAGGTTCCCAATATTCTACCAAATGCTTTAAGTTTTGTGGGTTTGAATGGTTTCATATGTGACCTTTTGGATGAATTAAGTGGCCTCAAATGGACCAATATTTTAAGAAAAACAAGATTTAAGGATGCCAACTTCTTGTTTGAATAATACGACATATCGGAATGTATGTTCACTCACTCACTCATCAGGTCATGAAGGAGCAAGCATACACTCCGAAACGTCGTGCTATTCACAATAAAGAAGTTGACATCCATAAATCTTGCTTTTCTTATGCATTCCACTTCTGAATGCCCTTCAAAGATTTGACCAATCTTTTATTTGGATTTATTAGTAGAGCTTCTGGTTTTGAGTGACCATTTTCTTTGTTTTATAATGGGACATATGTAATCAATTTATCAAAAAGTCCAAAATCTTATATGTCCAGTATGACTGTATAATGACATTCTTGTCAAGGATCTTAGTTATTGGAGGTCACATGAGATTCTAAGCTCAAGTTGTTCATCTAAATCATGTTTTTGTTTCATATTGCAATAGTTCATGTCAACACATGTTTATAGTGGAGTTGAATCTGAATGAATCACTGACATACAGTAACAATAATTACATACTGCATTGAAATACATTCTGTTGCAGCAAACAACACTGACCATGAAAATCATGTTATACTGTTACCTTTATCATTATGTTTGCAAAACTTTGTTGCAATACAGTACTTCAATTAAACATTCTACATTAACGCTCTATATCATTTTATGTATCTGTAAACCATTTTCATACAGCCATACACAATGGGGACGGGGAGCCTGAAGGTATCGTGTAACAGCAACTAAGAAGATGATGTCACACACACAGAGCTGTTATGAATTTATGATGTACGCGCTTGGACAGAAACTTTCCAGCCAATATCTCACAATATGTATTGCAATATCTCTTAAATTATTGCAATATATCGCAATATGAGAATCAGGGCAATATCCAGCCCTACAATGTTTGCTCCTAAAGAATATACACTTTAAAGTTTTTTTATCTCTTCTTCAGCATATCACACATTTTCTCTGAACATTTTGGTTTTCTTATCACATCCTGAAAGCCCAACAATTACTCTATTCTGTAAAATCATGTACATTATTATAACTTGTACATTATTAAAACACTGTGGCCATGGTGATGACTGAGATGTGTTTTGGTGAGGTGCTATTTGAAGATGGAAACTTGTTTTGGGATCATTTCCAAACCAGGATAGAAAATAAAAAGCTGATAAGATAAGAATTATATTTACAAAATTTATAAAATTTGTGTACAACCTGTTACAGATTACATAAAATAAAACAATTTTTTTTGCATAAAGCTTTTTCCACCTGAACCTTTTATGCAATATTTCATAGACAAAGATTGATACTAAGTAATTTCTTTCAGCAAGTGTATCCTGTATCGATTCAGACAAAAACTGTATCATATGCCATGAGAAGCAACAATGCCTGGATGCACAAAAGTATCATTTCAGCTCAGCCAAAGACATTCTGTACGTCCACGCACAGATGCACTAGCGATAATGAGAATGCTGTAACCTTTGTAGGGACGCCATTTTCTTGTGACCTGTGCAAGACCTCCTATGTGTGTAACCCACTGATGTCAAAGCGAGGGTCCCGAGTGAAGCGCAGCAAGCACATGCCGAGCCCCAGGATTCACATGGACCCGACCACAGGGAAGACTCTACTGCTGTGTAATGCTTGTGGTGAGAGCACTTTCTGCAGTCTTACATGTTCAGATCACTAGGGCTGCGCAATATAACCGGTTTACCAGTATTTACCGGTTCAGACATGAAAACGATATGTATTGCGATACGCTGATCGAAAACCGGTATTTTGACTTGCATTCGGAAAACTTCGTAACACTCGGAAATGTTCGGATATGTCCTTGTTTCATTTGTGCCAAATAATATTCACAGTTTTATTTTATCATGATTAAAAGTTGTTATTAAAGCTTAATCAAGCCTAGTGATTTTGTTGTATTTTTGCTCTATAAATCAAGAAGTAACTCGATTATAAGTAGTTTTGGTTTAAAAATACATCATGCAATATATTGCAATACATATCGCAATACATGCTTTCGCATCGCAATAGATCGCAATATGAAAATTCTCTGCAATACCCACCCCTACAGATTACTGAAGGTCCACACTAGCCTTTTTGTAGACATATTACAGTTTAAGTTAACTTAGGCTCAGTATTATCTAACAAACCCTAGTAGAAGGCCATGTCAGCTAACCCTTTGAAGTGACCAATCAGAACACAGATTACCAAATCGTGAAAGTTATCATTCGCACACATCATTTGAACTTTTACCTTGAAAACGTTTGTACTCGAACGATTCCGGATGCTATTTTCCGCACGATCGCTTAAGAGTGATACACATGGAGGACGCCATTATTCACAATAGTGAATAAACAGTCGCTGAAAATAGCGTTTTTGTCAATATTCCAGGATGTCATCTTGCGGAAATATAAGCTAATAGTAACCATGTCATCAGAAACCCCAATGTGTATATACTGCAGGTCAAATATCCGGGAAGAGAAAATCCCAAAACCGTTTTGTTAGTCTGAATCCTAAAATAGTAGTCGTCTGATTGGTTAAATACATTCGGACACTCGTGTTTGATTGGACGGTCATCAGTTGCCCAAAGATTAGCTCATGCGAGCTTTTATTAGAGTTTGTTAGACTTTGTATAGCAGTGTAACGAATTAAATACTTAGACTGAACACTTACTGAACACTTTAATGTTAAGATCACTGTAGGTCCAACTAGCTTTTTTGTAGACATATTAGTGTTTTGAGGATGTGTCAGTCATTGTACTGGGACCCAGATTCATTCATGATTGAAAACAATCAAATAAAATGTATGGAAACAATCTGTAACTTTGGTGTGGAAAGCTGTAAAATGTAGAAATCTGTAATTTTTAGAATCTTTTCTGTACTTTGGTGTGGAGTGTCAAAAGGTGTAGAAATCTGTAACTTTGGTATGGAGTGTCCGGAGCTGTCCAAGCTGTACTTGCAAAGATGTAGAAATCTGTATCATCAGTATGTCTACTGGCTTGTGGTTTGTATGTCTGCTTTTGTTGTTAAACTGCTAGATGCCGGTGACAACAACACGACCCACACCAGCTGACACACTGTGATGAACACATATTACTCTAGGTTACAACTAACACACAATCTGAATAAATATTCATGAGGTATGTAATATCGAAAGCTTGATCTTACTGAAAATAGGAATGTATTTTTACCTTTGGGTACTGAGATGACCTTGTATCTGTATTGTAGGGTTAGCGCTGGACCGTCCTAAGAAGCCAAAGAAGTTGAAACCTTTGCCCTCACAGGAAGAAAAAGACAAATATCTGCTGGAGGCCAAACTGTTTGCAACGACTCTTGCAGCAGAACTGCATATGCCTGAAGGTATTAGTCCATGCCAGAAAAGGCCATTTTTTAATTACTTGGTTTACAGATTTTTTAAAGAAATTATTTGGTTGGTAGGGAGGAAAACAAGGGGGAATATGGAGATGTTATTTTCACACTTGAGTATATCCTATTTGCCAGGTGCAGCATGCCAGCTGAGCAGGGTGTGGCATTACCTTTCTCTCTGTTCCACTCTGTTTCAGGGAATATTTGAAAGGTATAAGTTGCTATTTGTTTTTTTTTTCATTTATTTTGCACTTTGTTTTTTGTCAGGTCAGCGCCATTTAATGGAAAAACAATTGGAAAAACACTTTATTTTTGTCCCCACTTTCTTAATCACACTTCAGGTCGGCGGATCCGTAAAACAAATAATTATTAAAAAAAGGCCTAATGGATAACAGTCAGCAATGCCATATATTACTGTTTGTGTGGTCAAAACATTCATGACAGTTTTGTCTTTAACTCGGATTTGAGGAAAGAAATCTGACATTGGCCAGCCACTAAAGTACTGTCCCGCGACAGAGTAGGACGGGGATATTGGAACGGGATTTAGTCGTCCGTCTCACTGGGGAAAATTTTCTGAAAAAAATATTAAAGTTGGTGAACTGAAATTTACCCTGTGATGCAACTAGTCACAGTCTAAAATTGGTGTCTTAAATAAATTTAGTTTTGAATTATAGTGCTTGCACTATTCTTTGCAACTTATGCACACTTTGTGAAATGGTGACACGTTTTCTCGGGAACAACTGGAGCTACTTGAATGAAAGCTTGCATGCTTATTGAAGAGATATTATTCAAGCCTGTCTTTGAAGTGTGGTGCCATAGATTATTTGTTACTTTCCATACTACACAACTGTTAATCTTGATCAGACGCATTTATAGACTTACTGTGTGAACGGGGACAGGTATTCTTTGAAACTACTAAAGTTACATGAAGTTAATCAAGACTGAGTTCAAAAACATTTTGTAACATTTACTTCAGCAGGGGCAGATCTGTGGGTGGGGGTGGGGGTAGCATCCCCTTCTCACCTGAATAAATATTCCCTGCGGAGCATTTCCCCCTAACCTTTGGACTTCATGATATATGTGCACCTCCCCCACTTCTCTAGAATCCTAGATCCACCCCTGTTCAGTAGGGCTGCACAATATAACTGGTTTACTGGTATTTACCGGTTCAGATATGAAATCGATACATATTGGGCGATACCCGATCGAAATCGGTTTTCGAGATGCATTGAGGAAAACTTGCATGCGTGTGAAATCTTCGGATATTTCTGTTTTTCACACCGGAAATCAAGTTAAGTTCGGTTTGAAGTTGTGTTCTTAATTTTTGTTCAAGTGTTTCGCAATGTTTAGGATCTGAATGTTATATATATATTTACTCATTATTGACCAGTGATCCCTGATATGTCCTGACCAGGTCAAGTTGCTGTCTAAAATCTCAGGGCTTTTTCGACCGTGGAGAAACTAGTTCAAACTAGTAACCACTGTGTTGATGTTAAATTGTTCTTTTCCTTGTTTCCTTCATTTTAACATGATTAAAAGTTTTTATAAAGCTTAATAAAGCATAGTGATTTTGTTGTGTTTTTGCTTAATAAATCAAGTTTTAATAGTCTGTGATAGTGATAGTCTGTTTTCTTGTACATGAACAAGAAATTCTCCATTCCGACAATCAGGCCTTTTTGCATTTAATATTTAATATTAATCCAATGTTATTTCCATCTTGTATTTCTCAGCTGAGGTTCTGTATTGCCCCAGTTTCAAGATGGTGCCCTGCAAGTGTCTCCAGGTGTACATCGACGCTGATGGTGAGATTGATAATACAGAATAGGGGTCCAGTCACTTTAGTGAAGGAAGAGATGCATCCCTTCCAGAAAGGGTTGAGGGTTCCAGAAATGGTTGAGGGCTTGAGCGTTTTTGTTGAATCTGTTGACCAGTTACAATATCCATGCTGGTGGGTTGCACCTCTCTGGTAACATTTATACCTACCTACCTCTACTGGAAGATGCTTGATTAACTGTGGGTTGCACCTCTCTGGTAACATTTATACCTACCTACCTCTACTGGAAGATGCTTGATTAACTGTGGGTTGCACCTCTCTGGTAACATTTATACCTACCTACCTCTACTGGAAGATGCTTGATTAACTGTGGGTTGCACCTCTCTGGTAACATTTATACCTACCTACCTCTACTGGAAGATGCTTGATTAACTGTGGGTTGCACCTCTCTGGGAAGATGCTTGATTAACTGTGGGTTGCACCTCTCTGGTAACATTTATAGGTATACCTACCTCTACTGGAAGATGCTTGATTAACTGTGGGTTTGCTTGATTAACTGTGGGTTGCACCTCTGGTAACATTTATACCTACCTACCTCTACTGGAAGATGCTTGATTAACTGTGGGTTGCACCTCTCTGGTAACATTTATACCTACCTACCTCTACTGGAAGATGCTTGATTAACTGTGGGTTGCACCTCTCTGGTAACATTTATACCTACCTACCTCTACTGGAAGATGCTTGATTAACTGTGGGTTGCACCTCTCTGGTAACATTTATACCTACCTACCTCTACTGGAAGATGCTTGATTAACTGTGGGTTGCACCTCTCTGGTAACATTTATACCTACCTACCTCTACTGGAAGATGCTTGATTAACTGTGGGTTGCACCTCTCTGGTAACATTTATACCTACCTACCTCTACTGGAAGATGCTTGATTAACTGTGGGTTGCACCTCTCTGGTAACATTTATACCTACCTACTACCTCTACTGGAAGATGCTTGATTAACTGTGGGTTGCACCTCTCTGGTAACATTTATACCTACCTACCTCTACTGGAAGATGCTTGATTAACTGTGGGTTGCACCTCTCTGGTAACATTTATACCTACCTACCTCTACTGGAAGATGCTTGATTAACTGTGGGTTGCACCTCTCTGGTAACATTTATACCTACCTACCTCTACTGGAAGATGCTTGATTAACTGTGGGTTGCACCTCTCTGGTAACATTTATACCTACCTACCTCTACTGGAAGATGCTTGATTAACTGTGGGTTGCACCTCTCTGGTAACATTTATACCTACCTACCTCTACTGGAAGATGCTTGATTAACTGTGGGTTGCACCTCTCTGGTAACATTTATACCTACCTACCTCTACTGGAAGATGCTTGATTAACTGTGGGTTGCACCTCTCTGGTAACATTTATACCTACCTACCTCTACTGGAAGATGCTTGATTAACTGTGGGTTGCACCTCTCTGGTAACATTTATACCTACCTACCTCTACTGGAAGATGCTTGATTAACTGTGGGTTGCACCTCTCTGGTAACATTTATACCTACCTACCTCTACTGGAAGATGCTTGATTAACTGTGGGTTGCACCTCTCTGGTAACATTTATACCTACCTACCTCTACTGGAAGATGCTTGATTAACTGTGGGTTGCACCTCTCTGGTAACATTTATACCTACCTACCTCTACTGGAAGATGCTTGATTAACTGTGGGTTGCACCTCTCTGGTAACATTTATACCTACCTACCTCTACTGGAAGATGCTTGATTAACTGTGGGTTGCACCTCTCTGGTAACATTTATAACCTACCTACCTCTACTGGAAGATGCTTGATTAACTGTGGGTTGCACCTCTCTGGTAACATTTATACCTACCTACCTCTACTGGAAGATGCTTGATTAACTGTGGGTTGCACCTCTCTGGTAACATTTATACCTACCTACCTCTACTGGAAGATGCTTGATTAACTGTGGGTTGCACCTCTCTGGTAACATTTATACCTACCTACCTCTACTGGAAGATGCTTGATTAACTGTGGGTTGCACCTCTCTGGTAACATTTATACCTACCTACCCTCTACTGGAAGATGCTTGATTAACTGTGGGTTGCACCTCTCTGGTAACATTTATACCTACCTACCTCTACTGGAAGATGCTTGATTAACTGTGGGTTGCACCTCTCTGGTAACATTTATACCTACCTACCTCTACTGGAAGATGCATTGATTAACTGTGGGTTGCACCTCTCTGGTAACATTTATACCTACCTACCTCTACTGGAAGATGCTTGATTAACTGTGGGTTGCACCTCTCTGGTAACATTTATACCTACCTACCTCTACTGGAAGATGCTTGATTAACTGTGGGTTGCACCTCTCTGGTAACATTTATAACCTACCTACCTCTACTGGAAGATGCTTGATTAACTGTGGGTTGCACCTCTCTGGTAACATTTATACCTACCTACCTCTACTGGAAGATGCTTGATTAACTGTGGGTTGCACCTCTCTTGTAACATTTATACCTACCTACCTCTACTGGAAGATGCTTGATTAACTGTGGGTTGCACCTCTCTGGTAACATGTATACCTTACCTACCTCTACTGGAAGATGCTTGATTAACTGTAGGTTGCACCTCTCTGGTAACATTTATACCTACCTACCTCTACTGGAAGATGCTTGATTAACTGTGGGTTGCACCTCTCTGGTAACATTTATACCTACCTACCTCTCTACTGGAAGATGCTCTGATTAACTGTGGGTCTTGGATGACAGGAGACTTGTTCTATGTTTCTATGTTGTATGTCAGGAACATTTGACTCCTATGTCCTAAATATTCCTACTGATTCTGTTAACTGTGTACATGTGATGTAGGTAACAAGGACGATACCAGGAAGCGAGGACTTGAGCTGGCAGAGCTACACAAGGAAGCCAAACGACTCAGTGCCTTGAAATTCTATGATGCAGAGAAGTTGTGCGAGTCGGGCAGGAAAGGCAAGAGGTGAGACAGAGGCGTACTCAGACAATAAAGCCTTAATTTGAAACTGCCTATCATTTGAAAATGGAAAAACTCTAATATGTTGTTGTTCATGAATTATTCTTCACTTAGGCCAGACCAATTTTATTTACGGATTTTTGGCTTCAGAAAAGCTAAAGGCAGGAGGGGAAAAAAATAAAAATAAAATCACCAGTCAAAGGAATATTCCTTCTAAATACTCAAAGTATTTTACTTTTTTTTCTTATTCTTGAACAAATACGACAGGCGGATCCGTAAAACAAGAAATAAAATTGGTCTGGCCTTACTGGAAAATGAAAGCTGAACATACTGCTGTGTGAAAGCAATTGTAGCTATCACTCACTAATCAAGTCCTCCCAGTTTCCTGGGTTGCTGGGGATCTTATCTGAATGCCCATCAATTGTACAATAATGTGTTGACCCTATATACCATCCTGAAGAATATAGGATCCAGCCAAATGTGTTGGTTAGTTGCAGGACCCAGTGTAAAGGGTTTACAGACTTGGAGATATAGTCTATTGAATGTTAGTGTACCAATAGGCTAAGTCAGTCATAATGTGAACCACTGACTGTTCACTGCCTGCTGTCATCACACAGCTGTGAACCACTGACTGTTCACTGCCTGCTGTCATCACACAGCTGTGAACCACTGACTGTTCACTGCCTGCTGTCATCACACAGCTGTGAACCACTGACTGTTCACTGCCTGCTGTCATCACACAGCTGTAAACCACTGACTGTTCACTGCCTGCTGTCATCACAGCTGTGAACCACTGACTGTTCACTGCCTGCTGTCGTCACACAGCTGTGAACCACTGACTGTTCACTGCCTGCTGTCATCACAGCACTGACACAGCTGTAAACCACTGACTGTTCACTGCCTGCTGTCATCACACAGCTGTAAACCACTGACTGTTCACTGCCTGCTGTCATCACACAGCTGTGAACCACTGACTGTTCACTGCCTGCTGTCATCACAGCTGTGAACCACTGACTGTTCACTGCCTGCTGTCATCACACAGCTGTGAACCACTGACTGTTCACTGCCTGCTGTCATCATACAGCTGTGAACCACTGACTGTTCACTGCCTGCTGTCATCACACAGCTGTGAACCACTGACTGTTCACTGCCTGCTGTCATCACACAGCTGTGAACCACTGACTGACTGCCTTCACTGCCTGCTGTTGTCATCACAGCTGTGAACCACTGACTGTTCACTGCCTGCTGTCATCACACAGCTGTGAACCACTGACTGTTCACTGCCTGCTGTCATCACAGAGCTGTGAACCACTGACTGTTCACTGCCTGCTGTCATCACAGCTGTGAACCACTGACTGTTCACTGCCTGCTGTCATCACAGAGCTGTGAACCACTGACTGTTCACTGCCTGCTGTCATCACACAGCTGTGAACCACTGACTGTTCACTGCCTGCTGTCATCACAGAGCTGCAGGGATCATACTCAATAAATATCAGAAATTGTATGTAAGAACATATATATACACAGTGGAAAGCTGATAGGTAAAATTTCAAGGGACTCGCCAAAATTGTTTACTTATCAGGTATTTTACTTATCCAAACTTATATAAACCTGCAAATGACAACCATATGCATGTATAGGTATGCCTATGTAACAATGAACGACCTATCAGGGTTGGCCTCCAGTTGTCAGTGTATTGTCAACTGCATGACGCCAGCGAGCTGTAAGTAGGATGTTTGTTTGACTAGAGACTGACACGACTGCCCCTCATGGCGGATTATGTGGTGATCGCTAATTTAGTTATCCAGTCTCTTTTGTTAAGTAATATACATCCAGGGACCGTGAGAAGACGTTTAGTTAAGCGGTATTGTTTACTTATCCAAGTTTAGTTAACCGGACTCTAATAGTGATAATTAATGAAGAAAGTTGCCGGGACGAAAGAAAAGTGTTTACTTATCAGGTCTGTTAAGTTAAGCGGTCTTTACTTAGGCGGTTTCCACTGTATATGGAAATGAAAAATAAGGGATGGATCCAGAGGGGATATGACCCCCTCTCGCTGTCCCGACAAAAAATCCCTGAGGAGCATTTCCTGCTAACCTTTGGACATGACATGTTTTATGTGCATCCCACCTTCTCAAAAGTCCTGAAATCACCCCTGAAAATGTCCTATTTCATATAGATTTCATTATAAGTAATGAGATGGCTTGTGTTACTATGATAACACATCATAAAGAGAAAGAATCTAAATATAACAATAGTGTATTGAATGCAAAGTTTAAAGGCAATTTGAAATACCACAGAAAACATTTTTTCTACATTTGCCTGCTGAACTCAGCCTACCGTGTATCAACCGATGTCATAGATAAACCGACCCCCTAACTTGACCCTTAAAATCAATATGAAAATGGTACGTTTCGTACATATGCCGACCCCCACGATGGGGTCCTAATCCCAGACCACGAGACAACTGGCAGTTACCGGCTTATCTACAGTAATATACGTTACATTCAATGTCTTTGTAGAGCCAAGAATATTGGGCTAGGCAATGGTCAGAAGAAATCTGCAGCGTATGAGATGTTTGTGTTGGAAAAGAGGGAGGTGCTTCGCAAGACGATGTCATTGTGTGAGAGAGCCACGCAGAAAGTGCTGCGCTACTCCAACAACTTCCTACATAAAAAACTCAAGACGGAGGAGGTATGGGCGTCATTCATTGGGAGCAAGTCATTTTGGTTCTACTTGTGCTTTAATCAGTTGAGTGAGTGAGTGAGTTTAGTTTATGCCGCACTCAGCAATATTCCAGCTATATGGCGGAGGTCTATGAATAGTCGAGCCTGGACCAGACAATCCAGCGATCAACAGCATAAACATCAATCTGCGCAATTGGGATACGATGGCATGTGTCAACCAAATCAGCGAGCCTGACCACCCAATCCCGTTAATCACCACTTATGACAAGCATGGGTTACTGAAGATCAATTCTAACCTGGACCTTCACGGGTGCTTTGATCAATGTTGCAGCAGTTGTATATTGGGATTGGAGGGAGGGGGAGAAGGGGTTGGGGGTATCAAACTTTCTCACCTCTATGTGTGAGGAGGGAAGAAGTAACTTGTCATCTCGTACCGAGATTGTTACATGACATGTTTTTGGGATATAAGAATGTAACATAAATTGAAGAATACATTCCTAAGATCTACCTCTATAAAGACCTTATCATTATTGACTCTTCTTCGTCAGCACAGGGTCTCTTCTTTCCCACAATTAGAATCATGTAATAAGATCATTTGTTGTCATGAATCTCCAATATTTACTCACTCCATTGTCCTTGACTTTCAGAGAGGATGTCGAGCTCAGAGGGTGAAGGGAAAGGCTGCGTTAGGTCAGCTGATATCTCTCATGGAGCTGCACCGAGAAAAGTGTTGTGTGGACAACTGTGTCCGAGTGAGTGTTGTGTGGACAACTGTGTCCGAGTGAGTGTTGTGTGGACAACTGTGTCCGAGTGAGTGTTGTGTGGACAACTGTGTCCGAGTGAGTGTTGTGTGGACCACTGTGTCCGAGTGAGTGTTGTGTGGACAACTGTGTCCGAGTGAGTGTTGTGTGGACAACTGTGTCCGAGTGAGTGTTGTGTGGACACTGTGTCCGAACTGTGTCCGAAAGTGAGTGTTGTGTGGACAACTGTGTCCGAGTGTCCGAGTGTTGTGTGGACAACTGTGTCCGAGTGAGTGTTGTGTGGACAACTGTGTCCGAGTGAGTGTTTGTGTGGACAACTGTGTCCGAGTGAGTGTTGTGTGTGTGTGATATGTTGTGTGGGGAATACTGTGTCAGGTGGCGTTGTGTGATATGTTGTGTGGGGGACAACTGTGTCAGAGTGAGTGTTCAGTGATGGTGTGTGATGATCCAATGTACCAGATATGGGGCATACTGTGTGATCAGGCATGATAGAGTCTGTGCAAGTTTCAGATGCTGATAATTGTGACCAGCTGGGATCAACTGAGTGCAAATACCGTGTGTCTATCAGTGTTGTGTTGCCAACCATGCGAGATGAGGCTATCTGGAACACTGGTCAAACCATGATATCTGTGCGGATATGGTACAACACCAATGGAGCACAAAACCATCCCTAGTGAGTGCTAGGCACACCTCTCAAGTGAGCGCTGTGGAACACTCCATTTAAGCATTGTTATATTAGTCACACCCTGTGTTGTAGGAAGCCTAGCTTGAGGACAACTGAATTATTGCTTGTGAGATGGTTGTTAGGGTCACACCCTGTGTAGGAAGCCTTGCTTTTGGCTACAAGCACTATGACCCAAAGTGATTTTGAAGGATAGATGTTGAGAGCGTCTTTTTAAATAGGTATTTGATTATATACTCAGCAAAAGCCAGCTTGATGGTGGGTTCAGTACGAATTCAACATTAGATAGGCACTGTAATCAAATCATTACAGGAAATGGGTTGGGCACCATACAATGGCCGGATCAAAAACATTTTTTTGTGTACAATATCCTGACACATCAATGAATAACTCAGCATAATTTCAAGACATTACGAAAACGTTTGCAGTCCATTCAGACTCGCTTGACATCAGTATCTAGTGTGACCACCACGAAAGGCAATAACTGCAACATGGCGCTCTATGCATGGAGTGCACCAATCCCTGGATTGATGAGGGCGTGGCACCTGGAACAAGACTCTGAGAAAGGCCTGGCGCAATAAATCGGCTTCTGTCGATGGTTTTAGGTCATGAAGATTGCTTCAGTCTATGACTCAAAGTGAATTTTCATCCTAAGATGTTCAGTAGGGATTATATAATTGCAGGTAATAACGTTGCGTTGACCAACCTGCATAGAACAAGTCCCCTGACAAATGTTGTTCCAGTAATGGACATTAAAATGTGGTATTCTGGAACACCACAGGACCCACTCTCTGGTTCAGGCCTATTCCACCCCATACCATGATGCTTGCACCTCCCCATGAGTCACTTTCCATAACACATTGGTCTGAGTAACGCTGGCCACGTCTGTGAACAGAACAGTTCTCCATTGCCTGCATCGCCAGTTTTGGTGTTGTAGGGCAAACTGTAGACGTTCACACCGATGATGAGGGGTGAGGATAGGTCCACGGTAAGGTCTACAGCAATGGAGGTTCGCGCTCTTAAGACGTCGGCATACTGTATCAGTACTGAATGGGCTTCCGTGTGTTCCCACTGTCTGGCGCGCTGTTTCGGATGCCTGCATTCTGTACATGCTGTCGCACAACATGGCGGTCTTGTCGTCTTTGTGGTGTGGCTGGCCCGGAAACGTTGCTGCAGCCTGTAGATGGTCCGAACGTTGACCTGGAAGTGATTGGCAACGGCTTGTGCAGTGTGGCCAGCTAAAGGCTTCCAAGCGCCTGGTTCCTCTGAGCTGTCGTGAGTCGCGGCATCCTGCTGACGTTGTAATGTGAATGTTTCAACCAGGTTTGGGGGGTTCATTTTATAGGGCTGGTCCTTGTGAACAGCACGTGCAGCATGAGTAGCATGAAAAGCATGGAGAACACCGTACCATCTCTGATATCAGGTTGCGTTTTTGAGACCATTTCCTGGGTTCCATTCTGAGTTTGGGAAGGAATTCTNCTCAGGTAAAGTTGGAGATGTTGTCAAAAATATACAATCAAAACATTAAATGAGTTTACAGTTATCCGTTTCTGCAAAGGAAAATTCCAAACTGACGTTTCTTTTGCTGCTTAGTATACTTGTCCCACAGTTTGAGGAATTACTCTTTCTGATTCGCTAAACATTTTGACAACTTGATGGCATAATTCACAAGCCCAAAATTTGAATGTCAACCCAACCCCACCCACCCTTTGTGCTGAAGGTTTGTTAAATGACCATTGAAACTCAGGTGAAAATGAAGTGTGCTACCCAGTCCTTTTCTCAATAGTGTTCACCACCCTTTCTCAAAAGCTGTATCCGAATGTGCAACATGGGTTTCATCATCAAGCTGCTAATATGACAAACATTTTTATCAGGCCATAATCTTGCATGATTTAAAAGTGTATTATAACTTAGCAATTCGGAGAGAGTGATATAGTTACAAAATGACCCCATGAAAATTCACTAGTCAGTCGGACCAGTGACTGGAGATTTACTGACCTGACTGGATTTTTACTAGCCACGGGCTAGCAGGCCAGTGTTTATTTCGCACACGGGACAATCTGTGAAACTGTACACTTGCATGTTGTCAGATGGCCTTGACCCACCATCGCCTGCTGTTACAGTGGAGAGAGAGAGCAGCATCGGGACAACAAGAGGCGAGGAGAGTACTGGCGGAGATGTTAACTCCCTCTGGTGAGTGTTTTGTGCTGCAACAGAATATTCCAGCACTGACTTGCTGCAAAGCTATGAACAATCAGATCCAATGAACCGAGCAGTTACCTCCCTTTGCAGGAGCAGTATGTAGCTGCTTGTTCTGGTGGCCGATTTTTTACTGACATTGTTATGTGGGATTTTTTGTAAGGGAGCTTATGTTTATTCAAGGATGTAATGTGAATACATTTGTGATGTAAGTACTCCGAAAGACTCTATCTGCATGTTATTTGGCTGATGTATTTCTTTGTAGCCAAGTCACATGCAGGACAGAAAGTATTCATTGTAATCTTTCTGTTAAATTTACCAAATCATTGTAATCTTTCTATTTTAATTCCATTATTCCTGACCGCCTCCGAGGTGTAGTGGTTAGAGCATCCGCCCGGAGAGCGGAAGGTTGCGGGTTCGATCCCTGACCGCGTCATACCCAAAGACATTAAAATATGGTACTTGTTGGTCCCTGCCTGGCACTCGGCATTAATGGGTACAACAAGGACTGGTCGGCTCCGAGTCAGTATAATGTGTCTGAGTGGGGTATTCATGCTTCACTGCGGCATGATATCTCAGTGGACTAGCACTATACAACAGGCTTCAGTCTGGGCTAGTACAAGCACCCGCACATACACATACACACGCATGCACGTCGTCATATGAGCGAAATATTCTCAAGCACGACGTTTAACCCAATTTCACCTCACCTCACCTCCATTATTCCTATTTATACGATACTCTTCTAATGCATATTCTAAAAAATATTGAGCCTGTGTACGAATAGAATAGATGAATGGATCTCTCCAAACTGCAGGAAATGCTGCACAGTGTAAAATCTTAACTTTCCTTTGTTTACATTGCAAACAAGCACTGATTTAGAAACAAGTGTTGTTTTCACACCAGATGTGTTTTGATGGGTTACATCTGGAGACTTTATAATGGTGACATTTGTCATTTGATACAACACTGGTTGACTTCAGGGAGTATGCTGCAGCTGTGTGTGATGTCTACGTCATGTAACGGGCATCTCATGACTTGCCTATGTGAAATGGGGTTTTGCAAACACTATTTAATATACATCCTCGATAATCTCCAGGGTATACGTTACAATAAATCTCCACTAAACCCTGGATGCATCTACGGCTCAGCCCCATGATTTTATTACCTCCCTTGGCTGGCTTTCATCAAATCAGGTGTCTACGCTATGAAGTTGAGCATACCAATCACAACTCACTTTCGCTTCTTTTATCCAACCGATTAAACTTGGCAACATAATTGTAGCAGAGGTACTCTGAAAGAGGTAGAAAGAGTGCTTGCATATATTTGTTAAGGTTTCAGACCTGTCAGTTTGTCTGTATGATTTTCCCCCAAATCTGAGGCGCAGTGCGAACAAACCTTTGAAGCTGCGACCGCTATCTTTGTTGACACTGGCAAGCTCGGTTGTAACGGCGGCTTAGCTGATTGGCTACTGTGAGAATGCGGATCCAGCAAAGGGAGGTTATAAAATCATCGGCGCCGTAGATGCATCCAGTGTACTAGTGGAGATTTTATCGTAACGTATGCCCTGGAGATTATCGAGGATGTTCAATATAGAGGAAATCTCACTTCTGCATTTGTGTTTGCATAATTTCAGAAATGTTCAAAAGGATTCTATGTTTGTGGTCGAGATTTTAGAACTATTAATGGTGATTTGATGATTAACAGATTAACACATACACCAAACAATGCAGAGAATGGAGATTTGATGATTGACAGATTATCACATACACCAAACAATGCAGAGAATGGTGATTTCATAATGTTTAAAAAATGGCAAAATGTTTTTCACAGGTCAGTATCAGCACTTTGGTTTGTGTGATATATATTGACAGTGAGTGATATCAAGAAACAGGGTATTTCCGACTTAAAAACTGAAATGTCTCTTTATATGCATGATGTATGCTAAAGTGATTAGGTTGAAGGAGAGGGCCCAAACTGACCCCCTTATTATGTGTGTTCAGGTGGAGTGAGGTCCAATTGACCCCTCTCCTCTCACTGATCAACCTCTCTGATCACTCCCCCACCCCACTGATCACCCTCCCCCACTGACCCCACTGATCACCTCTCTGACCCTGATCACCTCTGACCCCTCACCCCACTGATCACCCTCTGACCCCTCTGACCCCATTGATCACCCCACTCATCACCCTCTGACCCCTCTGACCTTCCACTGATCACCCTCTGACCCCCCTATCACCCCACTGATCACCCTCTGACCCCTCTCACCCCCACTGATCACCCTCTGACCCCTATCACCCCACTGATCACCCTCTGACCCCCACACTGATCACCCCACTGATCACCCTCTGACCCCTATCACCCCACTGATCACCCTCTCTATCCCCCACTGATCACCCCACTGATCACCCTCTGACCCCTATCACCCCTCTGAATCACCCACCCCTCTGACCCCCTATCACCCCACTGACCACCTCTCACCCCACTGATCACCCTCTGACCACCAATCACCCACCCTCTCTGACCCCCACTGATCACCCTCTAACCCCCTATCACTGCACTGATCACCCTCTGACCCCCTCTGGTCACCCTCTGACCCCTATATCACCCCACTGATCACCCTCTGACCCCTCTGACCCCCACTGATCACCCTCTGACCCCACCGATCACCCTCTGACCCCCACTGATCACCCTCTGACCCCCTATCACCCCACTGATCACCCTCTGACCTCCACTGATCACCCTCTGACCCCCACTGATCACCCTCTGACCCCTCTATCACCTCACCCCACTGATCACCCTCTGACTCTCCTATCACCCCACTTATCACCCTCTGACCCCCTCATCACCCCACTGATCATCCTCTGACCCCACTGATCACCCTCTGACCCCCACTGATCACCCTCTGACCCCTATCACCGCACTGATCACCCTCTGACACCTTTCTGATCACCCTCTGACCCCCTATCACCCCACTAATCACCCTCTGACCCCCTATAACCCCTATAACCCCATTGATCATCCCCTGACTCCCTCTGATCACCCTCTTACCCCTCTCTGATCACCCAGACCCCTCACTGACCCCCTCATATCTTCACTGACCCCCCACTGACCCCCCTGATTGTGTATGTTCAGGTGGAGTGAGGTCCAACTGCTACAAGTTCATCACCTGGGTGACTGGTTGTAGTGCCAGCACTATAGGGAAGGTCAATGACCAGATGAAGCAGACAGGGGGGAGAGAGGGAACCACCCCAGCATGGGCTCAGGAAATACTGGATGGAAAACCCACGGCGAATCTCCAGCGACTCACTGAGTCAAACTCACAGTAAGTGTCAATGTTTCATAGCAGGTCCGTCTTCTTGTTGAACATACAACCAAGTAGTGGGCAGAGATGTCTTGACAGTATTATAGGCCCCCAGGCAAAGCAGAGGTCTGGGGCCTCTACCTGCTAGGGCTGGGACGGGTAGGAAAAAAGGGAATCTAGTACCCGCATGTTCTTACCCGAATCGGAATCGAGTAACCAGAAACGTCAAGAATAAAGCGCTTCTGTCAACTTTCTGAATATTCAATCACGATTTGACAGATATTTTTATAGAAAACATGAAAGGATGGCAATAAGACATTGAAACTGATCTTAAACTATTTAATTTACGTCCGTTTAACTGATATCAAGAGCAACACCATTACTAACTTACATTCCACTATGACTTGACTACTCATTGCTCACGTGCAGATAAATTACAGTCGTTAATAGTAACCTCCATTAACCGGACAATACCAAAGATGTGTGTTACAAAAAAAGGCAATTTATTCTGTTGTTGAACTACATTCAGATGTGATATTCTAACTGAACCTATAATGTTTTACATGGAGACTTTATGTAAACTTACATAGAATGAAATGTGATTGATGTATTTACTGACTGGAGAATTCTATACGAGATATACAGATCGGCAATCTGTAATGCAACTGAGTTAAGCAACATAACAAAATGCTTGGCTCGCATGAGGGAAGACTGGTCATTTTGCTCTGTTGCGCAAGTCAGTTGCATTACATTACAGTGTGTCTATTATACATTACAGAATACAGACAAATACCGGGCTGTGAATAACTCATTAACCGTAATTAAATTTTTATCCTTCCAGAATATTATTAAAAGTCGCATTAAAATACTTTTGTTTGAATGTAGCGACAAAGAAATGCATCTAAATGCTATATTTTTACGTTTAGATAAACAAAAACAGCACAAAACTATTGTTATTTAAATATTCTAAATTTGTATATAAGTGAACATTGAGTTCTTCATTGGAAGTTGTGCTTCTATATATTTCTGATTATCTTTCTTCTTATTGTCATGATAATCAGCCGAACATTGAATTTGTAAATCAGAATGTGCTCTTTCAATAAATGTTCGTTTTAGTATGTTAATTTATTAGTTTTAATTGATAATCCCAACACATACAATCATTTAATTACAATATCTGTCATGGTGAATGTATTCAGCTTTGACGCAGAAGTAAAATATGTCTCATGAAATTGAAATGAAATATAAACTAAAGACAACATTCAATGTAGTGTTAACTGCTTTTTATGAACTAACTTAATAAGCAATTAGAGTTACACAGTGTAATGAACACCATCATGTTTTACATTGTGTTTTAGAGCAAGATGTTTGTGCATTGAACTTGTACTGTTTCTGCAATAAATAGCATGGTACACATAGTCGCCAATTGGTTCTGCCATTTGCATCAAACTCAAAATGAGCCCAAACACTCAACTAAGCACTTTTGCTCTAGGTTAGAGTTACATGCCCTTGACATTACAGAGTTCTCTCCCTTTCTGGGTACTCGATTCCTTGAAATAGGACTCGATTCCAGCTGTACCCGACCTGGATTCGAGTACCCGAGTATCCGTCCCAGCCCTACTACCTGCACATCCACTCACAGGAATAGAAATGTACATGGTCGATACTATTTATTAGTAGTTAGTTCAGTATTTATTTCCTTATTGACAGCAAGTGACAAAACATTCATAGACTAACATGGAACCCCATTTGGAGGCCCCTAAGTGTGTGGACATAGTCCTGGTAGTAGGCCATCCCATGGCGATTTCAGGTTCCCCAACTTGTGTGGACTGAATTTCAGTCATAAGTCAGTTAGTGATTCATGTAGTAGAATTTCTTCCCAGTCAGAGTCACGGCCAAGCACCTGCTTCACGGGATGCTGATAGTAATGCTTAAGGGATTGTTGTCGGGCACAGGTACTACAGATATGTACCCCAGGTACGTTTCTGTATAAGGACATGTACCCTACACAAAGTCAAACTACAGTCAGCAATAGTAATACCTTCACAACATCATTTAGTATATTGCCAGGGTTCATTTCATCCAAATATTTAAGTGCAATACAGGGTCACATTGCTGTATTTTCTGAGGGGTATTACATAAATATAACTATAATTATGATGTGAAGGATAAAACTGGTGTATTTCAGATGACAGTATTGGTACGTCCAGTATGCTTGGGTCTCCCACATGCCCTTCTGAACCAAGTCCAACCATCTCCGGGGCCAGCACTGTCACCTCTCCTGCACCACAGACGCAATCAGGGAATGTGAGTAAACAGTGTATTTAATAACAGAAATATTTAAGCAGGTTGATATTGAGGGGCCAGGTCAACTAGATTGAGATGATGGTTGTACAGACTGTGTTCTATCTGCAGAATGAAGTCCAGCAGCAGTTTATGCAGCAACAGGCACAGATGCTGAAGATGCTGGAGCAGAAGCTGATCGAGACACAGATGATGCAGCAGACACTCATGCAGCAAATTGCCAGACCAGAGGTAATGCAGAATACTAACTAAACTCCCAACATCCCACAGAACACACACTAAGACCCCAACACCCCAGAGAACACACACTAAGGCCCCAACACCCCCTACAGAATACTAACTAAACTCCCAACACCCCACAGAACACACACTAAGACTCCAACACCCCACAGAACACACTCCAAGACCCCAATGCCCCACAGAACACACACCAAGACCCCAAAGCCCCACAGAACACTCACTGAGAGCCAAACACCCCACAGAACACACACTGAGAGCCAAACACCCCACAGAACACACACTGAAGACCCAAACACCCCACAGAACACACACTAAGACTCCAACACCCCACAGAACACACACTAAGACCCCAACACCCCACAGAACACACACTAAGACACCTAAGACTCCAACACCCAACAAACACAGACTAAGACCCCAACACCCCTACAGAATACTAACTAAACTCCCAACACCCCACAGAACACACACTAAGACTCCAACACCCCACAGAACACACACACTCCAAGACCCCAATGCCCCACAGAACACACACCAAGACCCCAACGCCCCACAGAACGCTCACTGAGAGCCAAACACCCCACAGAACACACACTGAGAGCCAAACACCCCACAGAACACACACTAAGACCCCAACACCCCACAGAACACACACTAAGACTCCAACACCCCACAGAACACACACTAAGACCCCAACACCCCACAGAACACACACTAAGACTCCAACACCCCACAGAACACACACTAAGACCCCAACACCCCACAGAACACACACCAAGATTCCAACACCCCACAGAACACACACACAAGACCCCAACACCCCCTACAGAATACTAACTAAACTCCCAACACCCCACAGAACACACACTAAGACTCCAACACCCCACAGAACACACACCAAGACCCCAACACCCCACAGAACACACACTAAGACCCCAACACCCCACAGAACACACACTAAGACCCCAACACCCCACAGAACACACACACTAAGACCCCAACACCCTCACAGAACACACACACCAAGACCCCAACATCCCACAGAACACACACTAAGACCCCAACACCCCACAGAACACACACTAAGACTCCAACACCCCACAGAACACACACTAAGACCCCAACACCCCACAGAACACACACCAAGACTCCAACACCCCACAGAACACACACCAAGACCCCAACACCCCTACAGAATACTAACTAAACTCCCAACACCCCACAGAACACACACTAAGACTCCAACACCCTACAGAACACACACCAAGACCCCAACACCCCACAGAACACACACTAAGACACACACTAAGACCCCCAACACCCCACAGAACACACACTAAGACCCCAACACCCAACAGAACACACACTAAGACCCCAACACCCCACAGAACACACACTAAGACCCCAACACCCCACAGAACACACACTAAGACCCCACCCAACAGAACACACACTAACACCCCAACACCCCTACAGAATACTAAGAAACTCCCAACACCCCACAGAACACACACCAAGACCCCAACACCCAACAGAACACAGACTAAGACCCTAACACTTCTACTAACTAAGTAAACTCCCAACACCCCACAGAACACACACTAAGACCCTAATGACTTTGCTACAGAACACACACTAAGACCCCAACACCCCACAGAACACACACCAAGACCCCAACACCCAACAGAACACAGACTAAGACCCCAACACCCCTACAGAATACTAACTAAACTCCCAACACCCCACAGAAAACACCAAGACTCTAACACCCCACAGAACACACACCAAGACCCCAACACCCAACAGAACACACACTAAGACCCCAACACCTCTACAGAATACTAACTAAACTCCCAACACCCTACAGAACACACACTAAGACCCTAACTACCCCTACAGAACACACACTAAGACCCTAACACCCCTACAGAATACTACTAAACTCCCCACACCCCACAGAACACACACTAAGACCCCAACACCCCACAGAACACACACTAAGACCCCAACACCCCACAGAACACACACTAAGACCCTCAACACTTCTACAGAATACTAACTAAACTCCTAACACCCCACAGAACACACACCAAGACCCTAACACCCACAACAGAACACACACTAAGACCTCAACACCCCTACAGAATACTAACTAAACTCCCAACATCCCACAGAACACACACACAAGACTCCTAACGACCCCTACAGAACACACACTACACTTAACACCTCCTACAGAGTACTAACTAAACTCCTAACACCCAACAGAACACACACTAAGACCCTAACACCCCTACAGAGTACTAACTAAACTCCCAACACCCCACAGAACACACACTAAGACCCCTACACCCCCTACAGAAGACTAACTAAACTCCCAACACCCCACAGAACACACACTAAGACCCTAACGACCCCTACAGAACACACACTAAGACCCCAACACCCCACAGAACACACACTAAGACCCTAACACCCAACAGAACACAGACTAAGACCCCAACACACTCTACAGAATACTAACTAAACTCCCAACACCCCACAGAAAAACACACCAAGACCCCAACACCCCACAGAACACACACCAAGACTCCCAACACCCAACAGAACACACACTAAGACCCCAACACCCCTACAGAATACTAACTAAACTCCCAACACCCCACAGAACACACACTAAGACCCCAACGACCCCAACAGAACACACACACTAAGACCCTCAACACCCCTACAGAATACTAACTAAACTCCTAACACCCTACAGAACACACACTTAAGACCCTAACACCCTTCCCACAGAACACACACCAAGACCCTAACACCCCACAGAACACACACTAAGACCCTAACACTTCTACAGAATACTAACTAAACTCCTAATACCCCACAGAACACACACCAAGACCCTAACACCCCACAGAACACACACTAAGACCTCAACACTTCTACAGAATACTAACTAAACTCCTAACATCCCACAGAACACACACAAAGACCCTAACACTTCCTACAGAACACACACACTAAGACCCCAACACTTCTACAGAGTACTAACTAAACTCCCAACACCCCACAGAACACACACTAAGACCCCCTACACCCCTACAGAACACACACTAAGACCCTAACACCCCTACAGAATACTAACTAAACTCCTAACACCCCACAGAACACACACTAAGACCCCAACACCCCACAGAACACACACCAAGACCCCAACACCCCACAGAACACACACTAAGACCCCAACACCCCCTACAGAATACTAACTAAACTCCCAACACCCCACAGAACACACACCAAGACCCCAACACCCCACAGAACACACACTAAGACCTCAACACCCCTACAGAATACTAACTAAACTCCCAACATCCCACAGAACACACACAAAGACCCCCCCTACAGAACACACACTAAGACCCCAACACCCCTACAGAGTACTAACTAAACTCCCAACACCCCACAGAACACACACTAAGACCCCATACACCCCTACAGAATACTAACTAAACTCCCAACACCCCACAGAACACACACTAAGACCCCAACACCCCACAGAACACACACTAAGACCCTAACACCCCTACAGAACACTAACTACACTCCAACAACTCACACTAACACCCCAACACCCCCTACAGAGTACTTACTAAACTCCCAACACCCCACAGAACACGCACTGAGATCCCAACACCCCCTACAGAGTACTAACTAAACTCCCAACACCCCACAGAACACACACTAAGACCCCAACACCCCCTACAGAGTACTAACTAAACTCCCAACACCCCACAGAACACACACTAAGACCCCAACACCCCCTACAGAGTACTAACTAAACTCCCAACACCCCACAGAACACGCGCTTAGACTCCAACACCCCACACTAAAATCCTAACACCCCCTACAGAATACTAACTAAACTCCAAACACCCCACAGAACACACACTAAGACCCCAACACCCCACAGAACTCACACTAAGACCCCAACACCCCACAGAACACACACTAAGACCCCAACACCCCCTACAGAATACTAACTAAACTACCAACGCCCCTACAGAACACACACACTAAGACCCCAACGCCCCTACAGAGTACTAACTAAACTCCCAACACCACACAGAACACACACTAAGACCCCTAACACTTCTACAGAGTACTAACTAAACTCCCAACACCCCACAGAACACACACAAAGACCCCAACACCCCACAGAACACACACACCAAGGCCCCAACACCCCACAGAACACACACTAAGACCCCAACACCCCACAGAACACACACTAAGACCCCAACACCCCCTACAGAATACTAACTAAACTCCCAACACCCCACAGAACTCACACCAAGACCCCAACACCCCACAGAACACACACCAAGACCCCAACACCCCACAGAACACACACTAAGACCCCAACACCCCCTACAGAATACTAACTAAACTCCCAACACCCCACAGAACACACACTAAGACCCCAACACCCCACAGAACACACACTAAGACTCCAACACCCCACAGAACACACACCAAGACCCCAACACCCCACAGAACACACACTAAGACCCCAACACCCCACAGAACACACACTAAGACCCCAACACCCCACAGAACACACACTAAGACCCCAACACCCCACAGAACACACACTAAGACCCCAACACCCAACAGAACACACACTAAGACCCCAACACCCCCTACAGAATTCTAACTAAACTCCCAACACCCCACAGAACACACACTAAGACCCCAACACCCAACAGAACACAGACTAAGACCCCAACACCCCCTACAGAATACTAACTAAACTCCCAACACCCCACAGAACACACACTAAGACCCCAACGACCCCTACAGAACACACACTAAGACCCCAACACCCCACAGAACACACACCAAGACCCCAACACCCAACAGAACACAGACTAAGACCCCAACACCCCCTACAGAATACTAACTAAACTCCCAACACCCCACAGAAAAACACACCAAGACCCCAACACCCCACAGAACACACACCAAGACCCCAACACCCAACAGAACACACACTAAGACCCCAACACCCCCTACAGAATACTAACTAAACTCCCAACACCCCACAGAACACACACTAAGACCCCAACGACCCCTACAGAACACACACTAAGACCCCAACACCCCTACAGAATACTAACTAAACTCCCAACACCCCACAGAACTCACACTAAGACCCCAACACCCCACAGAACACACACTAAGACCCCAACACCCCCTACAGAATACTAACTAAACTCCCAACACCCCACAGAACACACACTAAGACCCCAACACCCCCTACAGAATACTAACTAAACTCCCAAATGACTGATGACACTTGCATCACTTGCCCTCTCAGAATACACAGACATTCTGACCCATCTCTGAAATATGGTTCTACAAAGTATCTTACCACTTGCAGCAGTAACCATTATAGCTCTCGTACTGGTTTTGAATGGTGTCATGCAACGTGTTACATTGTTGTTTTCTCCAGACTCTGGCCTCAGGGATGTTATCACAGCTGGGTCAGTTCCAGGTAGCAGCTACCAACAGTCCACAGTTCCCGGCCAATGCAGCTCAGAGTACTCTGAACCAACTCCCGACCACACACTCCCAGAACACCCAGAACAGCCAGCTGGAAACTCTCACTCCAGGCCTGACAACAACCTCAACCAGTCCCAATGTATCAAACACACAGAAGGGTTCTGTATTGTCTCAGCCGATGACAGTTGGTCGCTTGGGGCAACAGTTGAATGCTGGACAACAGGTGCCATCCCAGAGCCAGCAGCAGTACAGCAACTCCAGTGGTCATCCACAATTTCAGGTTCCAGTTCTTGGTAATCGTCAGTCAAATGTATTGCATCTGCAGGCACCTAATATTCAGATAAAACTAGCTCAACCTCAATATGTGCTGCAGGCAAGTTCCAGCAAGTCTAATACCACGACATCCACAACCCAAGCTGAGGTTCAAAACACATCATCACAGCAAGTGTCTGAACAGAAGCCGAAATCACACGTGACAAAGACAAATCAATCCACTGAAATGACTGGCCAAACCATCCACATTTCAGAACAGAACGTATTGAGACATTTTGCCAAAGATGAAATAGCTCAAGCTCAAACTACTGACCAATCAAATATGGTTAAGATTGGCAACCAGATCCATCAAGTAATTAATCTTCATCCACACCAACTATCTCAGGTTGTAGCCCAGCCCATTCAGTTGCAGAACATTCGACCCAACCTGCAGGGTCTAAGAATTCCAGTACTGCAGCCAGCTCAAAGAGCACAGCAGCCACAGAACCAGCAGGTTCCATTTTACCCTCATGACACAAGCAGGCCCCAGCTACCCCAGTTTGTAACTGTGGCCCCTTTGAATCCTGAACAGTTGCAACAGAGAGGCATCCAGAACATCTGTGTTCCTGCTCGGCTCCCTGTTGGGAGTCCTATAAGTCTTGAACAGCTCCAACAGATGTTTGTCCAGTCGCAGCGGCATACAGAGGCTTCTGTGCAGCAGGTCAACAAAGTATCAGCCCAAACTCCAGAAACCAAGGAAAACAGTGTAGTTTCATCTCAACAGAGTCAACTACTGGGGAAGGAGGTATCTACATCTCCTTCACAAGGAGCGAAATCTGCTGAATCTCTGACTTGTATGCCTCCTGGTAAGGAGCAATGCAGCTCCACTCAATCATTGCAAAGACACAAAAATGAAACATCTGATCCCTCTAGTGTATGTAACGCTGCCTCTCAGTCTGACAATGTCACCCAGTGCAGTACAGTTAATTCCGCTGTTGAAACCTCCATTGGGCCAGTGCCCTTTCATAGTTTAAGTGCAGTTCGTCAACATAGTCAAGAACAGAAACCTTCTTTATCAGCCTCCAGTATTGCAACAGACGATTCCACCAAGATCAACTTCAATGAACTTGATAGCCATGGATTAAGTGAATTTGCTCATCTGCAAAATGTAGGTCAATGTCATGACTCAAGTCATGGTCAAACGGGCCCAAATTCACAGGGAGTCAATTGTGCTTTAGTAGTTCAGTCTGTCCCCAGCACAAACACTGAGAATCTAAGAAGTGGTCACCAGACACCTTCAAGTGAACTAGATGAAATGTTACGGTCATTTGTGATAAACAGACATGGTGATTTTGACCTAGTGTCCCCTTTACCTGATAACATCACACGAAGCAGGAATAACAGCGGTGAGTCAACAATTGAACCAACAATATCAGTGGACATGTCTTCATTTCCCAGAGAACTTCTGAGCATCATTGCACCTCAGGCTCTGACCATTACAATATCCAATGGACAGTCTCACAATTCCGGCCAGTAGAATGTACCGGCAGATTTGTGTCAATATATGATAAATAAATGCAATTATCGGGTTATCCATTTGTTAGCCCTTTAGACTTACCACAAGTACACCAGTGCCCAGGAACAGTGAGTGAGAGTGAGTTTAGTTTTACGCCACACTCAGCAATATTCCAGCTATATGGCAGCTGTCTGTAAATAATCGAGTCTGGACCAGACAATCCAGTGATCAACAGCATGAGCATCGATCTGCGCAATTGGGAACCGATGACATGTGTCAACCAAGTCAGCGAGCCTTGTTAGGGTGCTTTAGGAACTCAGCAGTGTCATGGAGAGGACACCAGGAATGAGTTTCATCAATGTAGATAATTAAAGTTGTCTTTCTCCCTCGATAGCTTTCGTTTCAACCACTCGGCAAGAAAAAAAGAAACCATATTCACTCCACCTCGGATACTCACTATTGGGTCCCACAATTAGCAATGCAGAGTTGCGACCCTTTGTCACGCCAGAAACCTATCATTGTGGGCTCGAATCCGAGTTCATACTGATTGTCTTACATAAATCTTCAGCACCATAACCCTGGTCGTAGGTTTCACTGCAGCTGTAGCTATCTGGGCCCTGCATCACTAGGGGTGGGTATTGCAGAGAAGTTTCATATTGCGATATATTGTAATTCGAAAGCATATTTTGCGATACGTATTGCAATATATTGCAAGAACATTTTTTTCATATAAAATTACTTATAATCGAGTTAATGCTTGATTTATAAAGCAAAAACACAACAAAATCACTATGCCTGATTAAGCTTTAATAAAAACTTTTAATCATGTTAAAATGAAGGAAACAAGGAAAAGAACAATTTAACATCAACACAGTGGTTACTAGTTTGAACTAGTTTCTCCACTGTCGAAAAAGCCCTGAGATTTTAGACAGCAACTTGACCTGGTCAGGAGGACATATCAGGGATCACTGGTCAATAATGAGTAAATATATATCTATATAACATTCAGATCAAAAACATTGCGAATCACTTGAACAAAACTTAAGAACACAACTTCAAACCGAACTTAACTTGATTTCCGGTGTGAAAAACGGAAATATCCTAAGATTTCCGAGTGTTACGAAGTTTTCCAAATGCAGGTCGAAAAACCGGTTTTCGATCCGGGTATCGCAATACGTATCGATTTCATGTCTGAACCGGTAAATACCGGTAAACAGGTTACATTGCGCAGCCCTAGAATGCAATACCTTAAAAAAAACACCTTGTACAATCTCATCCGTACATATGATAACCAATGGAAGATGATCTCACCCAAAATCGACTGGCTACTCAATTTCACACTCGTTGCATCCTATGTGCGTACAGAGAATAAGGACCATTATTTAATGAAAGTCATCAATGATGGGATTTTATTCCTATCTTACATTCCATCGCAAAGAAAGAGTGTGCTCGTGAGTACAATACGGGATAAAGCAGGTCATATGCTGGTGAGTTGACCGAATGTCTCAAATACTAGTTTACAAAATGTCAACTATCTTAGAAATGATACCATCATATTTATGCTCTGTATCAAAGTCTTGCTTGGGGAGGCATCAGCAAGCGAAGATGTTGAAATTGTAACGGTGTATGCGCGATTTATATGCAGGCAGAAAAAAATTCTTACGCAAGTCTAGAGGGGTTCACCATTACCTTGGATAGAAAAATTTCGCTCGCTAAGATATTTTTACCTAATAATATCCATCTAATCTACTTAAAGTTTACACACGAGTAATTGTCAGAAAATCAATTGAAGACTAGTATTATCATGGTCGAAGCTTCTGGTCCAGGAATGCAACACCCGAGAAAAATGCGCTACCATCGCGATCTCCGATCTCTGGGACATGCAAGGATTCGATAAACCGGTGCGGAAGATGCATTATACGCCTTGCACTTACAAAACAATGTTTGCAGAGGAAATGAAGTGATACTCAAATCTTAATTGGATTGGTTAATCAATATCACCCTTTAATACCCATATATCGGTTTGTCACCGAAATATGAAATAATGGGATTATACTCGGGGCTATTATCCTTTACCAAAGACAACGTTTGTAACAGAAACACCAGATAAAACAAGCAATATGTTAACCACCCACCCGGAAAACAAATGAATAGTTAAATTTATAAGTTAACAACTTTTTTCAATTTCCAGATTTGTAGGTAAATGTTGTACAAGGCTCTACACTTATCATTGAACTCTTTCTTGTAATTCCCCCGCAGAAGATGCAAAACTTTTGGATGGGTTAAAAAAATACAATAGTGATCACAATAATTATTAACGTTGTCGTATTTATGTAAAACGAGGAACAGTCCCCTCTACAAGCCTCTGTGGGATCATGGTTTTTCAAAATATGAAGTGTCCCATTTCACTCAGGATTTTTTTATTTATCCAAACATATGTACTTCATCAGCTTAAGGTATTCTCATAAAAAAAGATTGACTGATAATCAATTGAAAGTTATTTCATAACCTATATTATAAGATAGGATTGTACCCTGCCATAGATGAAGTGGCTGAAAAATTGAAAACAGTGGACAAAAAACACCAACTAGAAAAGGAGTGGCTCGGATTACAAAAAATTACAACAGAGCCGTTAATGCTATAGACGGCATGGACACTGCACTCACCATGGGACTCAGCGTGTCCGATGTCAGTTTATTGTCGACTATCATCGCCGATTTTGTCGTGCTAGGTATGGAAATAGCGTCTTCTCAGGGTTAGCAGGAATTGCTCTTATATTTATTCAATGTTGATTGCAAAAGAAGGCATTGAAGTATTCTGGCCGAAGTGAAGTTAAATACTATCGAGGATCATATCTCGACGGCACTCTCCGATAGTAAGATTTTCAAAATGTTCAGAAGGATAGCTAATCCTCATGAGTTTGACTTAAAGGGAGCCATTATACAGGCAAAAGCCTACTCGTTTTATATTTAACTGAACATGAATGTTTTTGTGTCCAAGTGAAGGTTTTATGTTTAATTATAATAAAGGACAGATAGATAAAAACAAAGCAATATCCGTTTTACCATGGACTATGTCTACAGATAGGTAAAGGCCCCGCATCCCCATGGAGAAAGAGAAACTTAGGAAATCATGGTATATAACATACAATGACGATATTTCGAATCTTCTTTATGACAAATTTAAGAATCAACTCAAACCTTAATTAGATAATTCTATCCAGGAGAGTAAATCAAATGTCACAGCATACATGTAGGTCGTGCTTTCTAATATGTAAAAAACATCAAGAACGTGATTCGGAAATCCAGAGACCAAATAAGTAAATTACTTACGTTTTGTAAATCAATATCAAAACAAAATAATATCTGAATTCACTGAAACACACACGTGCTTCACGTGCACACCTTAGGGTAGTGAGCGAGTGGGTGATCAATACAAAGAAGAGACTTGAACATATCAAAAGAATTCTTTTGAACTGGATAAAACGGGAAAATAACCATTATTAAACGTTCAGCTTTATCATCTATAGTTCATGTTAGGGGTGGGTATTGCAGAGAATTTTCACATGCGATATATTGTGATTCGAAAGCATATATTGCGATACGTATTGCAATATATTGCAAGAATATGTTTTTCATAAAAAAATACTTTTAATTGAGTTAATGCTTGATTTATAAAGCAAAACCACAACACAATCACTATGCCTGATTAAGCTTTAATAAAAAACATGTTAAAATGAAGGAAACAAGGAAAAGAACAATTTAACATCAACACAGTGGTTACTAGTTTGAACTAGTTTCTCCACTGTCGAAAAAGCCCTGAGATTTTAGACAGCAACTTGACCTGGTCAGGAATATATCAGGGATCACTGGTCAATAATGAGTAAATATATATATAACATTCAGATCCTAAACATTGCGAAACACTTGAACAAAAATTAAGAAAACAACTTCAAACCGAACTTAACTTGATTTCCGGTGTGAAAAAAGGAAATATCTGAAGATTTCAGAATGTTACGAAGTTTTCCGGATGCTTGTTGAAAAACCGGTTTTCGATCCGGGTATCGCAATACGTATCGATTTCATGTCTGAACCGGTAAATACCGGTAAACCGGTTGTATTGCGCAGTCCTAGTTCATGTTCTTAGATCTCTTCCCAATCATCTGAATGTTTTCATAACAAAACTGAATAATTAATCATTTCTATTGATATGGATTGATAAGAACGACAAGATAAAGCGAATTAATTTAATGCGCAAAAATGAAGTTGATGGTATAAAAATGGTTGATGTCAAAACATTTATTGGTTGACCAAACAATTGCATGTTTAAGAAGATACGTGTCAAAGTCTAATTGCAATAGTTTAGTTGGATTCCCTTTAAAAGACATTCTTCAATTAGGTCCAAATATTAGTAAACAATACAAAATCGAAAACCCGTTTTGGAAAGATGCACTCAATGCATGGAATAGATATATTAAAGCCCATGAATGGAACAACGATATAAATGAAATTTTATGCAACCTATTTGGCTTTATCACCTGTGTAATCACCCTAATTTGATTATATTTAACTGGTCCCAAAAAGGAATATTACATATTTAGGATATTTGTCATGACCCTGATTTCCTAACATTTTCAGAACTTAAAGCAAAATTTGATGTTCGGGGTAGGGTTCTTTGATCTAAATCGTGTTCTTCTCAGTATATCAAAAAAAGGAAAATTATACGAACAACTAAATCAAAATTGTCAATATGTTCCCGTTGGAATTATTTGAACAAATCTAGTAAAGGCTCAAGGTGATTTTATGATCACTTCATATCTGAAAATAAATTTCCTAAAGTCTGTGACAAATGGGACAGCGAATTGAATGATAATATAATCTGGAAGACCATATTTCTACAATATAGACAATCTGACCAAGATACAAAACACCTCGAGTTTCAATATAATTTTTTATATAAAACCATTTACACAAAGAGAGTTGCTTAAAATGAAACTAGTTGATATCGATTTATGTTGATCATGTGTTTCAGTAAGAGTAAACATAGAATATGGAATATAATATCACCAGCGTTGTGACTGTGATGACTTTGTCATACGATAATGCAGCGCTTGCATTCTATTGTGATTCCACATCCATCCTCCACACACTGGGAGAAACAACGTACACCTTTCTGATAAAATATCTACCTTCCATACAGACCATTCCACATCCATCCTCCACACACTGGGAGAAACACCGTACTCTTTTCTGGTAAAAGACCTACCTTCCAGACAGACCATTCCACATGCATCCGCCACACATTGAGATGTCTCACTGCACACCTTGGATCCACAGGATCGAGTGGGGACCTGTAGAATGAAATAAAGATATTAAATAGGTTTGTTATCGAATGTCCATACTGGACATTTACAGACAAAACATAACCTTTTGTATGCCTCAATACGTAAAGCATAAGTGATTTAAAATTACCGTCGGGGAATTCAATCTACTGTACTTGTAAATGGCTATGGTATTGATATGTTTGATATTCCTGGAGGGGGTCGATAAGGCTATCCCCTTTCGCCCCATGTAATCTTCTTACGTGCCGAAATACTCGAAACACAGATAAGAAATTTCAAAAATATCAAATGCATAAGGTAGTATGGAATACTTGCTTTTCTTAATGATACTACAATGTATACATAAACGTCTGATCTGAACGTTGTAGTTTTTGCTGCATTAAAGGTCAATATATATATTAGAAGCAACTCGACTCAACAAGAATATAATAAATCCCTAGCTGTAATCTTATTTGGGACCAAATGCCATTTGACCATGCTGATCTATAACATGTGAAACACTTACAGTTTTCCCAAAAATTATTAAGAAAAATCTTTGTTTCCTAATACTGATAATAGAATTCTAAAATAGGTGTTACATTATGTAGTAAGGTACTCAATATGGGATGTAACTCTTGTAGGCTTAAGAATGAACCTTACTACATCAAGAGTTATCAGAATGAGATGATTAATAGAGGAAGTCCTCAGGTATGCAATGATACCCTTAGACAAGAATTATTAAAACTCAACTTGGTAAAAAAGTGTGGAATTCCCTCACCATTGATGAAAGATGCGCAAAAAGAAAGACGTTTAAACTGGTGTAGGACTCACGAAAATCAAGATTGGGATAATGTTTTCTTTTCTGATGAAAGTTCTGTCTGGCTTTTTCCGAACTGTGAGAAAATTTGGACAAACGACACTGTGAAACCTATGTACCAACGCCCAAAACAGGCCGAAATTTCATATGTTGGGTGGGATATCATCACGTGGTGTGACGCCGTTGTGTATTTTCACTTGAAATTTGATGAAGGAACGACATGTTGCCATCTCAAATGATCACCTCCTTCCAACGGCCCGACCACTGTACGGAGATAATTAGATTTGGCAGCATGATAACCACCCAAAACACACTGCGGGCTACACAAAACAATGGTTGTCTGACGGAATTGTTCCAGTCTTAGACTGAGCCAGCTACAGCCTAGATCTTAACCCTGCTGAAAATGTTGGGGGTCTACTGAAGGACAGGAATAAACCAAACAGGAGTTAGAAATATTGAGGATATGAAGAAAGAAGTGGTCGAATTTTGGAATACGCTGTCACACGATTTCCTACAAACTTTGATCGGTAGTGTACCTAGACGCATTCAGTCGTGTATTGCAGGACAAGGAGGTCTCACAAAGTACTGAAAAGACACTAAAACTGTCAGAGCATCATATCTCAACATATTCATTTAAGTAAAACTTCTTTAGTTTATATACATGTAGTAGATACTTGCCAAAACAACTTTCTCAATAATTTCTTGGAATACGATATGTTGATATAGTCCTTTAGTCGTCTATAGTTGCAAACGATAAACAGAAGTAGAAAAGAAAACTACTTTTGTGTTGACAGAAAACTGATTTGTATGGATAGTCAACTTCTTTATTGCAATGAGTGCGACGTTTCGGTGTAGGTACTTGCTTGATAACGGTGTTAGTATTTACACCGAAACGTCGCACTCATTGCAATAAAGAAGTTGACTATGCATACAAATCAGTTTTCCCTCATCTTCACAACTTCTAAAATGCCTCTCAAAGAAAATACTTTTGTTTTGTTATAAATATTAACATTTCAATGCATAAATATCTGTTTATGTTACAACCTAAAAAATATCATGTAGGTATAAAGGTGTTTGGCACGGCTGGAAGCTTTTGCGCTCGATTAAATCTTCAAACATCATCACACACTAACAAATTTCACACATGAACACACACATGCATATAAAGACACACATACATATCAACACACACTGACGCCTATAAACACACTGAAACACATCTACACACAATGACACACATGTACGTATACACACACTGACACACATCTTAACACACGGACGCACATCGACAGAATGATACACATCTTTACACACTGACACATATAAACACACATGTACACATCTACACACAGACACATATGTACACACACTGACAGCAACACAAATTTACATACACTGACAGGCATCTACATACACTGACACTCATCTAGTGGGAAAATAAAAAATATTCATTCATTCTTTTAGTCATCTTCACACATGTACATTATCTGACATACATGTACACACACTGACGAACAATTACACACACTGACAAACATCTACATACACTGACAATCATCTACACACATGCACTGAAGTACATCAACACACACAAACACACATCTACATATACGTACACAAACTGACACACACGTACGTACATACACTGACACACATCAACACACTGACGCCTATCTACACAAGTGTACATAAAGTGACACACATCTGCACACACGGACACACATTTACACATACACTGGCAGACATCAACACATTGACACATATCCACACACATCTATACCCACATCTACACACTGACACATACCTACACACTGACATAAATCTGCACACACGTATACACCCTGACATACATTTACTCACATCTACACACACTGACACATCTACATACATATACATACACTGACGTACATCTACACACACTGTCACACATCTGTACACACTGACACATATCTACACACTGACACATACCTACATACTGACATAAATTTGCACACATGTATACACCCTAACATACATTTACTCACATCTACACACATGCACATGTGATGTACATCTACACACACTGACACACATCTGTACACACTGGCACATATCTACACACTGACACATACCTAAACACTGACATAAATCTGCACACACGTCTACACCCTTACATACATTTACGCACATCTACACACACTGACACATCCACAGACACTGACACATCTACACACATGTACATACACTGACACATATATACACACACTGCCACATCTACACACACTGACACATCTACACACATGCACATACACTGACACATCTGCACTCACCTGAAGGCATCTGTATTCATTCATATGACACAAACATAACACAATGACACAAACATAACACAATGACACAAACATAACACAATGACACAAACATAACACAATGACACAAACATAACACAATGAGATAATCATTAGGACGTACTTTGGATTTTCTCGTCTTCTCAGTCTCACCACTTACCCGATGACATGAGGCAAAAACAAAGCAGTCCTCGACACAGGCAAGCTGGCAGAACTTCATGTCAATATTTCTGAAAACTACAAATCTACCTTTCATTTTCTCTGTCAACTGAAGTCCACATTCATTTGATTCAATCGAGCTACATATGAAAAGTACGACCATGGCGTAAAAAGTTGCTGAAAAAGCAATCTGCAGACTGCTATTTGAACACATGACCATCGTGAAGTTGTAGACGGCAATCAGATGATGTAAGACAGGCTTTACAGGTGACTGCAGGGAATCTGATCGCTGAATCTAAGCCGCTGTTTCCATAACATATCTTGACGCCACTCTGAAAATAGCGTACATGTTGAAATATTTTCGGATATGAGAAATCCAGATACTGTTGATCATCCGCCATCAACACCTGTCTCCTTCCATGTCTCCCATTACCCCATGAGTGAGGTAAACGTCAAATAGAAATAAACTGAACTGCAAAAGAAACGTCACACCGATAGAGGTTTCTTAAAAGCATATATTTTTTATTCAGTCTAATTAACAATCAAAACGGTGCATTGAGATCAAACTTGTCAATTATGGTTAACACATTTTCGGGAATCACATTTAGAGTTCACACAAACAAAATCGCCAAAAATTGTACCATTAAGATAGCCCAAAGTGAGTATCGTGTGTGGCCTCCATTGGCATCGATGATAGCGTTGCATCGTCTGTACATGGAATGAATTAGCCCGTTGATGAAGGCCATAGGCACTTGGGTCCATGCTCTACGAAATGCCTGGTCGAGTCCAGCCGCAGTTGTCGGCCTTGGTTGGAGGTCGCTCAGTCTTCTTTGAATATCGTCCCAAAAACATTCTATTGGACTTAAATCCGGACTGAGCGCAGGCCATTGTAGGGTTTGGATGTCCTGTTGTTTTGGGACGTCCAATGTTGCTCTGACAGTGTGGGCACAAGCGTTGTCTTGCTGGAAGATTTGATTCCTGTGCCATCCAAAATGTAGTACAACGTGGGGTCTAATGGCTTGGTAAATATAGCGAGCAGCTTTCAAGCCATTTCCTCATCCTGGACCGAGATTCTGGAACACCACGGTGACAACACTCTAGTTGAGACCGATTGCACCCTGCACCATGATGCTTGGACAACCCCCGCGAGTCTCTTTCAGCAATATACACATAGGAAAACAGTTCACCACGACTTCGCCATACTCTCAGTGGTGAGGACAGTACCACGATATAATCTGTGACACCGGAGGTTTGTTCCACGCAAACGTCGACGCACTGTATCGGCACTAATTGGTCTGTTGTGAGTCCCAACGGTCTGGTGTGTTGTTTCCTTCACTCTAGGGAAGCGATCTTGCAGATGGTTGCGCACAATATGCCGGTCTTGACGTTGTGGTGTTATTGAAGGTCGCCCACTGGAAGGAAAGTCTTGGATGCAGCTAATGGCCTGATACTACTCTTACAGTCGGTAGATTGTTCTAATATGAACATTAAAATGATTTGCTACCCTCCGTGCAGTCTGGCCAACTTGCAACCGCCCCAAGACTTCGTTCCTTTGATCTCTCGTAAGTCGTTGCATGGCGATTGTGTCAAAACAAATATGATTTCAGGCGACTTTGGGACTCGCGTTCATTGGTAGGGAACCTTTTACCACGTCTGCCTTTTTCGGTGCTTTTGGTAAATTTGGTCAGAAAACACGGACTATTTAGTCGTTACATCGCTCTATTAAGTGATCAGATGGCACTTTTTAGTGGTTATATCGCACTATTAAGTGATCAGATCACAATATAAATTGAACAGATCGCACGATTTAGTTCTAATATCGCACTATTTGGTTCTTAGATCGCACTATTAAGTGGTCAGATCGCACATTTAAGTGATCAGATCGCATTATTTCGTTGTTAGATCGCGCTATTAAGTGATGAGATCGCATTATTTACTGGTTAGACTGCACTATTTAGTGATCAGATGGCACTATTTAGTGATCAGATCGCAGTGTTGGGTGGTCAGATCGCACTATTGAGTTCATTTTCCACAGTTACTGAGATATTTAGAAAGTTACAGATATTACTACCAAATTCTTCTACCAAATATCTTCGCTATGTTTCCACGACTATACAATGTTTGAGGTTAGGTTATTCATTTTGACAATACATTTATTTGTGTTTAAGACTTTGAGTCAAAATGACATAAAAATACACATACAACAATATCCCATTTTTATTCGCACATGCCTCTCTGCAACTGAATACACCTCTAAGAAACATAATCAATATCTGATACTCACTCAATGTTCTGTTTTCAAATCAAATATTACCCATGAAGGTCCTGGTAAGAATATTGGCCTTCAGTAACCCATGCCTGTCGTAAGAGGCGACTAGCGGGATCGGGTGGTCAGGCTGACTGACTTGGTTGACACATGTCATCGTATCCCTGTTGCGTAGATCGATGCTGATGCTGTTGATCACTGGACTGTCTGGTCGATTATTTACAGACCGCCGCCATATAGCTGGAATATGACTGAGTACGGCGTAAAATTAAATTCACTCCACTCACCGTCAAATAAATTTCAAACATATGTAAGTTTCATAAGTAAGAAGCCATCATGGTCATTTAAAATAGATTTATTTAAAAAAACACATGAAACAGGAAACATTTTGACAGCGTTTTATGCAGGTGACATTTACATTGTAACACAATTTAGCGATGGTCAGTATTTCCAACAGTTCAAAGAAAATGTCTGTGAATAACAGACATTCATGAAACGAGGTCTTAATGCGTTCCCCAGACCTGCAATGTGAACCCTATACAAATGTCACATTCAAGCACCACAAATACTATTGAAAGGCAATTGCAGTTGTTTTTAAATATAATTAATAAGTGATGTTCAGAAAATGGTGTCAATTTTTCAAAATCTGGAAGGAACTGCAATCATTTTGTCGAAAATATACTACTGATAAGGACCCGGATGTATTTCTAGATGGACACCCTATTAAAGTTGTAAAGGAAGCTAAGTTCGACGAACACTGGACCCTTGACGTTTGAAGAATAAATGCCTGGAGGCACATATTTTAAAGTCGCTTCAAACTCGAAGTGGAAGGGATAAGAAAACCTTCCTCCACTTGTAGAGAGCATCAGATCTATACTTGATTACGGCTCCATCATTTATGGTGGGGCTTGAAAACGCAGTTTAGACTTACGAGACTCTGTTCATCACCAAGGCGTGAGTTTCTGCCTTGGAGTCTTCAGAACATCGACAATTCCTAGTTTGAAAGTAGAGGCTGAGGAGCCGTCCCTAACACTACGCCGTCTTAAATTATGAAATCCAATACTGCACATGACTGTATTTTTATCCTGTTTATGAAGAAATTTACAAAGAAAACTAATCTCCTGCTCCACTACTTGGAATAATACTACAATCTGATATTTCTGCTGCTGAAATGGATGTCAATAATATAGCCCCAAATCAGCTTTTCTCTTCGCCATCATGGCAATTAGTAAGACCAAAGCTGGATCTAACACAACCAACACTTTGTTTCTGAAACAAACCCACTTATGTACCAACAACAGTAAAATGAATTTGGAAACACTTATGATACTTGCAAATCTATATTCACGGATGGATCCAAAGATGGTGGCAAAGTTGCTAGTGCCACCGTTGGTTGGATCCACAGCAATATCTTCAAGATTATCCGATGACAGCTCTATATTTACAGCAGGGGCTAATGCCATATTGACAGCTCTAAAATATACTGAGGGAGTGAGTGAGTGAGTGAGTTAAAATTTAACGTCACATCGGCAATATTTCAGCCATATCGTGACGAGAACAATTAATTTTATGCATAATAAGCAAGGGCAAACTATAAAAACCTGTCAACGAAGGACAGTAAAATAACTAGATTATCACAGATTCGAATTTAAAACTAGCAATCAAATCTAAAACAGTCTAACTATAGGACAATACAAGGTAAAAACCGGCTATATATTGCCAACAACTGAAGGTAGATCACCATACTAGGGACCATGGGGACTTACAGTACATTGGCTTCCTGCATGGACCCTAGCTGGGTTTACACCATCCCCTCAGCTATTCGCAATGTTAGATAATCTAGCCATAAATTAAACGAACATATATTCTACGATTAAAAGAGTAGTAGGTTTAAATTTACTTTGAATGTTTTGGGACTTACGTACCCTCTCAGGAGGACAATAATTTTACGCTACTTCAACCCCCTTTGAGGGCACTGCCACTCACAATCTAAGTTACTAATCAAATCTAACAATAATTAAAATACATAAATGTACAGAACATATTAATCAAAATTCATTCATTAAATCAATTTCTTTTAAAAAGCCAATAATTAGATGAAAATTAACAGTGTTAAAAAGATCCTTAACTGATATACTGAGGGAAAGAAATAAGGGATCACATGAAAGTACAAGTGTTCCCTTATTTTTTCCAGGTTTCTTCACAAGCTATGCGATACGAAACTTGTGAAGAAACCTTGGAAAAAAATAAAGGAACACTTGTCCTTTCAAGTGATCCCTTAAAACATGTCTTCTAGACGTCCACTTTTAATAGAAAGTATTGAATTATTTAATGTTCTTGCTACTGGCCAATACGACATCGTCTTTTGTTCGTTACCCAACCATGCTGAAATCAGTGCTTACACGATGGCTGATGCTGCAGCTTATCCCATGCAGTGATTATTAACCTGTCATTAGATGTTACATACGGGATCTAATCCAAAAGAAGTGGGACACCCAAGTAGGTGTCAATACACTACATGAAATTAAGCCATATATTGGTTATACCTACTTGGGTTCTCAGTCCAAATTTGTGGACATCATTATACGACGATGTTGTATTGGCCATGATTATTTGCTTAAAGGTGAGAATCCTCCATTTTGTGTCCCTTGCGTGACTGTATTAATTTTTCCATCACATGGGATAAATATTTCAAAGTTGCAACCTTGAAGGATCTTTTTAATATTAGTTTACATATAGTAATTGGGTTTTATAAAAGATATCGAATTGATTGACACAATTTGATAAGCATCTAACAGTAAGTAAATCTTTTACTTTGAAAGAGACCCTGAGAGGGAACGTAAGTCTTATTTCATTCAAAGTATTTTCCATTCTCCGAATTTTAATCGTAGATTTTTTTTGTTGCACGGCTAATTTGTTCCCAAATCGCCAAGGTATGATGTAAATGCAGCGGCCCATGCAAGTAGCAAGGTATTGTAAGTACCCGTGGTCCTTAATATGGCAGTACTAAGTAATCAGTACTAGTACTATTTCTCAGGAAACCACATCGATGTAATGAGATTATGGATTTCCAAACACCAAACCATTTATTTATTTAAAATTCGTTCCCTTGTTTTACCGACACAAACTATTAAATATACTGGTGATAATTAGATGCATCTATATGGTCCCAGTCAGACTTTGGCAAAAGAACTACAATGGCATCATGCCACGAAGGAGAAAAATGTCCTGAAAGCCATAAGTGTTACAATATTTTTGAAAAGGTTTTGACACATGATTCAGGGAAATGCTGCAGGAGCTGATGGTGTGTGTTATCAGCTGTTGTTGTATTAAGAGCTTGATCAAGGGCGGTAGGTAACTCATGGAGGGAAAAACTTCGGTAGTAGTTCAGTGGCAGTACTTATACGATATAATAGCAGAGATTATAGAACAGAAATCAGTGGTGATAACATTCTCCTCCGTGAAACAGTGGTCAGGCCTCCAGAAAAGATCTGGGCTGAAAATCAAGTGATGATAACATTCACCTCGGTGCAACGGTAGTCAGGCCTCCAGAATAGACCTGAGCTGAAAATCAAGTGATGATAACATTCACCTCGGTGCAACAGTAGCCAGACCTCCAGAATAGACCTGAGCTGAAAATCATGATGAGTGAACATGACCTCGGTGCATTCCACCTCGAGTAGACCTGAGCAGAAAATCAGCCAGGCACCTCGGTGCAACAGTAGACCTGAGCTGAGAATCAAGTGGTGATACCAAAATCAAGTGATGATAACATTCACCTCGGTGCAACAGTAGCCAGGCCTCCAGAGTAGACCTGAGCTGAAAATCAAGTGATGATAACATTCACCTCGGTGGAACAGTAGCCAGGCCTCCAGAGTAGACCTGAGCTGAAAATCAAGTGGTGATAACATTCACCTTGGTGTACCAGTAGTCAGGCCTCCAGAGTAGACCTGAGCTGAGAATCAAGTGGTGATAACATTCACCTAGGTGCAACAGTAGTCAGGCCTCCAGGGTATATGTTATTGACAAGGGAGTCGGGGATACTAAATATATTGTGTTTACGAATATATTGTTTTTCCTTTTAACAATTCGATACGCATGTGCTCCAATGAAATGGCATTGTAGCTAACTCAGCTTGTTGCCACTGCAGGTCTTCTAGATTTTCTATCTGCTTGTGATACAGATATTGTATCTGCTTGTGATACAGATATTGTATCTGCTTAGATATTGATCTGCTAGATATTGGCTTGTGATCTGCTTGTGATATAGATATTGTATCTGCTTGTGATATAGATATGCTGTGATCTGCTTGTGATATAGATATTGGATCTGCTTGTGATCTGCTTGTGATATTGTATCTGCTGTAGATATTAGATCTGCTTGTGATATAGATATTGTATCTGCTTGTGATATAGATATTGTATCTGCTTGTGATATAGATATTGGATCTGCTTGTGGTGTAGATATTGTATTTGCTTGTGATGTTGATATTGTATCTGCTTGTGATATAGATATTAGATCTGCTTGTGATATATTGATAGATTGTATCTGCTTGTGATATAGATATTGTATCTGCTTGTGATATAGATATTGCATCTGCTTTGGATCTGTGATATAGATATTGGATCTGCTTGTGATATAGATATTGTATCTGCTTGTATAGATATAGATATTGAATCTGCTTGTGGTATAGAAATTGTATATGCTTGTGGTATAGATATATTGTATCTTGTGATATAGATATTGCATCGCTTGTGATATAGATATTGTATCTGCTTGTGATATAGATATTGAATCTGCTTGTGGTATAGATATTGTATATGCTTGTGATATAGATATTGTATCTGCTTGTGATATAGATATTGAATCTGCTTGTGATATAGATATTGTATATGATTGTGATATAGATATTGTATCTGCTTGTGATATAGATATTGGATCTGCTTTTGATATAGATGTTGTATCTAGTTGTGATATAGATATTGTATCTGCTTGTGATATAGATATTTTATCATCCAAATCTGTGTTCCACAGGAGATATCGCTTGTGTGAGATCAAACGATATCTCCTAAGAGATATCGTTTTGACAGTAGATTTTGTACAATGCCCTGACAATGCTATGACGTCATGTAATTGATGACGTCACAATGCTATGATATCGCTGCACTGCAAGTGTAATGGCAGTACCATGTTCAGAGCTGTACATTTTTCATTGAAAATTAATGAAGAGTGATTTTGGATGATAAATAGAAATTCACCCTCGTGTCTTCTGATATCAAATATATCAACACTCGTTGATAAAGTAAAAATATCCCTCGTGTCTTCTGATATCAATAGATATATCAACACTCGTTGATAAAGTAAAAATATCCTCGGCAAGCCTCGGATATTTGTAACTTTATCAACTCGTGTTGATATAATTGATATCAGAAGACACTTGGGTGAGATTCTCTATGTATCTGCATGTGGTATAGATATTGTATCTGCTTGTGATATAGATATTGTATCTGCTTGTGATGTGGATATTGTATCTGCTTGTGGTATAGATATTGTATCTGCTTGTGATATAGATATTGAATATGCTTGTGGTATAAATATTGTAACTGCTTGTGATTTAGATATTGGATCTGCTTTTGATATAGATGTTGTATCTGCTTGTGATGTAGATTTTGTATCTGCTTGTCATATAGATATTGTATATGATTGTGATATAGATATTGTATCTGCTTGTGATATAGATATTGTATCTGCTTGTGATATTGATATTGTATCTGCTTGTGAGATAGATATTCTATCTGCTTGTGATTTAGATATTGTCCCTGCTTGTGATATAGATATTGTATCTGCTTGTGATATAGATATTGGATCTGCTTGTGATGTAGATATTGGATCTGCTTGTGATGTAGATATTGTATCTGCTTGTGAGATAGACACTTAATCTGCTTGTGATATAGATATTGTATCTGCTTGTGATGTAGATATTGTATCTGCTTGTGATATAGATATTGTATCTGCTTGTGATATAGATATTGTATCTGCTTGTGATATAGATATTGTATCTGCTTGTGATATAGATATTGATATGCTTGTGATAGATATTAGATCTGCTTGTGATATAGATATTGTATCTGCTTGTGATATAGATATTGTATCTGCTTGTGATATAGATATTGCATCTGCTTGTGATATAGATATTGTATCTGCTTGTGATATAGATATTGGATCTGCTTGTGATATAGATATTGGATCTGCTTGTGATGTAGATATTGTATCTGCTTGTGAGATAGACACTTAATCTGCTTGTGATATAGATATTGTATCTGCTTGTGATGTAGATATTGTATCTGCTTGTGATATAGATATTGTATCTGCTTGTGATATAGATATATGATCTGCTTGTGATGTAGATATTGTATCAAAGCAACACTATTCTGAAATATTGCTAGTTCAAAGCTACACTTTTCTGAAATTTTACTTTCCGTCGATGTCAAGTTGAAACAGGAGGTTCAACATATGCTTGACATATATAGCATTAAACTAAACTATGGTGAGTGGACTTCACCTGGTATTGTGAAGACGAAGTCTAATGTACGTTCATTAGGCTGTTTCTGAAACTGACTTTTATACAATACTTGCATAGCATCTAGTTCAGGACAGCCATCATCCAAATATTTCTAAAGATCAAACACTAAGTAGTATAGGTAATGGGGAGAAAAGCAAGTGGATGTGCACCAATGTTAAAGCAATGTGAAAAAAGCCTGTGGAGGCCCATTTCGGGTACTTTTCTGTGTATTGGACCACTTTTTGTCCTCTGTTCTCCGCATACAGAAAAATACAAGAACATATGACAACATACAGCCTACGGTAACAGAAGAGAAAAAAAAAGTCTAATGCACACAGTAGTATACAAAATGGGGTTCCGGACGCAATACTCCTCATCGTGGTCTTTCGGTCCAATTCAGCTCACAGCTGTGTGTTGGACTACTCTAGGAGCCTCCAAACAGACTAGAAAGCACCCCAGCTTCAACTCGCTCCCACTCCACACACACACATATACCACCGATGGAAGTGCACTCCAATTAGAGATATGCAGGTGTATGGATATAGAACATTATAGAATGCCAGGAACTAAGCTATCGCAAAAGGTTATTTAAGATCCAATCTGGCAATATGTCTATTCGGGAGGCGAAGAAGAAGTACCATATATCGCAAGCCAGATATATGCGAATCCGAGGCAGTATAGACCCTGAGACACAAACAGAGACACACACCAACACAACTTCTGTCACGGCATGGACAGAGGTCTTTGAGTTGTTGCTAGAGGAGCGTCCCCATTTGTTCCTTTCCACCAAAGAGAAAAACATCCTAGAGCAATTGGGAAACACAATTTACCAGATCCCCAGGCAGTTTCTCGAACTCTATTGGCTGTGTTTTCTTCGATTCAGATGGCAAAATAGTAGATTTTGTCTCGATATACCAACCAAACCAATTTCAACCTGCAGCAGGCAAACGCAGAATCGTTCTCGACCACTGCCCGGAAACAAAGGACAGACACAACCAATGCACCGACTGTCTCGCTGCTATACCGCAAGTACCTGCCATATTCGACCAAGACAACTCTACTTGCAAGTGCGGCACCAAAGAGCACTGCACTTGCAGCAAGAAATGCGTTATCTGGAAAAACAAAGATACACCTTATACATCCAGGAGCGACTCCCACTAGAGGTTCCAGAAGAAATCAAGATCTCTCAACTGTATCTCAAACATACAGAACCTGTACGACCAAGATTGTTTTGGCTGGTGTCTACGATACAAACACATACTCAACAATTTGGTAGACAATTGCGTATGCGAGAAAATTCTTACTGCAGTTAGCTTGAAAAGCAGACGGAAAAACTACAGTCAAAGGATATGGAAGCGGCAGCACCACCATGCAACAAACACAGAAAAGCTGCAGACATTCCAGAGGGAATCTATGTATGCAAAGGTTTGCAGTAGCCAAACACAGAAGGAAGAACAGACTGTCGCTGCTACTCTCTCTGCCGACTGGAGAAACTTTTGGGGTATATAGCTACAAGATAAAAGAAACTATTCAAGACAACGGTGGAATTGGAAATCTATGGTTGGTTGGTGGGGAGTTTCTGTGTAGGCTAGGCAAAGTCTGCTACTCACCGATTTCAGAAAAGATTAAAGTAGACGAACATACAGAACACAAAAAGTAGTCCAACATACAGAAAAGTAGTCCGACACACAGAAGACAAATAGTGGTCCAACATAGAGAAAAGTAGTCCAACACACAGAAGACAAAAAGTGGTCCAACATACAGAAAAGAAGTCCAACTTATAGAAGACAAAAAGTAGTCCAACATACAGAAAAGTAGTCCGACATATAGAACACAAAAAGTAGTCCAACATAGAGAACACAAAAAGTAGTCCAACATACAGAAAAGTAGTCCAACACACAGAAGACAAATAGTGGTCCAACATACAGAAAAGTAGTCCAACACACAGAAGACAAAAAGTGGTCCAACATACAGAAAAGTAGTCCAACACACAGAAGACAAAAAGTAGTCTAACATACAGAAAAGAAGTCCAACACACAGAAGACAAATAGTGGTCCAACATACAGAAAAGTAGTCCAACACACAGAAGACACAAAGTAGTCCAACATACAGAAAAGAGGTCCAACATATAGAACACAAAAAGTAGTCCAACATTCAGAACACAAAAAGTAGTCCAACATACAGAAAAGTAGTCCAACACACAGAAGACAAAAAGTGGTCCAACATACAGAAAAGTAGTCCAACACACAGAAGACAAAAGTAGTCCAACATACAGAATAGAAGTCCAACACACAGAAGACAAATAGTGGTCCAACATACAGAAACGTAGTCCAACACACAGAAGACACAAAGTAGTCCAACATACAGAAAAGTAGTCCAACATATAGAAGACAAAAGGTTGTCCAATATACAGAACACAAGTGTAGTCCAACACACAGAAGACAAAATACATATTTGGTCAATTTTCTAATGTTTTTGCTACTTTTTTTCGGGTGTGTATATCCAAACTGCTACTATTTGCCACGACTAAGACACAATGTACACAATCTATCTACCACCACATGGTGTACTGAAAACGATCTGCCTACTACAAATACAAACTTGATATAGAAAGGATCTTTTTCGCTTTTTACGAAATCGGTTGCAATAATTTGTTGTTCTGCAAGATGTACAACTTGGTTTTGTTCGCTATTGCCAACACGTGTGTATGTAGCTTTCCATACTGCCATAGCAGCAATAGATATGTACGCCCATTTTTGTATAGTTTGTAGCACATGTCCAATATTTTGCCTCGATATCCACAATCCCCTATCACAGAATATATTCACCATATCCACATTTCATTTTCGGCAAGCCACGAAGAAGGTTGTCACCTCTTGAAGCCAATAGCATCTGCTCCTTTTCTGATGAGAAACTCCACCAGTTTCTTATGACCATTTGCTGCTGCCACCATCACTGGTGTCTTCTTCTTCGATCCTCTACTGTTGATGTCCACCTTGTTCTGTGAGACAATATACTTCACCACCTCCAGATGCCCTCCCTTGCATGCCAAGTGAAGGATGTTGTTACCACTGGCATATACGAGTCACAAATAAGCTCCGTGCTCCACGAGAAACTTCACCACATCCTTATGTCCCTTTGCTGCTGCCACAATCACCGGTGTCTTCTTCTTCCATCCTCTGCTGTTGATGTTCAACTTGTACTTTGATACAATGTATTTGACCACCTCCAGATGTCCTCTCCAACTGGCCAAGTGAAGTGTGCTGCTACCACCGGCATTTACGAGTGACAAATCAGATCCGTGCTCCACCAGAAACTCCACCACGTCCTTATGTTCCTTTGCTGCTGCCATCATCACCGGTGTCCTCTTCTTCTTCGATCCTCTGCTGCTGATGCCCACCTTGCCCTGTGAGAGGATATACTGCACTACCTCCACATGACCTCTCCTACAGGCACAGTAAAGGATGTTATCATGATGTTTATCCACAAGTGACATGTCAGCTCCTTCACCCATAAGTAACTCTACGACTTCTTTATGTCCGTTCTCTGCTGCCAGCATCATAGGTGTTCTTTTGCACTGTGCTCTACTATCGATGTCCGCCATGTCATGTGAGAGGACATAGTTCACCACATCTACATCTCCTCCTAGACAGGCTGAGTGAAGGATGTTGATACCGAATCTATCCGTAAGTGTCTTGCTGGCTCCTTTAGTCACAAGTAACTCAACCTCTTCTCTATGTCCCTTAAGAGCCACCCACATCACGGGTGTTCTACCAATCCACTCTTGACAGTCTATGTTTAGACAGCAGTTAGGAAGGTACAATTTTGAACTTTTCGGTCATCGAATACTGGCGGGAAACCTTGTCATCAAAAATAGTCTTTACTCATTCCTTTCTGACACTAACAGTCTGTACTCATTCCCTTCTCTAAATAACAGTCTATGTTCCTCCCCGCGAAACTAGGTTCAAGCTCACCAGGATAGCGTTCTTTATAGTGTGGGCGCACACCATGTTAAAAACAACCCTAAGTCGTTCATCTGTGAAATGGGATCTGTAATGTAGATCTAAGGAGCAACATACACAGCGACAATACACAACTCTATGAACATATCTAATATCCCCGTGCATGCCGAGTGGACATTGGTCAGAGAAGTCACTCCAAACCACAATTACAACATATGTACAGATGTCTCTACAATTTACAAATAGACTTTACAATCTCTCTACACCACTAGCTTAAACTCATGAATTAAACTTCTTAGGCCAGTGTAACCATTTAAGAAAATATTGTTGTAGGGCCTTTTTCTCTGCTCTTTAAAACCTTCCAAGTATCGTTTTCTCTGACATTTATTTCCTGTATATCGTACTGGTAGAAGGTGCCCTGGGTTTCGTCATGGTTGTAGGAAATTATTCATGTCGGTATTTGCAGCTTGGTATGTAGAGAATACCACACGAGGTCTCATTACATACGAATTATACGAAACGAGTGTCCTTCCTATGGTATCTGACCGAGAGAAAGCGAGTTTCGTATAATTCGTATGTAATAAGACCGAGTGTGGTATTTTAGTGTCACTGCCTTGGTATCCGACGTCACGATGCATGTCAGTTGTCATCGCCTCGTACAGCCTCCTACGGTAAACTACTCCGTAGCACCTGGTTTCTTGGTTTCCAGTTGCTTCATTCGGCTAACATCACTGGTGGAAACATTGCGTTTATGTTTTCCGAAGGATATAATGTCTCAGTTCGACTCACAATTAAACAGCGACACGGCAACGTTCGCAGTGTTTACATTCCCACAATTCTAAATACGAATCTGATGTAATTCTCTCATGGTTTTTGGATGCATTTTTACCTTGTAACCACTCTACCAGTATTAAAATAATCAACTGTCTACACAATGTCAAAATCTATTAATTAATTTAATTTCTTTTAAAAATACAAGCATTTTATAAAATGGGCAGCAATATGATTAAAAAGATCCTTTGTAGATCAAAATTGAGATAAGTAGTACACTCCGGCCGCGTTCTGCGGCATTAGAGGTACAAGTTTACATCATAATGTACAATATAAATACAGGCATGAAACAAAGTTGTCATATTAACATTTTGCTTGGTTGCAATAATAAACTGTCTCTACATACATTTAACCAGTTAAATAAACATTGCTACTCTCGTCCGTTATTGATTATTTTTGTGGGGGCATTGCTTGAAGTGAGACATTATTATTTTGCAAAATATTGCAAATTTCCTAATTGTTCCTAGTTCGTTAGAGTGAAAAAGCTGATTTATTTTGTGCACGTTCGGATTTCTACAGAAATAGCTGTTAATATATTTTTCCTTTCTTGGGCCAAAGTAGGGCAAATAAACAAAAAGTTAAATCCGTCTCCAACATCATTTGCATAACAGAGAGTACATATTCTTTCATTTTGAAGAGTTTTGAACCATCGTCCTGTTTCAATTGGCCATGGTTTGAAGTTCTGAAATTAAGTAACTCCCTATTCGATTATCATAGGTAATAAATTCAGATAGGTTTCATATTTTAATTCAGAATTTTTTAAAATATTATAAATACCCAAGTAGGTATAACCAATTGTTGGTTATATTTGATGTAACTTATTGATATCTACCTGAGTGCCCCACCACTTCTGCGACCGCCTCCGTGGTGTAAGAGCGTCCGCCCGGAGAGCGGAAGGTCGCGGGTTCGATCCCCAACCGCGTCATACCAAAAGACGTTAAAATTTGGTACTTGTCGCCCAGCGGGCACACAACGTTGAATCAACGTTGAACCAACGTTGAATTTTGGTTGTTTGGTTGATCAACCTTTTATAAACGTTGATTCAACGTTTATCATGCGACCAAAGAAAGTTAGTCGAGATTCGTTTAGTTGTCAACGTTGTTTCAACGTAAGGAACCAACAAACTGTCAACTAATTGTTTCCTTGGCAAATTTGATACATTATTCATATTGGTAATAGGTATCCAACTTAGCAACTATCATTTCGGAACATTAATTTCATAAAAGATCAAGATCGAGCTAGTGACAGATATAATCTTATATATTGTTTGATTGTGCATCGATCAACGGACGGAAATATTACGTAAATCGCAATTGAAAATGAAAACATCACTGATTTTAGGTATAAAGTCATCAGTTATCCGTATTGCATAACATTTGATATTTTCCCACAAAACTGTCAAAATTGTATAATTCCCGACAATTTGCTTTCAAGCACTTGCCAGATCGCCTCGTTTGGCCATATCCGGACATGCGCACAATTATCGCGCGCGCAAAGGCAGCTGATCGTTGTCAGTTTACTTTGGCGAAGTTCAACGCAATATCGTTCTATTTTCAACATCTTCACGGCATGCTGGTGTTTATTTGGTAAGTATGTCCTTCATGTATAATGAAAACATAGGAATGTTGTTTAAATCTAGCAGGTCAATGTAGCAAGAAACTCCGAATTAGGGCTCATGTTTTATCTCACAAGGGTACCGGTATGTCACATACATGTTTCTCAAAATTTAGTGGAAGCCCGTGTTTTCCATAAACTTGTTTTGTTATTTTTCAATATATTTGGCATTTTATTATATAATCGAATAAGATTTCCTTTCGTACCCATCACCTGATTTGAATTTTGCAAATATACATTTTCAAATAATCAATGAAGTACTTCAATATAAGGGACCATTCATAATTATATGGCTGCGGGTGGGGGTGATGATAGTAAGGGGTGTGTGTGTGTCACCCATTTTGTTCAGGGGAGCTAAGGGGGTCAGCATGTTTGTACACACGCACTATGTTTAATATAATACTTAGAAATTATGGGAAGGGGAGAGGGCGTCATAGATATTGTACATGACATGCAGGGTTGGGCATCACTTATTTCGTACATAAACTTTACGGGGGGAGGGGGGAGGGTAATTCACATTGTACATGCTTCTTCTTAAAAATCATCATCACCCCTAAGCCATACATTATGAACTGTCCCTAAGGGCAGCTATACAAAATCGAATAGAATTTATCAACATTTTATATTGCATCACATTATTATGAACGTTTGTTCGTTTGAATAGATATATCAGTAAATTATGCATTGAGCAGGCTCTGAACCCTGTCAACATATGCATATTATTTGGGGTGTGGGGTGTGTGTGTGTGTGTGTGGGGGTGGGGGTGGGAGAGTAGCGAAAGGAAATCTTTCTCAGATCATGCAACGAAAATTCACATCAAAATGTCTTGTGCAAGTCTTTGTTATGGATGAAATTGCATATAATTTATTTGAACTTTTATTTATTTACAAAATGTGTAACTTCACTAATGATTCTTTGATGGGACAATTAACAAAACTGCACTCACATACTTTCATTCTTACACTTGTTTGGAAGGGATGTGATTATTCATGTCTCTTAAAGGTTAAAATGTTACATACAAAAGAAGTAATTTAGTAAGGAATATTTAATTATGAAATATGATATAATTTTAATGGAATTTGCAGAAATCTCATCTTCGAAGACTGGGTGGCATCAATTTTGTGGATCACATAAAAGGAGCAATGCTAAGGTAACAAGTTTTTAACATTTCACTTGTTTCCAGTATATCCACCACAAAGGTTGATCATGTAAGAGAATAATTTGACAATGATTTCTCCCGGAGATGTTTAGTTTAATGAGCACTCCCTTGCTTGGCGCCATATTGTTTTCAATATGTTTTGGCCACCTGTCACCCCTTTGGTCAAATAGAGTAGGACTTCCATTTCTTGGAATTGAGAGTCAGAGATGCACTGTTTCCAAGAATTTGCGTGTGCCAGCGATGTTTGTTTACAAGTACATTTAAGTCTTATTGAGTGTAGATTGGAGTTGTAAGAGATGTTATTCAGTGTCTTATCATTATTCAGTGTATTATAGATTATTTCTGGCAGTGTAGAGTTTAATCTCATTATTTTATTGTTCATGATTCAGAGAAGCATAGTTATGACGTCGCAGATATTATAGGCACACATAATTCATTATATGAGAGATTTTCTAAGCATTCCTATAAGAGATTAAGTGTAAACATTTCTGAATTATGAAGAAGTTATTTATCTGAGTTTTATGAGTGTACAAATGACAAAGAGAGACAGAATAGATAATAGGGAATATATTGTATACTTATGAGAGCTCATTATTGTTTTCAGAACTACATGATCCATACTTCCTTGTGTTTGGGAATAAATGGTGTTGGAAGACCTCCCACAATAGACTTGTTCTTTGACCTGTGAACCACCACCCATTTTGTTTTCTTATCATTTAATGTAAAATGGCTTTTGTTACAATTTATGACTCCTGTTAGCAAAATTGCTACATCAGTACAACTCCTATTTAATTTGAAATAATCGTTTCCGAGAATCTCTAAAGAAAACTAAATCTGACAGAATAACAACAATCTTCCATTGTTTTGCAGGACAATGTCAAACAATTTGATGTCAAGAAAAAATGTTGATGGGCAAAACGGCAAGTTTTCTTTTAAGAATACAAGGTTGTATTCAATCATCTCTGGTAATTTAATTACCAGATGCAGCATTTTCATCATGACCATAGCAAATAACATATAATACAGTAAAGCATTGTCTAATTCATCCTAATTCATAGTCTAATTGAATAAACAACTTGCAATTGAGGATTTTCTTTGAAAATGTTTAAGAAAACTTCCATTCCTTTAGTTGAAAATAGAAGTTGTTTACATTTTTCGTCACATTTTGTATTGATGCTGTTCATATGTTCACATGGCAAGTTACAGCAGTGAAATGAACCTTTCAAGTGATTGATTAAACAAATAATTGAATCATTTAAGACAATATATCTTCCATATAAAATTATTCATGTATTTAAATATATAATTTCAGAATGTGTCCTATCTCATGGGAATGAGATGGGAATGCATCCGAAGCAAATTTCAAGAAAGAGTTAGGAACGTTTCTGAAGTATCCACCTGACCGCCAGGCAGGGAGTGGCAGAAAGAAGAGAAGCTGTATGTCAGTTTAATGCTATATGCAGATGATATTGTGTTATTATCACAACAGAGATCACCTACAGACTATGTCATGTGTGATGGTTTACATTATGCCTTAAACCACGTTTTTCTCTGTGCGTTTGTATTCATAAAGATTTCATAAAAAGTGACTGGTTTTATGTGCTGTCTTCAGGTATAGTTCCTGCTCATCTTGGATCCCTTTCATGGTGAAAGTAATTGCATTGTGTTTATTCAGGGGTCTGTCTAATAGCTGAAATTCAGACAAAATGTTTTCTCGGGACAATTTCCACCTTTTCAAGATAACAATACAACAGTAAATAGTTTTTCTTAATTTGGAATACTCTTTTCTTCTTACTGGAATTATACGTCCAACTAACATAAAACTTAAATGAACATTATATTGAATGTGGAATTTTAACCAAGTATTTTATCAGGTAAATATTTTTACTGCAATTTTATGTTTGAACACTGTTTATTGCAGGTAGCTTTTTGGGTATTTTAGCTGGATGCATGAGTTTGGTGCTACTTTAGTGTAGTTTAAAGATGAAGTGCGAGTCTATGTACAGGAAAGCCTAGTACCTCCCAGACACAACCACGGAACAACCCATTTTCAACGTTAATAATATGTCAAACTTCAACGTTGATTCCACGTCGGATATCTACGTCTAAAAAACTTTCATATACAACCATTTTTCAACGTTGATAATAGGTCAAACTTCAACGTTGATTCCACGTCGAATATCTACGTCTAAAAACTTTCATATGCAACCTTTTTTCAACGTTGATAATAGGTCAAACTTCAACGTTGATTCCACGTCTGATATCTACGTCTAAAAAACTTTCACATACAACCATTTTTCAACGTTGATAATAGGTCAAACTTCAACGTTGATTCCACGTCGAATATCTACGTCTAAAAAACTTTCATATGCAACCTTTTTTCAACGTTGATAATAGGTCAAAGTTCAACGTTGATTCCACGTCGGACATCTACGTCTAAAAAACTTTCATATGCAACCTATTTTCAATCTAATTTCATCGTTGAGGACCAACCTATTCTCAACGTTGAAGCAACGTTGATGTGCCTGCTGGGTGGTCCCTGCCTGGCTCTCGGCATTAATGAGTACATCAAGGACTGGTCGGCTGGGAGTCAGTATACTGTGTCTGAGTGGGGTATTCATGCTTCACTGCGGCATGGTATCTCAGTGGGCTAGCATATAAAACCCAGCTTCAGTCTGGGCTAGTACAAGCAGCTACACATACACATACACACGCATGCACGTCGTCATGTGAGCGAAATATTCTCAAGCACGACGTTAAACCCAATGCCACCACCCCCACTTTTTCTGCATTAGATCACGGCTATATGCTCCAATCACGGCTTTATAGTCAGTGTATGGGTTAGAAATGTTGTCGCAGATTTGTCGAGTGCTGCCTTAGCAGCTAAATCGGCCATTGTGTTACCAGAAATTCAACGTGGCTGGTTAACCAACGTAGAAAATCGTATTGGCAAATATAAAGAACATTATGTAATTCAATTATTTCGATTAACAGAGGATGTTTAAAAGACAGAGAGTGTCTGAGAAGATGATATATTGTTTATATTTAGGGTGTTTATTGATATATTTAAGAGCTGTTAATATGGCGTTTGCTTCTGCTGTAAAAGTAGAGCTGTTATCCGGTATTCTTGAAGATATTGTCCTGGATCCAGTGCCAGTGCCACAAGCCACTGGGCCGCCATCCTTGGATCCATCCGTAAATAAGGATTTGTATGTACTATATTTAAGTTTTAGTTAGTTAAATTCTTGTCTGTAATTCATTTGTTTTAGTGATCTTGTGAGACGTAAGTGTTAGGTCGTTGATTTTGAAAAGGACATGTGGTCGCCGCTGCAATTTGCACAACCCGGGTTCGATTCCCCGCATGGGCACAATGTGTGAAGCTCATTTCTGGTGTCCCCCGCATGAAATTGCTGGCATGTTGCTAAAGCGGCGTAAAACCACACTCACTCACTCCTTGATATCTTTCTATCGATCTTTTAGAAAATGCATATTGAAACAGTGCAAAGGCTTATTGGGAATTAGCAAAGCGGAGACTTAATTGTCTATATATTATAACTTGACTTAAATATATAATGACAGGCTGACATTTCAACAAGATGGCTAATTATAACCCAATGAGCAAATGTGATACACATGGTTCCATAAAAGTGTATATATATATATATATATATATATATATATATATATATATATATATATATATATATATATATATATTGTAACATTGTAACAGTAATTGCTTTAGGTTTTGGGTGAATGGTAAAACTGGTTATCAGCTTTCAGACCATTTATGGCTTGGAACCAAAGTATATGCTTGCTGTTACTTATAAAGTTTAGCTATTAACTGCCAAATATTTCACCAAAGAATGTTTGACATTCATATTAAGGCTATTAATGGGTAGATTAAGAAATTGGGATGGCAATGAGTGGTTGTTTCTCGAACGTTTCAAAGCAAAGTTTTGTAAATTTATTCCAGGAGTTGGCTGAAAGTCGTACAACGTTGCAGAGCTAGAGGACTGTGGACGCTTGGGTATTCATGTTGATACTCTCACCTGATTTATGAAATTCTGGTTTAAACTCCTTGGTATGTTTAAAACATGTTAGTTAAATTAGACGCAGTCCGAAGAAAAACGTGGGCTTCAAATATCAACAACATTATATGATCCTTTGTTTATGGTATTGTTTGGGACGCTCAATGTGGTTCAACGGGTTCTTATAGTCACAACTTTCAAAGAGAGAGAGAGAGAGAGAGAGAGAGAGAGAGAGAGAGAGAGAGAGAGAGAGAGAGAGAGAGAGAGAGAGAGAGAGAGAGAGAGAGAGAGAGAGAGAGAGAGAGAGAGAGAGAGAGAGAGAGAGAGAGAGAGAGAGAGAGAGAGAGAGAGAGAGAGAGGGAGAGAGAGAGAGAGAGAGAGAGAGAGAGAGAGAGAGAGAGAGAGTTATAAACAAGCATGGTTTACTGAGGTGTCAGAATTGTCCATGTTCAGTGTTATGAGTTCGTTGATATTAGATACCTTTTATTTTTCTTTACCTTTTTCTCTCTTTGGTACAGAAATTCAAAAGAAAGGTGTTCCTTCACACAGAAAAAATTTCATTAGTTTTCATTCCACCTGCCTACTTGACGATGTGTTGCGTCAGAGGGAACTACAGGAAGGTGTGTATACAGCCATATGGTGTATCTTCATCTTATTGTGGCACCCGTGAAGGGCCACCTGCTCGTAGTGGGTGCTGGGTAACGCTAAGCGCCCTTCAACCCCCCGTTGTGGACCCGGGGGGATATATGGTCCACCAACCCGTTTGCTGTGGGTTGCGCCCCTGTGTCGGTGGAGGACGGGAGTCTGGTGGTTGAGGGGAGTAGGAGCCTGGAACCGTGTTCCTATTGCCCAACACACCACTTCGCCCCTTACTTCACCTAGACGGGTGGTAGAACTGGCCCCGTTCTATCAATCGGCTGGTCACGCCATGCCCTGTGCATAGTGAATACTTTTGCACATTTAACTCTTTTGGGGGCCATTTTGATTGTGTATTTATATATTCTTGATCTATTTAATTGCCTAGAGTCCTATGCCAGAAGGCGGTGGCTTATGGGTCAATCTGGCACTATTGACCTCCGGGTTCTGTTTGTCTTCAGGTAAATGTCTAGGGCGGAACCAGCCTTACTTTTATTCTGTTTGATTATTGTAGCTACCCGTGTCTCTTTTGCTGGAGTATAGCATCCCTGTAACCCTGGTGTTTGTAGTCGGCTTCCACTTCGACACTGTCCTTGTTGACACTCCATGGTGGGTGGGGAACAGGGATGTTGAATAATTTCCCTTATCATGGCATCCTTACAATCCACTGGTTCTCGATCGAAAACTAAAAGAAGGCATCTAGATACCGAAATTATTTCTTCTGATGACGAAACTGCTTCACAAGGTAATGCTGACTCATGGCCACGGTTTCTGGTGGTCGATGGAATTAACGGGACACCTCTTAAGATTAATCCTTTTGTTGTGTCCAAGGCTGTTGAAGGGATTTGTGGAGACGTCAAGAACGTAACGTGTCTACGAAACGGATCCCTGCTAGTCGAATGCTCAAGGCGACCACAGTCTATGAATTTTCTCAAAGCTACCCATTTTGGAACCACTGAAATTTCTGTCTCCGTTCACAAATATCTAAATTCTTGTAGAGGTGTAATCCGTGATCGTGCCAGATGTCTGTCTGACATGTCCGAGGATGAGATAGCGCTAGAGCTGAAGTCTCAAGGAGTGACGTCTGTGAAAAGATTTACCAGGAAGGAGCAAGACATGGTTGTTCAAACGACCACTTATCTCATTACATTTGCCCTACCCAACGTACCATCTTCAATCAAGGCTGGTTATTTCAACATTGGAGTGGATATATATATACCGAATCCACTCCGTTGTTATAACTGTCAGAAGTTTGGGCATGGGGCCAGGTCCTGCACTAAATCTCCAATATGCTCCCGTTGCAGTAAAACTCATGAAGGTATTGATACCTGTGTAGATGATATTAGGTGTGCTAACTGCAATGGTGAGCACTCCTCCTCTTCAAAATCCTGTCCATTCTTTCAGAAACAATCACAGATTATCAAACTTAAGTATACGAATAACATTTCCTTTTCAGACGCAATTAAATTACTGACAACTCAAACTCATCCAACCGCACCGCCACTATCTCACTCTTATTCTGCGGCCGTTACTTCCTCACAGAACAAAGTTGACGCAGCATGTCAGACAGACATCTGCTGGGTCACTGACGAGCAATCAGTTCTAACCGTAGGCAACAAATCGTCAACGTCTGAATCACAGACTGTGATTCATTCTGAACCACAGACTGCACCAGTACCAGACACTGAGATTGAAACCGAGGCAGTGAAACAATCACAAAATAAAGTCAAACTTACAAGCAAAGAAAGGAAACTATTAAAGAAGAAAAGTTCTAGGGCCCTCAAACCTGTGGAGGTGCCATCCCCATTGACATGCCCTGTAGAGATTCATAACAGCTATGAACCTTTAGACATGGAAGTCAATCCATCTCCGGTTACCCCGTCGTCACAGGACAGGCGGAGAAGCTTATCCTCCTCACATTCACGTGAGAGATCTCCAATTGTACCACCATGAGTCAGTTGGCAAATATAATTCAGTGGAACTGCAGAGGACTTAGAAATAATTTTAATGAGATACAGTTGATAGCTCTAGACTTTTCACCTCGGCATTATGTCTACAAGAGACTTATCTTAAACGTACTGATACAGTTGATCTAAGGCAGTACACATGCCACCACTCATTTTCTCCTCCAGGTGACAAAGCAACTGGGGGTGCTTCTATATTAGTCAGAAAGAATGTCATTCATAGTGACATTCCCCTGAATACTAATCTTCAAGCCGTAGCTATCCGCATTACTTTGCACATTGCATTTACCTTGTGCTCACTGTACATTCCACCTTCATCTGCTCTTCACCAATCTGATCTTCAGAATCTATATGACCAACTACCTAAGCCCTGTATCATCATTGGCGATTTGAACGGGCACAACCCTCTATGGGGCAGTACACGTACAAGCAATAAAGGTGAGGTAATTGAAGATTTTCTTTCTGATAATAATTTATGTGTGTTTAATGATGAATCAAGCACCTATTTGCACCCTGCTACAGGAACCTATTCCTCACTTGATCTGTCCCTCGCAGATGCGAATATTTACAACGAGTTTGAATGGTCTGTTCATGATGACCTTTGTGGAAGTGATCACTTCCCTACTGTCCTGAAAGCTATCAGACCGGATGATGATTCCCCTTCAGCACGGTGGAATTTCTCCAAGGCCAACTGGTCCTTATTTGAAATAATGTGTGTGGACAAATTAATACTGGACAACTTTAATAATGTATCAGATCCAATACAGCTGTTTTCCACTGAACTGAATGAAATTGCTGACCAAACAATTCCTAAGTCCTCTGCAAATCCTCACATTCGTAAACCATGGTTTAACAACGAATGCAAACAAGCCAGGAAATGTAGGAAGAAGGCAGAAAAATATTTTCGCCGACATCCTACTGTTCATAATTTGAACAATGTTAAAATTACCAGTGCCAAGGCACGACGGGCATATAAGCGCCGTTCTTGGAGAAACTATATCTCCAAAATTAATTCGCGCACACCCATGTCTAAGGTGTGGAACATGGTTCAGAGAATAAAAAGCAAAGACTCCAAATCTGCTGTTCATCATCTTAAAGATGGTGACAATTTAATAACTGATAAATGCAACATTGCAAATAAAATTGGCGAAACTCTTGCCAAAATTTCATCATCGGCAAATTATGTCCCTGAGTTTCAGAGATATCAGAAACAACAGGAAAAGAAAAAACTTAATTTCGACTCCAATAACGGTGAAGATTATCATGAAGTGTTTTCATTACATGAGCTACATACTGCTCTTGAGCAAGCTCATGACACTGCAGCAGGTGATGATAATATACATTACCAGCTATTGAAACACTTACCGGAACCATGTCTGATGACACTTTTAGATATATTTGACCAAATATGGACGTCTGGGGAATTTCCTCCTTCATGGCGTGCCATTGTAGTCCCAATACCAAAACCTGGCAAGGATCATACTGATCCGTCAAATTATAGACCGATCTCTCTAACTAGCTGTGTCTGTAAAACCATGGAACGTATGGTGAATAATAGATTAACTTGGTATCTTGAAACCAATAATCTCATAACAAATATTCAATGTGGTTTCAGGAAAAATCGTAGTACCATTGATCATTTGGTACGCTTAGAATCCTTTGTTAAAAATGCAATCGTAAATAAACAACATGCTGTATCAATTTTCTTTGATCTTGAGAAAGCTTATGATACAACTTGGAAGCATGGCATTTTGAAGGATTTACATGATTTTAGTTTAAGGGGTCGTTTACCTCTTTTTATTTCACAGTTTTTAACCGACAGGCAATTTCAAGTCCGAGTGGGTTCAACCCTGTCTGACCATTACAACCAGGATCAGGGTGTCCCACAAGGCAGTATTTTGTTTGTAACATTGTTTAGCATTAAGATCAACAGTTTATCAAAGGTTTTAAATGATTCAATTGATGGATCACTTTTTGTGGATGATTTTAATATTTCTTGTCGCGGTAAGAATATGCATACTATTGAACGGCAATTGCAGTTGTGTTTAAATAAAATAAATAAATGGTGTCTTGAAAGCGGCTTTAAATTTTCTAAATCAAAAACTAATTGCATACATTTCTGCCGTAAATATAAACCACATAAAGACCCAGAACTGTTTTTAAATGGCACTCCCATCAAGGTTGTAAAAGAGGCCAAGTTCTTAGGTCTCATTTTCGACTCCCATTTAACTTTTCTTCCGCATATCAAATCCCTGAAAACTAAATGCCTGAAGACACTCGATTTATTGAAAGTCGTGTCTAATTCAAGGTGGGAAGGGGATCAAGCTACGCTCCTACACCTTTACAGATCACTTGTCCGCTCGAAGCTTGATTACGGCTCTATCGTATATGGTGGGGTCTGTAAAAGCAACCTCAAACTACTTGATTGTATCCATCACCAGGGTCTAAGACTTTGTCTTGGGTCTTTCAGAACCTCTCCCATTGACAGTCTCTACGTTGAGGCCGATGAGCCATCTTTAAAACTTCGCCGTATCAAATTGTCCCTACAATATATCACAAAGTTATATTCTAATGAATCCAATCCTGCTCACACTTGCGTTTTTAATCCTCTTTATAAGGATTTGTATAATAAAAAACCTTCACTTGTCCCACCTCTTGGGATAAGAATCCAACAATATATTTCTGCTGCTGGCATTGAGTTGGAGAATATATCTCCTTTCCGTCTTCTTTCTTCTCCTCCTTGGCAATTGGTTAGGCCACAAGTCGACCTAACACTCACTAAATTCAAAGAATCAGAAACTAATGACTTACAATATAAACAAGAATATAATCAATTAAAAAGTAAATATAATACATATAAATCCTTATTTACAGATGGGTCCAAGGATGGTGGCGCGGTTGCTTGTGCCACTGTCATTGGGTCCAAAACAATATCTTCCAGATTACCCAATGACAGTTCAATTTTCACAGCTGAAGCAAACGCAATCCTAACAGCTCTCAAATATATAAATAGACACCCTAAATATCAACAATACATAATCTTTTCTGACTCTCTGTCTTGCCTTCAGGCGATTAAAAACCTTTCTTGTAAACATCCACTTTTAATAGAAATTATAGAATTATATAATGATCTTTCAACTGGCCAATGCGACATCGTCCTCTGTTGGTTACCCAGTCACGTTGGTATTTCCGGGAATACAATGGCCGATCTTGCTGCAAAGGCAGCACTCAACAAATCGGTGACACCACTTTTTATTGCTTACTCTGGTTACAAAGCAAGCTTTAGAACCTACATCCGTGATCTGATGCAGAAGAAGTGGGACACCCATGTAGGTATTAATAAATTACATGCAATAAAACCCTACATTGGTTACACCTACTTGGGTTGTCAGTCCAGATTTGAAGAGGTCATCATACGACGATGTCGTATTGGCCACCCTAGATATACTCATGAGTACCTATTAAAAGGTAAGGATTCTCCGTTTTGTATCCCTTGTGATGAAAGAATCACGGTCAAGCATGTCCTGCTTGACTGTGTTGAATATTCCATCACAAGGGATATTTATTTCAAAGTAAAAACTATGAAGGATCTTTTAAGTCATATAAGTTCTCATTTAATTATTGCCTTTTAAAAAAAATTAGACTTGCTATCTGCTTTGTAAATAGATATATATTTTATTATTGGTAGTTTAAATTAGTAACTGAGATTGTTAGTGGCTGTACCCTCAAAGGGGGTTGAAGTAGCTCAAAATTATTGTCCTCCTGAGAGGGTACGTAAGTCCCAAAACATTTAGTCAATTTAAGTGTACCAGGTTTTTAATCGTAGAATATGTGTACTTTTAATTTATGGCTAGGTTTCTCTTCTGTCGCCAATGGCTGAGGGGATGGTGTGAGTCCAGCTAGGGTCCATGCAGGTAGCAAAAGTACTGTAAGTCCCCATGGTCCCTAGTAAGGTGATCTACCTTCAGTTATTGGCAATCTATAGTCAGGTTTTATATTGTATTGTCAACTATAGTTAAACTGTTTTAGATTTAATTACTATTTTCAAATTATTCTCTGTGATAATCTAGTTATTTTACTGTCCTTCGTAGGCAGGCTTTTATAATTTACTTTTATTTACTATATGTACCAATTAATTGTTCTCGTCACGATATGGCCGAAATATTGCCGATGTGACGATAAATATTAACTCACTCACTCACTCATCTTAATGTCTGACAAAGGACTTCACTTACACGGAGAGGCTTCCAATAACAGAACTACTGAATGAAACATTCTCCGGGTTGTGGAGAGGATGTTTATCCATCTCATGTCATTAAATCTAATCAGTGTAGGTACTTTAATTTGTGCTAACCTATCAGTTACAGGAATGGTGATCATAATATAATGAATTTGAGTTTACAAACAAATAAACATTGAATAAACAAATGCCTGAATCAAATTAAATTTTGCTTGGAGTGCTAACTTGACCAAGCCTCGTCTTCTATCCTGTGACCGGTTCCTTTGGTAGCATACGCAGCTGAGCAGTGTCCAAGTGTCCAAACACGTAACAACTGGACAACAGGAATATTAATAGGAAACTAAGCTAAACTGGTTCGTTAAAAGGGGCAAACACCTTATCTTCATACCGTTAAGCTCCTGGGTGTAATATTTTCAACAGATTTAAATGTTATGGATCGAAGGAATTTTGAAAATATATTATTTGAGATTCAGATAATCATCAACAGGTTAATTACACCACTTGGTAGAATTGCTATTATAAAACCATTACTGATTTCAAAATTGAATGATGTCTTTCATTCCTGCAACTTATTGTGTTTGGAATGAGAACAAATGTATATACTGATGATGTGTTTGATTTAATATTGTTGTTAGCTAAATTCTTCATATTTAAATGTAAGGTATTAAAAACTACTCTTAGTTTTAAACATTTTAAACATTATTTACAAGATAGGTATTTTATTGAAAAGAATATATCCTTCAGTAAAAGTGAACAAGATAAGTTTTGTAAAAAGTGGACGTTATGTCATGATTTTGCAAATTTTAAATGATTTTCTGAATTCTTTCTTCTTGTTCCCTAATGAAAGATATAGGCTGAATGGATTTGAACTTAAACTTACTGTAAATATTTGAAGCTTGTTAGTGTGATTGGTGAGTAAATGTGTTGTGGTGTCTGGTGTTGTTGTTTTGTGCTTTGTTAGAAAAAAAATCCTGTTTTTTCCTGTCATCAATAAATCTTCTTGCAAAGAAGGTTCCCTGGCTCTTCGGCCTTTTCTGTAACAGGGGAAGCAGGAAATAAAAATGATCAATTATGAAAAAAACCCAATAACTCTGGAAGATATGACCCAGTTTTATAAGTCAATATCTGGACTATTCTCCTGTCATGCTAGTCATAGTTCTGGACGTCCCTCCCCATGACCCTCACTAAAAAGAATACATGCAAAAGAACCTGACACTTTTTAATGTAATTATTACCTTTTCATGACCCTCTACACAGCTGTGGCATGGTTAGCCGTTTCGATGGAAGTTTAAGCCTAATTACTTCAGGTGCATTACGTCTATCTTGACAGGTAAAGCGAGTGCTGCAACCGATGCATTTAGACGCGTTGAAATATGTGCTGAGCCTAATTTTGACGACCTGCATTTGCATTCGGATGACGAATTCCATTCATGCCGTCATATTTTCACAAAAGGTGACGTCTTCCACAAATGGCATGCATATAGGTGTCTGGATGCATTTGTGAGTGAGTGAGTTAAAATTTGAAGTCACATTGGCAATATTTCAGCCATATCGTGACTAAAACTAGTTCTAAATTCATAATACATACATATAATATATAAAACGCTGTCAACGAAAGACAATAAAATTTCTAGAGTATCACAGATTGAGTTAAAACTAGCTAGCATATATCTTTAAAAGTAGAAAAGCATGTTTGGACGATACAATGTAAAAATGGGCTATAGATTGCCAACAACTGAAGGTAGATCACCATACTATGGACCATGGGGACTTACAGTGCCTTTGCTACCTGCATGGACCCAAGTTGGATTTACACCATCCCTTCAGCCACTGGCGATTGTTGGAAATCTTAGCCGAAAATTTATATAACCAAATGCTACGTTTAGAAACTTTGGTACGATTAAATGTTACTTTGAAAGTTTTGGGTCTTACGTACCCTCTCAGGAGGACAAAAGTTTTACGATACTTTAACCCCTTGAGGATACAGCCACTAACAATCACAGTTACTAATTTATACTACCACGTTTAAAATACCATTGATCTCTTTACAAATCACTTAACAAATCTAATTCTTTTAAAAATGCAATAATTAAATGAGAACTGACTATATTAAAAAGATCCTTCATAGCTTTTACTTTGAAATAGTTATCCCTTGTGATGGAATATTCAATGCAGTCAAGCAAGACATGCTTGACTGTGATCCTTTCATCACAAGGGATACAAAAAACGGAGGACCTTCGCCTTCCAGTAAATATTCGTGAGTATATCTAGTATGGCCAATGCGACATCGTCGCATAATGTCCTCTTTAAATTTGGACTGACAACCCAAGTAGGTGTAACCAATATAAGGTTTCATTGCATGTAACCTACCTGGGTGTCCCACTTCGTCTGCATCAGGCACCCATGAAGGGCCACCTCCTCGTGGTGGGTGCTGGGTCACGCTAAGCGCCCTTCAACCCCCGTTGTGGACCCGGGGGGGATATATGGTCCACCAACTCGTTTGCCGTGGGTTGCGCCCCTGTGTCGGTGGAGGACGGGATTCTGGTGGTTGAGGGCAATAGGTTCCTGGAACCGTGTTCCTTTTGCCCAACACACCACTTTGACCCTTACTTCACCTAGACGGGTGGTAGAACTGGCCCGGTTCTATCAATCGGCTGGTCACGCCATGCCCTGTGCATAGAAAGTATTTTTGCACATTTGACTTATTGGGTATTGGTAATTTTGATTGTATAGTATACAAATTATTGTTAAATTTATTGCCTAGAGTCCTATGCCAGAAGGCGGTGGCTCATGGGCCAATCTGGTTTTAATGACCTCCGGGTTCTATTTGTCATCAGGTAATTGTCTAGGGCCGGACCAGCCTGACCTTTTACACTGTTTGACTATTATAGCTACCTGTGTCCTTTTTTGCTGGAGTATAGCATCCTTGTAGCCCTGGTGTTGCAGTCGGTTTCCACTGCAACTCCGTCCTTGTTGACACTCCATGGCGGGTGGGGAGCAGGGGTGTTGAATTTCCTTTATTATCATGGCTACCCAATTACTCACTGGTTCACGATCCAAAACTAAAAGACGGCACGTTGACACTGACGCTGGAACGTCTTCTGATGAAGAATCTTTGTACACTGTTGATTCTTGGCCACGATTTCTGGTCGTGAATGGAATGGATGGTGCGCCCCTCAAACTTAATCCATTCGTTATTTCAAAATCCATCGAAGGCATATGTGGAACAGTCAAAATGTAACTCGTCTCCGCTCTGGTTCCCTGCTTGTGGAATGTGCAAAGAGACACCAATCTCTGAATCTTCTTAAAGCTCATCACTTTGCTACCACTGAGATTGCTGTCTCGATCCACAAAACGCTCAATTCGTGTAGAGGTATCGTACGTGATCGTGCAAAATGCCTCTCCGATATGTCTGAAGATGAGATCCTATCTGAACTGAAGTCACAATGTGTCACATCTGTGAAACGGTTTGGTAGGAAAGATGGTGACAATATTATTCAGACCAATACGTATCTGTTCACTTTTGGGCTTTCAAAGATTCCATCTTCTATCAAAGCTGGATACTTCAACTTAGGGGTAGACGTTTATATACCTCATCCACTACGTTGTTTTCAATGTCAGCAGTTTGGCCATGGGGCTAAATCCTGTCGTAGCTCACCAGTTTGCGCCCGCTGCAGTAAGAAGCATGTCAGCACTGACTGCACTGATACCATCAGATGTGCTAACTGCAGTGATGAACACATGTCCTCTTCAAAGTCATGTCCTGCTTTTCTTACGCAGACTAAAATTCTCAAATTGAAATATAGTAATGATATATCATTCACTGAAGCAAAGAGATTGGTTGCAAACGAGTCGTCTCTATCCTCTTCTACACTGACATACTCTGCCGCTGTCTCATCTACTAGTATTACAAAAGTTGATACAGGATGTCAAACACCTAATAGCTGGCTGTCAAATGGACAGACACACTTGTATCCAGTTGACACTGAAGACAACAACACACCATCTAAATTCGTTTCATCAGCTTCGCAAACTGAACCTCAGCTGCAAAATACAGCTCTTTCAGTCACTTTGCCCGTATTGGAATCACGACCTGAACCGATCAGTGGATTGAAAACCAACGTTTCACCTACGAGAAAAGAGAAAAAACAAAGAAAAAAGGATCCAGGGCCCTTAAACATATTGAGGTGCCTTCCCCATTGTTAGTTCCTGCGGAGGTTCACAACACCTTTGAACCTCTTGCTATGGATGTCTCCCCATCGCTACCAGTGCAGCGTAAAGGACATTCGCACGACTCACGACCTCCAGTTGAACCTCCATGAGCTACTCTGCTGATATAATACAATGGAATTGTAGAGGACTTCGGAAAAACATGAATGATCTCCAACTATTAATTCAGGATTTTAAACCCTCAGTATTTTGTTTACAGGAAACCTTCCTTAAACACAATGATAATTTTGACCTACGACAATATGATTCATATCATTGTTTTTCTCCTCCGGGGGACAAGTCCTCTGGAGGATCGTCTGTTATGGTGAGGCAGGGTATCATTCACAGTCCTGTTCCGCTAAATACTCCTCTCCAGGCTGTTGCTATACGCATAACGTTAAATATTGTTTTCACATTATGTTCTATATATATACCACCATCTTATGCTCTTGAACAGTCTGATCTTCAAGCACTTTATGACCAGCTCCCTAAGCCCTGTGTTATCACGGGAGATTTAAATGGCCATAACCCTCTCTGGGGTAGTACTGCCATCAATACCAGAGGAAAATTGCTTGAGGAAATGTTCCTTAATAACGATTTATGCCTTTTAAATGATGGTTCTCATACATATCTACATCCTGCGACAGGATCTTACTCTTGCCTAGATTTGTCGGTGGTTGACTCTAATCTGCTGAGTGAATTCGAATGGTCAGTTCATGATGACCTATGCGGTGGTGACCATTTTCCTACCATATTAACATCTGTGACACCATCTGATGTTCCTCCGTCAGCAAGATGGAATTTTGCTAAAGCTGACTGGGTTCTTTATGAAACTCTTTGCAGTAATCAACTAAATCCTGATATGTTTATTGATGTCCCCGACCCTATTAAACGTTTCTCCGACTACCTTCATGAGATAGCGGATGAGTGTATTCCGAAGTCCTCTGCAAATCCTCACATACGTAAACCATGGTTTACAGCTGATTGCAAACAAGCTAGGAAGGCACGGAAGAAAGCTGAACAGTATTTCCGTCGCCATCCAATGGTCCATAATCCAGCATACACCATCTAAAATCTGGAGATAAATTGGTAACTAATAAATCTGATATTGCAAATAAACTGGGTGAAACACTTGCGAAACATTCATCCTCGTCTAACTATGTTCCTAACTTTCAAAAATACCAACAACAGCAGGAGAAGACAAATATAAATTTTCATTCAGATAACGGGGAAGATTACAACGAAATCTTTTCTATTCATGAGCTTCATAATGCTCTTGAACAAGCTCATAATACTGCTACAGGAGCTGATGGTATTCATTATCAACTCCTAAAACATTTACCTCAATCATGTCTAGAGACACTTTTGAATATTTTTGACGAAATTTGGACAACTGGTAACTTTCCTTCATCCTGGCGTGATGCCATCGTTGTACCCATACCCAAACCTGGACGTGATCATACCGATCCATCTAATTATAGGCCCATTTCCTTGACTAGCTGCGTTTGCAAGACCATGGAACGCATGATCAATAACAGATTAACTTGGTACCTAGAATCTAATAATTTAATCACAAATATTCAATGTGGTTTTCGTAAAAATCGCAGTACCATTGACCATTTAGTTCGACTGGAATCATTTGTTAAGAATGCCATTATTAACAAGCAACATGTAGTGTCAATCTTTTTCTACCTAGAAAAGCTTATGACACGACATGGAAGTACGGCATCTTAAAAGATTTACATGATTTTGGTTTACGGGGCCGTTTGCCTCAGTTTATAGCCGAGTTTTTATCTGACAGGCAATTTCAAGTCCGCGTGGGTTCAACCCTGTCTGATCATTACAATCAGGATCAGGGTGTCCCACAGGGCAGTATTTTGTCTGTCACTTTATTTAGCATAAAGATTAACAGTTTAGCTAAAGTTTTAAACGACTCCATTGATGGATCACTTTTTGTGGATGATTTTAATATTTCTTGTCGCGGTAAGAATATGCATACTATTGAACGTCAATTGCAGCTGTGTTTAAACAAAATAAATAAATGGTGTCTTGAAAACGGCTTTAAATTTTCTAAATCAAAAACTAATTGCATACATTTCTGCCGTAAATATAAACCACATAAAGACCCAGAACTGTTTTTAAATGGCACTCCCATCAAGGTTGTGAAAGAGGCCAAGTTCTTAGGTCTCATTTTCGACTCCCATTTAACTTTTCTTCCGCATATCAAATCTCTCAAAACTAAATGCCTGAAGGCACTTGATTTATTGAAAGTCGTGTCTAATTCAAGGTGGGGAGGGGATCAAGCTACGCTCCTACACCTTTACAGATCACTTGTCCGCTCGAAGCTTGATTATGGTTCCATCGTTTATGGTGGAGCCTGCAAAAGTAACCTAAAACTCTTAGATTCAGTCCACCATCAAGGTCTGAGACTTTGTCTTGGGTCCTTCAGAACATCTCCTGTTGACAGTCTCTACGTCGAGGCAGATGAGCCTTCTCTTACCCAACGCCGTATAAAATTATCATTACAGTATATTACGAAGCTATATTCTAACGAGTCTAATCCTGCGTTTCACTGCATCTTCACTCCTCTTTATGAGGATTTGTATAACAAAAAGCCTTCTCTTGTTCCGCCTCTTGGGCACAGAATTAAACCATTCCTTTCTGCTGCCGGCATTGAGCTGGAGAATATATCTCCTTCTCGTCTTCTTTCTTCTCCTCCTTGGCAATTGGTGAGGCCAGACGTTGACTTAACATTAACCACATTTAAAAAATCCGAAACTAATGATTTACAGTATAAACAAGAATTTAGTCAATTAAGAAATAAATATAATACCTATAAATCCTTATATACAGATGGATCCAAGGATGGTGGCGCGGTTGCTTGTGCCACTGTCATTGGGTCCAAAACAATATCTTCCAGACTACCCAATGACAGTTCAATTTTCACAGCTGAAGCAAACGCAATACTAACAGCTCTTAAATATATTAATAAACACCGTAAATATAAACAATATATCATCTTTTCAGATTCTCTTTCGTGTCTTCAGGCTATTAAAAATCTTTCTTGCAAACATCCACTTTTATTAGAAATTATTGAATTGTATAATGAGCTTGCTACTGGCCAATGCGACATCGTCTTTTGTTGGTTACCCAGCCACGTTGGCATTTCTGGGAACACGATGGCTGATATTGCTGCTAAGGCAGCACTCAACAAATCTGTGACACCACTTCTGCTCCCATACTCTGATTACAAAGCTTGCATTAGATCTTACATCCGTGATCTAATGCAAAAGAAGTGGGACACCCAAGTAGGTATCAATAAATTACATGCAATAAAACCCTATATCGGTTACACTTACTTGGGTTGTCAGTCCAGATTTGAAGAGGTCATTATGCGGCGATGTCGCATTGGCCATACAAGGTATACCCATGAATATTTGCTTAAAGGCGAAGATCCTCCGTTTTGCATCCCTTGTGATGAAAGAATCACAGTCAAGCATGTCTTGCTTGACTGCATCGAATATTCCATCACAAGGGATAACTATTTCAAAGTAAAGACTATGAAGGATCTTTTAATAATGTTAGTTCTCATTTAATTATTGCATTTTTAAGAGAATTAGATTTGTTAACTGATTTGTAAATAGATAAATATTTTATTATTGGTAATTTAAATTAGTAACTGAGATTGTTAGTGGCTGTACCCTCAAAGGGGGTTGAAGTATTGTAAAATTATTGTCCTCCTGAGAGGGTACGTAAGTCCCAAAACATTTAGTCAATTTAAGTGTACCAGGTTTTTAATCGTAGAATATGTGTGCTTTTAATTTATGGCTAGATTTCTCTTCTGTCGCCAATGGCTGAAGAGATGGTGTAAAATCAACTAGGGTCCATGCAGGTAGCAAAAGTAATGTAAGTCCCCATGGTCCCTGGTCTGGTGATCTACCTTCAGTTATTGGCGATTTATAGTCCATTTTTATACTGTATTGTTTTCCCCTATAGTTATAACGTTTTAGATTTAATTACTAGTTTTACATACATATCTATGATATTCTAGTTGTTTTACTGTCCTTCGTAGGCAGGTTTTTACAATATACATATATTTCATTTCAATATCAAATGTTCTCGTCACGATATGGCTGAAATATTGCCGATGTGACGTTAAATATTAACTCACTCACTCACTCACTCGTCTGCATCAGATCACGGATGTGGGTTCCAATGCTAGCTCTGTAATCAGAGTATGGGATAAGAAGTGGTGTCTCAGACTTGTTGAGTGCTCCCTTAGCAGCAAGATCAGCCATTGTGTTCCCAGAAATACCAACATGGCTGGGTAACCAACAAAAGACGATGTCGCATTGGCCAGTAGCAAGTTCATTGTACAATTCAATAATTTCTAATAAAAGTGGATGTTTACAAGAAAGATTTTTAATAGCCTGAAGACACGAAAGATAATCTGAAAAGATGATATATTGTTTATATTTAAGGTGTTTATTAATATGTTTAAGAGCTGTTAAGATGGCGTTAGCTTCTGCTGTGAAAATAGAGCTGTTATATGGTAATCGAGAAGATATTGTTTGGGATCCAGTGACAGTGGCACATGCAACCGCGCCACCATCTTTGGACCCATCTGTAAATAAGGATTTTATGTATTATATCTAGTTTTAGTTGATTATATTGTTGTTTATATTGGAATTCATTAGTTTCAGATTTCTTAAACTTTGTCAGAGTTAGGTCAACTTCAAGCCTCACCAGTTGCCAAGGCGTAGAAGAAAGAAGTCGGGAAGGAGCTATATTTTCCAGCTCAATGCCGGCAGCAGAAATTAAGGGCTTAAGTTTGTGCCCAAAAGGCGGAACAAGAGAAGGTTTTTTGTTGTATAAATCCTCATAGAGGGGATTAAAGACCCAGTTAAATGCAGGGTTAGACTCGCTAGAATATAGTTTAGTGATGTATTGTAAAGATAATTTTATACGGTGTTGTAGAGAAGACTCATCTGCTTCAACATAGAGACTATCAATAGGAGAAGTTCTAAAGGACCCAAGACAAAGTCTTAGGCCTTTGTGGTGGACAGAATCAAGTAGTTTTAGGTTGCTTTTGCAGGCTCCACCATATACGATGGTGCCATAATCAAGTTTCGAGCGGACGAATGATCGATATAGGTGGATGAGGGTAGCTTGATCCCTTCCCCACTTTGAGTTGGAAACAACTTTCAACAAATCGAGTGCCTTCGGGCATTTAGCTTTAAGGGATTTAATATGCGGCAAAAGAGTTAAATGGGAGTCCAAAATTAGACCCAAGAACTTGGCCTCCTTGACAACTTTGATCGGAGTGCCATTTTAAGATAGTTCTGGGTCTTTATGCGGCTTATATTTTCTACAAAAGTGTAAACAAATAGTTTAGGCCTTGGAAAATTTAAAGCCGTTTTCAAGACACCATTTATTTATTTTATTTAAACACAACTGCAATTGCCGTTCAATAGCATGCATATTTTTACAACGACAGGAAATATTAAAATCATCCACAAAAAGTGATCCATCAATTGAATCATTTAAAACCTTGGATAAACTGTTGATCTTAATACTAAACAGTGTGACAGACAAAATACTGCCTCGTGGAACACCCTGATCCTGATTGTAGTGATCAGACAGGGTAGAACCCATTCGGACTTGAAATTGTCTGTCATTTAAAAAGTTGGATATAAATTGAGGCAAACGGCCTCGTAATCCAAAGTCGTGTAAATCTTTTAAAATCCCATGTTTCCCTGTCGTGTCGAATGCTTTTTCTAGATCGAAAAAGATAGACGCTGAATATTGTTTATTAATTATGGCATTCTTCACAAAAGATTCTAAACGCACTAAATGATCGATTGTACTTCTGTTTTTACGGAAACAACATTGTATATCTGTTATGAGGTTATTGCTTTCCAAGTACCAAACAAGTCGATTATTTATCATGCGTTCCATAGTCTTGCAAACACAGCTAGTTAGTGAAATTGGTATATAATTCAAGGGATGAGCGTGATCACGTCCAGGTTTAGGGATGGGCACAATTATGGCATCGCGCAACGAGGAAGAAATATTTCCAGATGTCCAAATGTCATCAAAAATATGTAAAAGTGTCTCTAAACATGAATCCGGTAAGTGCTTTAGTAGTTGATAATGTAAACCATCAGCTCCTGAAGCAGTATCGTGAGCCTGGTCAAGAGCAGTGTAAAGTTCATGTATCGAAAAGGTTTCGTTATAATCTTCCCCATTATCTGAAGTAAAATTAATAGATTTATTTTCTTGCTGTTGTTGATATTTTTGGAATTCAGGTACATAATTTGATGAGGAAGAATGTTTGGCCATAGTCTCACCAAGTTTGTTAGCAATATCTGATTTATTAGTTAATAATTGATTCCCAACTTTCAGATGGTGAATGCTAGATTTAGAACCCTTATCTTTGATTTTCTGGATCATGTTCCATACCTTTGACATTGGCGTACGTGAATTTATTTTTGAAACATAATTTTGACAAGACTGGCGTTTGTTTTGTTTAAAAGTACGCCTTGCTTTATTTTTTTAAATTTTGAACTTATTTAAATTATGGACCATAGGATGGCGACAGAAATACTGTTCAGTTTTCTTCCAGGCCTTCCTAGCTTGTTTGCAGTCAGCGGTAAACTATGGTTTACATATGTGTGGATTGGAAGAGGACTTCGGAACACATTCATCAGCTATTTTAAGAAGTTCGTTAGAGTAGAGTGTAACAGGGTCGGGAACATCAAGAAAAGCACCATGTGTTAGTTTAGTAGAACAACGAATTTCACACAAATCCCATTTAGCTTTAGCAAAGTTCCATCGTGATGACGGAGTAACATCATAAGGTGTCACAGATTTCAGTATGGTCGGAAAACGGTCACTTCCACAGAGGTCATCGTGAACTGACCATTCAAATTCACTCCGTAAATTAGAGTCAACACTGGATAAATCCAGACAAGAGTAAGTTCCAGTTCCTGGATGTAGATATGTATGAGAACCATCATTAAATATGCTTAAATCGTTGTTTAAGAATAAATCCTCGAGTACTTTACCTGTTGCATTGCTGTCATTACTTCCCCAAAGTGGGTTATGACCATTTAAATCTCCCTTCATGACACAGGGTTTAGGGAGCTGGTCATATAGTGCCTGATGATCAAGTCAATGGTGGAATGTACAAAGAACATAATGTGAAAACAACATTTAATGTTATTCTGGAGCCTGGAGAGGACTATTGAAAGGAACAGGACTATGAAGGATGCCCTGCCTCACCAAAACAGAACAACCTCCAGTGGCTTTATCACCTGGGGAAGAAAAGCGGTGGTATGAGTTGTATTGTCCTAAATCAAATTTATCGGTGATTTAAGGAAAGTTTCTTGTAAACAAAGAGCAGATGGTTTTAAATCTTGGATTAATAGCTGAAGATCAGAAAAATTGTTCCGACGACCTCGACAGTTCCATTGTATCAAACTGTCAGGGCAGGTCATGGGGGCAGAACAGGAGATTGTGTGTGAGAAGGTCATTTACGCTGTAATGGCAGCGATGGAGTGACCTCCATATCCAGAGGTTCAAAGATATTCTGAACTTCCAGAGGAACAGTCAAGGGTAAAGGTTCCTCAATATGTTTGAGGCCCTTTGATTCTTTTTTCTTTAGTTTTTGTTTTTCCTTCTTTGTAATTGAAGCGTTTCGTTTTATCTCAACAACATATCAGATTGACTTTCGGTTTCAGGCACAGTTATTGATTCTGGTATTGCTTTAGCAGACACGGTGGTTTGTGAAACTGATGTAGATTTGGAAGGCATGACTTCAGTATCTACTTCATAAAGAACGGTCTGTACATCAGATACCCAGTTAATTGATGTTTGACATCCTTGATCAACCTTGGGAAATGAGGAGGAAACTGCAGGAGAGTAAGACACTGTAGAAGTGGACGAGAAAGTCTCCTATTCTACTAATTTCTTTGCCTCATTAAAATAAATTTCTTTAGAATATTTGATTGCGAGAATTTTATTTTGTTGCACATAGCAAGGGCATGATTTTGAGAAGGACATGTGGTCGCTGCTGCAGTTTGCACACTTGATCATATCTGTGCAGTCGGTACTGTCATGTTTTTTACCGCAGCGGGAGCAAACTTGGGAGTTACGGCAAGATTTTGCACCATGTCCAAACACCTGAGAGGATTTGGTATATATACATCCACTCCAATGTTGAAATACCCAGCTTTGATTGATGAGGGGATTTTCGATAGAGCAAACGTGAAGAGGTAAGTATTGGTATTGATAATTCTCTCACCATCTTTCCTAGTGAACCTTCTCACATGCGTTACACCTTGACTCTGTAGCTCTTCTGCAATCTCATCCTCATGTCCGAGAGGCACTTTGCAAGGTCGCGTACAATACCTCTGCACAAATTTAAAGTTTTGTGCACTGAGACAACGTTCTCAGTATTTGCAAAATTATGTGCGTTCAGCAGATATAAGAGACTGTTTCCTCCGCGCACATTCCGCGAGCAACGAACCAGAATGGAGACTGGTAACATTCTGTACGGTACCGCATATGCGTTCAATTGACTTAGAAATTACAAAAGGGTTGATTTTCAGGGGCCCACCATCAACACCTGCTACGACTAGAAATCTTGGCCAATAATCAGAATTGTGTACAGATTCCTCATCTGAACAATTAGTAATATCAGAATCAACCAGTTAATTGTGGGGTAGCCATAATGGACACAGGTAGCTATTTTTGCCAAACAAGGTAAAAGTCAGGCTGGTTCTGCCCTAGACAGGTCCCTGAAAAGACAAACAGAACCCGGAGGTCAAAATTGCCAGATTGGCCCATGAGTCACCGCCTTCTGGCATAGGACTCTAGGCAATGTAATATAAGAATAATTTGTTTACTGAAAATCGAAATATCCAAGACCCAGTAACAAAAAATGTGCAGAGAATAATCACAGGGCTTGGCGTGACCAGCCTATTGATAGAACCGGGCCAGTTCTACCACCCGTCTAGGTGAAGTAAGGGGCAAAGTGGTGTGTTTGGCAAAGGAACGCTGTTCCTGGAACCAGTGCCCTCAACCACCAGACTACCGTCCTCCACCGACACAGGGGCGCAACCCACGGCAAACAGGTTGGTGGACCAAATATACCCCCGGGTCCACAACGGGGGGTTGAAGAGCGCTGAGCGTTACCCAGCACCCACCACGAGGAGGTGGCTCTTCACGGGTGCCTGGATGCATTTTTTACGTATCTATGCATGTATGTATGTATCTATGCATATCTGTATCTCAGCATGTATGTGTCAATGCATGCTTGTATGTATGTATGTATGTATGTATGTATGTATGTATGTGTGTGTGTGTGTGTGTGTGTGTGTGTGTGTGTATGTATGTATGTATGTATGTATGTATGTATGTGTGTATGCACCTATGCATGTATGTACTTATGCAAACATCTTGATGGTATTAATAATTACTATCATGTATTTTGTTTTTTTATCATGTACCTTGTTAAGTATGCTTTCAAAAGATTGATGAACTGGAAATTATTCGTAAGGTTGACTGGAGATGGGGTACCAGTGGAACACAACGTTTTTGTCCATTATGTAACTTACGTTCCACTGTGTATAGTTCTTGATATTGCGTCAAAACGTTTGGCAAAAACAGAACCAAACTCTGCTGAATCAGACCAAGACAACACGTGAATCTGAAACATACAAAGAGGTTGATGTAGTAATTTAAGTAACAAAAATCATTTTCCCCAAAATGTGCCAAAATATTTAAGATTTCAGAATAAACTAACAATATCCTTTTTCTATACGAACACAATTTCATCCAGGTTGTTCAATTATAGGATCTTGTTCCAGAACTTGGAAATGGCAGATCACGATGTAAATACCATCTCATGCAGCTGCCAAGACTTATTGTTTTGCTACATGTTTTTATGTTGTAGATTGCACGAACTGAAAAGGAGGACAAAGAATTGGAATAAATCCAATCTGTCCATTCCAACTGTCATCCAACGTCTGGTTGCCTGGCATGAAATATTTGTAGTGTCTCCCAAAGACAAGGCGTCAAAACACATAATCATTTTATGTAAACATCATTACATTGTTTTATCAAAGAACTTTAAATAATGCCATGTAAAGCCAGAATGTTAACTAAGGAAGAAGTCTGCCCAAACCATTTATCGGTGCTATCAACGTTTGACATGACCCTAAAACCTGAAGACATGTCTATTTCTCTTTTGTACTGGATTTCAAAGCTACGTTTAAAATCCGTTCAAAAGAGTTATATACTGCTGGGTCCAGCAAATGTACCACCAAGTTCCTGTCTCAAAGATTAACCATAATTCTTAAAAACATGAAAGAAGGACTTTCTCGATATTTACAGGAAATATTTAAGACAAGCGGAATTAGTACTATGTGGATTCTTAAAAAGTTAAAAATTCGCTTGAATGTTTAGTCTCAGAAAGGAGCCGAGTTCCGTCGTGTCAAAACAGTTCATGTTTCATCGTTGTATACCATTTTTTGACATGACAAACTAAAGACAAACTTCATTCCTCTATCATGGGGCATTTGTCATTAAACCGGTAAACGAAGATATACCTATATATCTCCCATCAGAGTTTCCGGACAATTTGCCAAAAATGAAGCAACTGTTATTCGAAGTTTATTGCGAAAGCTATATATAAAATGCTGGACTTCCTCATTGATAACATCTTTGTAACATTGTGGTGGAAAACATTTCAGCAAGAAGTAGACATCTCCATGGACACAAATTGTGCTCCCCTCTATGCTGACCTGTCTCTTGATGCATATGAATGAGAATTTCCAAATTGGCAAAATCATAACAAAATAATTTGGCCAAGAAGTAAGTGTAACTTAAGCTTCAGTTATATCGAAGATCTAATATCGTTCAACAACCATAGAATAGCCAATTCCCTTCCACCAATTACCCACCTGAACAGGAATTAAAGAGACAAATGGGATAATTTCAACTTTCCAAGAATCAGCTTTCTTTTCATGTCGATAAATATCCGAACTGCTCCAGCAGTCGAGCCTGCTCTTTATACCAAGAGTGAGTGAGTGACTTTGGTTTAACGCCGCTTTTAGCAATATTCCAGCAATATCACGGCAGTTGTCCATATGTTTATGACGGGTGTTACCGGTGGGGCAGGAAACGCTCACCGTTCGCGTACACATGATATAGGGCCCGTTAGTTTGTCACAGCACTTCGCTAGACCTCTGGTAACAAACAACTTTTCATACCTTTTCGAATGGTCTCATGGTTGTCACTTGACAGCAGGGAACTGATAATCTTTGAAGGAATAACACACGTCCGATCTAACTATCCCCAAATTAGCCAACTAATACGACTGTCAACAGCTGTGACAGGCAAGCATAGTTGTAGACTTGGTCCGGTCTAGTAAAGTCATAATTGGTGGTCGCGCAATTTGGAACCAGAACTGGTTCTTGAACATACTATTAGCTTGTGACCGGAAATCTGGTACTGGAAGTAAGCTGGGCCCTGTCTCGAATTTCGCAAGGGAACCAGCTTAGTACCGGAAGTAGCGCCTCACGAGACTTACAGGCCCAACGTATCACTATTAGATATTCTACCATGGCTACGTGAAATGCTCTAATGTGATTGGTCAATCAATAAAATCAGGCAGTATCAAGTTTGGATTGAAAATGCGTCTACACGTATACAACACTGTTGCACTACTTTAGCTTCACCACCAACATGACTAATATCAACACAACAGACGTGATGTAAATGCTTACAAAACATTTATTGAAACTCGAAAAATACAATTGTAAGATTTTTCCTCCACAAATATTAGGAAAACTCACTATCATATTACCTTCCATAATAAAAATATCCAAACTCAATTACAATACACAGTCCCACACATAAACAAACATTATCTAACGAATAAATCAGAAAGTCTTGTATAAATATATCCCTATCTATACAAAATTTGCAGCAAAACGTTAGTAAACATTTGCCTACCTGGTAAATGGTATATTTGTTTACGTTTAGAATGGGAAATTCACAAGATAACGGTCAAGCGGAACACCAAATTTATGCCACTCATACTCCATCATGTCCTGTTGCATCGTTCATAAAAAAAAGATGTCAAGACTTGAACCACCAGAAATCTGCTCTCTGCTAGCTTCCCCTCAGGGTCGCTGAGAGGTGTAGTGTCGTCGTCATGGTTAGAGTCACAGTAGTGGGGCTGGTACTGAGGTATTTGACTCGGTGGCTTATAACACTCCGATAGCTTGACACGGTAGGATGTGCTGCGAAGTTGGGAGCCAACAAACTTCTTGATGTTGTACCAAGCACCATCAAGAGAAACAACAACATATCTCTTACGACCATACGACTTAGTACCGTCAGAATGCAGGCAAACCAGATCACCGACAGTGATGATAGGTGTAGGCATCGTTTTCATAAGCGGGTTCTTGGATTTTTCACTATTGGGATGGTTCAACTGTCTGTTTTCATGCTGTTTGATGATGAATTCCATATGGGAAACTGAGACTGAGTGAACTGATCCGTTTGCGTGAGTAACATCTCCCTAGCTGATAAATAGATGAGTTCAGCCGTGCTACAGCCGTGGCCAGAGATAGGGGAGTAGTGGCACCACCAACAGGGTCTTGAGACAACAGTTCTTTTTCTACCTCCTGGACCGCTCTCTCCGCCACAGGGTTTTTGTTACGATTCTTGGTTCTTCCCAACGATTGTGTTTTTTTGAGTAGGGGGTCGTTCGTTAGAGTCACGAACCCAGGAGCAGGATCCACTCTCACTACACTAGGGGGGCCAGCAAGAGGTTTCAACTGAATGCACAGCTGGATGAGAGCATCTCGCAGGGATTCATTAGGCTCGTCCTGAATGAGTCAAGCAGCGGTGTAGGAAGTTACATATTCCTGCACAACAAGAACAGGTTGCTTCTCCCTTTTCATTACATCAGCTACAAAAAGAAAACCGATATATTCTGGAGGGTGTCCTGTAGACTGTTGCTTCAGCGTGTGAGGAATCCTTGCACGAGAAGAGCACACATGACAGGAGGTGGTGGTGAGCTCGACAGCTTTGTCCAAGTCTAGGGCAAGTGGCATGTCAGATGGTCAAGATGGAGGTGTAGGGCTGTCACAAGGCCGCCAAGTACATCACGAGGCACTACGATGCGCTCACGAGTGGGAGCTAAGGGCTCATGCTGATGCACAATTAATAACCCATCCCGAGCTATAGTTACCACGTTTAAGTAGCGCTTAATGTCCTGACATCAGTCTGCTTCCTGGATGGTCGAGTTCCTTGTGCTAGGTGAGAGTGTACACGTCGGAGATCGTGATTGTCTGACTGAATGGCATGCCATGCCGCTCTGTTAGCGTAGGGCAGTTTAGAGTCCCCATTGACGACATCCTGAGCAGATACTTTCAGCATGGGGGCTTCCTCAGACTTTCTAGTGAACGTGCACACTTGGCAAAGTTCATCCTTTCATTCGGAGGCATTTCTACTGGCTAAGTCTGAAGGGATGTTGGCACTACCAGATAGATGGTGGACGGAGGCTTGATAATGGCTGACTGTTGAGTGAAAAGTTGATACATGTTAGCTGGCTGAAAACTCACCACGACAGGATTTCTCATATGCTTGGACGCAGGGTTTGCTGTCGGTGAGTATACAAGCCTTGTGTTTGGACTGGATGAGGTACGGTGAGAAGTGTTTAGTTGCTACACCTATGGCGAGAGCTTCGATCTCACAAGGTAGCCATTTTATCTGTCGACCGCAGAGCTTGAAACTGCAGAAACCAGCCACTCTTGGCTTATCCTGTCTTGTCACATACAGTGTGGCACCGATATCATTACACTTCACTGAACCGTCGGTGAGAATCCATAACTGAGCAGCTGGGTGAGGTAGAGTTATTGTTCTCGTGGAGTTGAGAGCAGCATTAGCAGCTGTAAAGGTGTCCAAGAGGATATCCGTCCATGCAACTTTGTCTTGCGACTGTTTGCCTGCCTGGGCATTATCCAAGTTCGAGATGTACGATGCACAGTCAGGAAGGACAAGTGCCAGGACCTTGTATGCCCAATTAAAGGATCTCAACCCTGTAACACGCTCTGGTGGGGGGCAGGAAGCAAGTGCAGATACACGATGAGAGCAAGCCTTGAGGGTACCTTCCTTCCATCTCCATCTGAGGATACTGACAGAAGATGGTGCGATGAAGGTATTCTTGGCTGACAAGCGGGGGTTGTTTCAGTAAAGTGTGTCTAGAACACGACGCCAATTTGACAAGAATTCAGGGATAGAGTTGGCACCACAATAAAGGTCATCAGCCAGTTTAACCAAAATGCCCTCTTGTTGAAGGTCGCCGAGAACCGGGCATATGAGCTTCTCGAGGGCCGTTTCCGACCCAGGCATGCCCATGGCACAGCGGGTATAAATACATCCTCCGTAGAGGAGTTACGACACCACCCCCAGCTAACACAAAACGTTTCTAAAACGTTTTCTAGTGGTTTCTCATGGAAATGTTTCATGAAACGTTTTGATAATGTGTTTGAAACGGGTTTTTTAACGTTATTTTGAAACGTTGTGAAAACGTTTCGAGTAACGTTATTAAAACGTTATCAAGAAACAAAATCAAAACTTCTACACACCAACGTTTTAGAAACGTTATTGAAACATTGGCGAAGGTTTTCCTAAAGTTTGATTGAAACCAAATCACAACGTTATAAGATCGTTCGTGGAACATTTTGAGGTTACATTTTCCTGATAAGAATGTCTCCGTTCACTACAGGAATGTACATTAACTTGAAAATAATGTTCATGAAATTACACCTGTACAACAATATTTGTGAGAAAACTTGAAAACTGATGTGAACATTTTGTCAAGGGGAATAGTATGTCATGTGTTTCATTATTATCATTTTTTTCTGTACTGTACTGTTAACTACAGATCCAACATTGTATTGTTAATATTATCCCCGTTTTCTGCCGTGCGTTTAAGTTCCGCCTTTTCTGCGTGGACAACTTGCTATCTTTTGTATGGTGTCAGCTTACAGGAATGTTCCCAGATACTTTATCAGGTCAGAGCAGGAACCCGGGCATTCAAAATCGGATTCTGTTCATAGCAGGCGGGACGTTCCATCACATTGCTGGATGTAGAAGACGGTACATGTTACTCTAGTGACAAGACGACGGTTTTTCTAAAAGGAGGTATGTGTATTTACATTATTGTTCTTCAGTCAAATTCTATATCTTGCCTTGTGAACGTTCATCCTTTGTTTGTAACTGTACGTATTCCTATGATGTTTTCTCAATATATGTGTGATAGATCTTACTTGTGGCATACAATAGTGTTAGAATGAGTGTTTACTACATGAGCATCAATGTTCACAAGATCAAAATCAACAGTACAAGCAAAATGAGATAGCCTGTTTATATATGTTTGCAGAGTGGTAAATTAATAAATGCACATTGATATCCAAACTATGTCACAGTGTATCTGTGTTTGCAAATAATGCAATGTAGAGTGCATGGTGATATCAATTAAAGTACAAAGAAACGTCGACTATCAACGTAACTATAATATTACCATTTATTAAATGACCAAAGTGTAGATATGTATTCAAATATAGATATTTTCTCTGTTTCATCTGTCCCGTATCCAATCTGCCGACACAGATTTGGTCACGTAGACACTCTTGCTTATCAGCTATGTACAGGAAATCGGGGGATAATATTACATTCGAGTCGGTAACTCCAGCTCGTTATTTTATAGCAAACAATACGTCACTTCCCTAACAAACCGACCATGATTCCTCACAACAAATGTCAGCCCCCCTCATAAGTAAATGTAGTATGCGACTTGTATACAAGAGATGAAGATGTGTCATGAAGAAATATTTTTAAATAAAAGTTCTTCCTGCCATTAAAATGCAACTTATCATTTATCACTTCGGCCAAATGTAAGAAATACACAATATTCAGTTCCGTAAAACTATTGTGAGTAACAACTTCCTTATGTAAATGATGCCCGTATTTTGGGAAAGTATCATACAATATGATCAGATGAAATCACTTGCACAATTTGACAAATTGTATTAATGTTGTTGGTTATAAATCCCTATTGTATATGATTAATGGTCTATTGAGGTTGATTGATCTGTATCTATTTTGTAAGGTTTCAATAAATACTGGTGGAAATTGTACTCTTCAACATAGTTTTACGACACAGAAACATTATGTAGCAGTAATTTAGCATCATCACAAGTGAAGTGACAGTAAATGTTTATAGAATTTCTTTGTGTTTATTTCAGAAGCCAACACAGACGCAAGAAAAGCCCGATGGCAAAGATGACTGATTATCTTCAATATGTATTGTTGAAATGAAGTATTCTGTAAAACATGTCATTGGTTTGTTTTCATTTTCACAAATAATAACGGATGACATGATTAACAAATTTATGTATGTATTTTATTTGGACGGGATTCAAAACACTTGGTGTTGGTAAACTAGCCTTGCAACGATATCAAAAGATGATATCGTTTCTGATATCTCTACAATTGCAAAATGGTTCAACCCAAACGTTTCTGAAACGTTTTAGAAAGCCCATGGAAAAACGTTTTCAAAACGTTTTTAGAAGGTTTCTAATGTTTCTCGCCAACGTTTCGTCAAAACGTTTTTAAAACGTAAAAAAACCCCACAAAATTTGGTTTTAAAACGTTTTTTTGAACGTTTTTAAAAACCACACGGAAACGTTTCCAAAACGTTTTCAAAACGTTTCTGTGTTAGCTGGGGGGCACCCATGAAGGGCCACCTCCTCGTGGTGGGTGCTGGGTCACGCTAAGCGCCCTTCAACCCCCCGTTGTGGACCCGGGGGGATATTAGGTCCACCGACCCGTTTGCCGTGGGTTGCGCCCCTGTGTCGGTGGAGGACGGGATTCTGGTGGTTGAGGGCAAGGGCTCCAGGAACAGCGTTCCTTTGCCCAATACACCACTTCGACCCTTACTTCACCTAGACGGGTGGTTGAACTGGCCCGGTTCAACCAATCGGCTGGTCACGTCATGCCCTGCGCATGGAAACATTTATTTTGAAATTGTGCAATTTCAACTGTATTGTGATTCATTAAAATGTATGTCATCATTAAAATGTTCTATATTGAAATTTGCCTAGAGTCCTATGCCAGAAGGCGGTGGCTCATGGGCCAATCTGGTGATAATGACCGCCAAATGATGCATGTCTCTAATTTCTTGTCTTGGGCCGAACCAGTCGGGCATGTAATTGGTAGACAAATGCAGCTATTTGTGTTGTTTTCTCTGGAGTATAACACCCCCTGTATCCCTGGTGTCGGCATCTTGGATATCCGGTGCTATTTGACACTGTCCTTGTTGACACTCCGTGGTGGGTGGGGGGGCAGGGGTGCTGAATAATTTTCCTTTCATCATGGCACTTCCACTATCTGGTTCTACTAGAAATGAAAAAAAGAGACGCTTAGAGGAATTAGATCTCTCTACTGGACATGTGTCTTCTACCAGTGACTCATGGGCTAGATTTCTTGTTATTGAGGCTTCGGACTTTCTTCCACTTAAACTTAATCCCTTTGCAATTTCAAAGGCCATCTCCGGAATTTGTGGAGAAGTTTCAAATGTTACCCGTCTCCGTAGTGGCTCGCTTCTTGTCGAGTGTGCGCGGAAGCAGCAATCTGTCAATCTGTTGTCGATCAAGACATTTGCAAACATAGAGGTTGCTGTATCTGCGCACAGGACGCTAAACTCTTGTCGTGGCATTATCCGAGACAGAGCACGTTGTCTCGCTGATATGTCAGAGGAGGACATTGCTGCAGAGTTGGCAGATCAAGGTGTATCTGCAGTGAAACGTTTCACGATTAAGAAAGAAGGCATTATTGTGAAAACTAACACCTATCTACTGACTTTTGACCGATCATCTCTACCAAAGTCTATCAAAGCTGGTTATTTCAACATCGGAGTGGATGTGTATGTCCCAAATCCACTCCGTTGTTTTAAATGTCAACATTTCGGGCATGGCTCGCAATCCTGTCGCAACTCCTCAGTCTGCCATCGTTGTGGTGATCGACATGATGGTTCTGACTGTGAGCAAGAATATAAATGCGCCAACTGTAATGGTCCTCATTCTGCCTCATCAAGGTCCTGTCCCGTGTATCAACGGGAATCACAGATATTGAAAATCAAATGCCAAAACAATATTTCATACCTTGAGGCAAAGAAACTGTTGACTCCATCAACTCAGACTCCATCAAATCTGACCTACTCTGCTGCAGTCACCCGCTCTGTAGCAACGTCCTCCGTTTCCTGTCAGACCGACTTGACATGGGTTATATCACCTAAACCTACTCCTTCTGCTTCAGCCCTTCAGAGTATTCCGAAAGTCACACACTCTACGTCTGCTTCTCAAACAGAAAATCACAATGAGCATCAAGCTGAAACGTCTGTTTCTAAACCAGTCAGTGAAACTTCGAAACAGAAGAAAGGAAAGAGATTAAATAGAGACAAACAACCTATTGTCCCTTCATCTCATGAGGTTTTAACACAGAATACATTTGCACCTCTAGATATGGAGGTTACTCTGTCCTCACAGGACAGGCGGGGGAATAGTTCCTCCTCACATCCACGTGGACTCACTCCAATTAAGCCACCATGAATCACTTGACCAATCTACTTCAGTGGAATTGCAGAGGACTGAAGAATAACTTCAATGAAATACAATTACTTATACAAGATCTTCAACCGTCAGCATTGTGTCTCCAGGAGACATATCTTAAAAATACTGATAACTTTAACTTGAGACGGTATAATGATTATCATTCTTTTTCCCCTCCAGGCGATAAAGCTACTGGAGGCGCTTCTATTTTGGTACATCAGAGTATCATTCATAGCCCTGTCTCTCTAAATACAGATCTTCAAGTTGTTGCTGTTCGTCTGACCCTGCACATTGCACTGACATTGTGCAGCTTGTACATACCTCCTTCTTCCAATATTCAAAAGTCCGATCTTCAAAATCTATTTGATCAACTTCCGCAGCCATGTCTCATCATGGGCGATCTTAATGGACACAACCCGCTTTGGGGAAATGCTCATATTAATACCAAAGGTAAAATCCTTGAAGAATTCATTTCCGATAACAATTTATGTATTTTCAACGACGACTCGGCCACTTATCTGCATCCAGCTACGGGAACATATTCTTCCCTGGATTTATCACTCACCGATTCAACCTTGTATAATGAATTCGAATGGATGGTCCATGATGATCTGTGTGGGAGTGATCACTTCCCCACCATTCTCAAAACAGTCAACCCTGGTGATGATCCACCTTTATCCAGAAGGAACTTTGCCAGGGCTGACTGGTCATTATATGAGACTCTGTGTGCTGAACAATTAACTCATGATCGTTTTAGGAACAGTGAAGATCCTATTCAGTCGTTTTCTGATATCCTTAATGGCATTGCTGACAGAACAATTCCTCAGTCCTCTGCGGTTCCACATATTCGTAAACCTTGGTTCAATAACGAATGTAAACAGGCCAGAAAGTGTAGGAAGAAAGCAGAAAATTATTTTCGCCGACATCCTACTGTCCATAATTTAGATAAATTTAAAATGTTAAATGCCAAGGCGCGACGAAGTTTTAAACAGAATAAGCGTCAGTCTTGGCGACACTATGTTTCCAAAATAAATTCTCGAACGCCGATGTCAAAGGTGTGGAACATGATACAAAGAATAAAGGGCAAAGGTTCCAAATCTACCGTTCATCATTTAAAGGACGGTGATAATTTGTTAACTGATAAGGCTGACATTGCCAATAAGATTGGTGAAACTCTCGCCAAACATTCGTCTTCATCCAATTATGTCCCTGAGTTTCAGAAACATCAGAAACAACAGGAGAAGAAAAGAATAAATTTTACGTCAGACAATGGAGAAGACTACAATGAATTATTTTCAATGCATGAGTTACGTACTGCCCTTGAGCAAGCTCATGATACAGCAACAGGAGCTGATAATATACACTATCAGCTCTTGAAACATTTACCTGATTCATGTTTGGAAACACTTTTAAATATTTTTGACACAATATGGACTTCAGGGAATTTCCCAACTTCGTGGCGTAATGCCATTGTAGTCCCTATACCAAAGCCTGGCCGGGATCATACTGATCCGTCGAATTACAGACCAATCTCTTTAACGAGTTGTGTCTGTAAAACCATGGAACGAATAGTAAATAATCGATTAACATGGTATCTTGAAACCAATAATCTTATAACAAATATTCAATGTGGTTTCAGGAAAAATCGTAGTACCATCGATCATTTGGTACGATTAGAATCCTTTGTTAAAAATGCAATAGTCAATAAACAACATGCAGTATCGCTATTCTTTGATCTCGAGAAAGCGTACGATACCACCTGGAAGCATGGCATTTTAAAGGATTTACATGATTTTGGTTTAAGGGGCGTTTACCTCTTTTATATCACAGTTTTAAAAGACAGGCTATTTCAAGTCCGAGTGGGTTCAACCCTGTCTGACCATTACAATCAGGATCAGGGTGTCCCACAAGGCAGTATTTTGTCTGTCACATTGTTTAGCATTAAGATCAACAGTTTATCCAAGGTTTTAAATGATTCTATCGATGGATCACTTTTTGTGGATGATTTTAATATTTCTTGTCGCGGTAAGAATATGCATACCATTGAACGGCAACTACAGTTGTGTTTAAAACAAAATAAATAAATGGTGTCTTGAAAACGGCTTTAAATTTTCTAAATCAAAACTAATTGCATACATTTCTGCCGTAAATATAAACCACATAAAGACCCGGAACTGTTTTAAATGGCACTCCCATCAAGGTTGTAAAGAGGCCAAGTTCTTAGGTCTCATTTTCGACTCCCCATTTAACTTTTCTTCCGCATATCAAATCTCTCAAAACTAAATGCCTGAAGGCACTCGATTTATTGAAAGTCGTGTCTAATTCAAGGTGGGAAGGGGATCAAGCTACGCTCCTACACCTTTACAGATCACTTCTTCGCTCGAAGCTTGATTATGGCTCCATCGCATATGGTGGAGCCTGTAAAAGCAACTTAAAACTCTTAGATTCAGTCCACCATCAAGGTCTGAGACTTTGTCTTGGGTCTTTTAGAACTTCTCCTATTGATAGTCTCTATGTTGAGTCTGATGAGCCATCCCTTACCCAACGTCGTATCAAACTCTCTTTACAGTATATAACAAAACTCTATTCTAACGAGTCTAATCCTGCATTTAACTGTGTTTTCAATCCTTCTTATGAGGAGTTGTACAACAAAAAAGCCTTGGTTTAAGAATTAAACCATTTCTTTCTGCTGCCGGCATTGAGCTGGAAAATATAGCTCCTTCCCGTCTTCTTTCTTCTCCGCCTTGGCAATTGGTTAGGCCACAAGTTGACCTAACATTAACTACATTTAAAAAAATCAGAAACAAATGAATTACCTGCGCAGTTTTAACATAATATGTTTATTTGAAACATTTGTGGAAAGCATGAATTATAATTGGCTTGAAGGTTATGATATATTTTATAGCCCTGCAATCAAGCTATCAGACTATGGCAGACATTCCGGTGGTGTTTGTATATGTATCCACCATGGTCTTAGAAACTTATGCGAACAAATAACAACTGATCTCGATAACTTTCTATGTCTCAAACTTGCTAAGGAATTGTTTTCTCTAGATAAAGACGTCAACCTGATATGTACATACATCCCTCCAACAGGATCAACTTACTATAAACATAAGACTTATAACTGTAATATTGAACAACTAGAACAATATCTTTTAGATAACCTTCAAGGCATGACTGAGTGTCATACTCTTATTTGTGGCGACTTCAACGCACGTACAGGTAAAGAAAATAACTTGACTTTGTCTAATGATGATGATGTGAATAATGTATTTCATGATGTTGATGATGACGACTACCCTATTGAAGATCGTAATTCCCATGATAATGTTATTAACGGTTTTGGTAGATTGTTGTTAGACTTATGTTATGCCTTCAAACTGTTCATAGTGAATGGTAGAGTACACGGAGACGAACAAGGCGAATATACATACAATGGCCAGCAGGGTTCCAGTGTCAACGATTATTTTGTTTGCTCACCTGACTTTTCCCATTTATACATATGTTAAATGTTGGTGAAAGGGTGGAATCTGATCATTTACCGTTGGAATTGACTTGCCAATTAGCAGATATGATAAATAGGAGTGACGGTTGTACAGATGTCTATTCTAAAGAAAGATATATCTGGAACGAGTATTTTAGTAAAACATATTTAGATAATTTGCAGAGTAATATTACTTCTTGTTACGAACATCTCCTGTCAAAACTTGATTGTGATCTGAACGGTGCTTTAGATGATTTTGTCCACGTTATACTAGAATCAGCAGAATGTATGAAGAAAACATTTAAGTCAAACAAACAGAGCAGTAAGCCAACAGTAGATAAAGACTGCAGGACTGCTAGACGAGATGCTCGCAAAGCACTGAGAAGTTTTCGGTTTAGACGCACTGAGAGTAACAGACAATATTTTTGCAAAATGAGAAATAGATACAAAACTTCATGTAGAATATATAAAAGGTAGGTTGCGTAATCAAAACCTAAGAAGACTTAATGAGTGTGTCCATAATCCCGCTAAATTTTGGAAACAAATCCGTTCCTTTAGAAATCGAACAAATCCTAAAATAAATATTTCCAAACCTGAGTGGTTGATTCATTTTAAGAGAGTGTTCTCAAATGATTCTATTCTTCAGAACGATAACATTGTTTTTGATGATGATGTTCGTGATCTCAATCTTGATATGGAATATGAAAGTATCGATAAATTGATTTTAGAAACACAAATTTCTGATGATGAAATTAAAAATGCGATTACTCATTTAAAGAGTGGTAAGGCAGCTGGACCTGACAACGTTGTGATTGAAATGATAAAATGTTCTCAGGTCGAGTTAATGCCCTTCCTACGGAAATGTTTCAATTCTATATTTGACAAAGGTGTATTTCCAGATAACTGGTCTCGTTCAATTATTGTTCCATTACATAAAAAAGGAGCTTTAGACAACCCGGATAACTATAGAGGTATATCGTTAATGAGTATTTTAGGCAAGGTATTTACAACCATATTAAATAACAGAATTTCAAATTGGTCAAATATGAGAAACCTGATTCCCGAATGCCAAGCCGGTTTTAGGAAAGAATATTCAACTGCAGATCATATTTTCACATTATATGCCATAATCCAAAAATGTCTTTCACGAAGTAAGCACAAATTATATGTTGCTTTTGTTGATTTCAAGAAAGCTTTTGACTCTGTAGATCGTTCCAAATTGTGGTATTGTTTAAAAAAATCTGGTTTACAAGGAAAAATGTATAATATTCTAAAGTCAATGTATTCTAACATAAAATCGTGTGTACGTTGTGGTAATGATGTAACCGACTTCTTTGATTGTCCCATAGGGTTACGACAGGGCTGTATCTTAAGTCCAATGTTGTTTTCTTTCTTTATAAGTGAACTGTATTACGATATTACAATCTCTGGTAAACACGGCGTTCAAATGTTTCCTGATATGCTTGAAATTTTCATCCTACTTTTTGCTGATGATGTGATCTTGGTGTCCGATACTATTATTGGCTTACAAAATCAACTCAATATCTTAGAACGTTACACAAACGACTGGAAACTCTTTGTTAATTTCGAGAAAACAAATATTGTAATCTTCAGAAGAGGCGGTCCCGTCGCTTCAAAAGAGAAATGGTTTTTCAATGGCAAGTTACTGACTATCGCTAATCACTATACCTACCTTGGTCTTATGTTTTCTCACACGATGAATTTTAAAAAAGTGTTCTTTATTTGCAATCACGTGCAAAGAAGGCTTTCATAAATGTTATGTCTGTTTCTCAGAATATAGGTGCCTTCACTCCAAACATATTTTTCAAACTATTTGATTCACAAATTCAACCGATTATGCTTTATGGGTCAGAAGTTTGGGGGTTTCAGCGTCAAGAATGTCTTGAGAAACTTCATCTCTTAGCTTGTAAAAGATTTCTAAATGTTGGACAAGCAACGCCAAATTGTATGGTTTATGGGGAATGTGGGAGATTTCCAGTTTATATAAATTCACAAATCAGATGTTTGAAGTATTGGCTTAAGATTCTGGAAATGCATGAACAACGAATACCTAAAATAGCTTATAATATGCTTGTTCATCTTGATAGCATGGGCAAGACAACTTGGGCTTCACATATTAGAAATCTTTTATTTTCCCATGGCTTTGGATTTGCATGGTTAAATCAGACAGTGGGTAATGTAACTCTGTTTCTTAAACGTTTCCGAGAACAGTCAATTAATATGTTCTATCAAGAATGGCATTCGACTCTCGAAAATAGTTCAAGGTATGATCTATATAGGTCCTTTAAGAGCCTTATCCAACCAGAAATATATTTATCTGTATTGACATCAAGAAATATCAGACGCACATTTGTTCAGCTCCGACTAGGTTTATTAGATTTAAGTATTAATAAAGGTAGAAGATTGTCTATAGACAGAAATATGAGAATTTGTCCATTATGCACTTCATCTATTGAAGATGAAATTCATTTTATATTTGTATGTCCATATTATGATGATCTTAGAAGAAAATATATTTCAAGTAATTATCTATCAAAATATCCAACAATAGCCTTTGTCTCAATTCTCACTTCCAGAAATGAAACTGTTATCCGCAACCTTTCTCTATTTGTAAAACATGCTGTCGTCTTGAGAAATGATAGGTTATCTAAGCAATAACCATTATAATTGCCATTGTATTATGTACTGTAATTATGTATATGTATGTAACTCCTTGTATATGGGCCGGAGGCCTTGAATACAATAAACTTGACTTGACTTGACTTGACTCCAAGGATGGTGGCGCAGTGGCATGTGCCACTGTCATTGGATCCAGAACAATATCTTCTAGAATACCCGATAACAGCTCTATATTTACAGCAGAAGCAAACGCCATATTAACGGCTCTTAAATATATTCAACGACATCCTAAACATAAACAGTACATAATCTTTTCCGATTCCCTTTCATCTCTTCAGGCTATTAAAAATCTTTCTTGTAAACATCCACTTTTATTAGACATTATTGAATTGTATAATGAGCTCGCTACTGGCCAGTGCGACATCGTCTTTTGTTGGTTACCCAGCCACGTTGGCATTTCTGGGAATACCATGGCTGATCTTGCTGCCAAGGCAGCACTCAACAAATCTGTGACACCACTTCTTATTCCATACTCTGATTATAAAGCTGCCATTAGAACTTACATCCGTGATCTGATGCAGAAGAAGTGGGACGCCCAAGTAGGTATTAATAAGTTACATGCAATAAAACCCTATATTGGTTACACCTACTTGGGTTGTCAGTCCAGATTTGAAGAGGTCATTATGCGACGATGTCGCATTGGCCATACCAGATATACGCATGAGTACCTATTAAAAGGTGAGGATCCTCCGTTTTGTATCCCTTGTGATGAAAGAATCACGGTCAAGCATGTCCTGCTTGCCTGTGTTGAATATTCCATCACAAGGGATATTTATTTCAAAGTAAAAACTATGAAGGATCTTTTTAGTCATATAAGTTCTCATTTAATTATTGCCTTTTTAAAAAAATTAGACTTGCTAACTGATTTGTAAATAGATATATATTTTATTATTGGTAGTTTAAATTAGTAACTGATATTGTTAGTGGTTGTACCCTCAAAGGGGGTTGAAGTAGCGTAAAATTATTGTCCTCCTGAGAGGGTACGTAAGTCCCAAAACATTTAGTCAATTTAAGTGTACCAGGTTTTTAATCGTAGAATATGTGTACTTTTAATTTATGGCTAGGTTTCTCTTCTGTCGCCAATGGCTGAAGGGATGGTGTAAATCCAGCTAGGGTCCATGCAGGAAGCAAATGTACTGTAAGTCCCCATGGTCCCTAGTATGGTGATCTACCTTCAGTTGTTGGCGATCAATAGCCTGTTTTTTATATTGTATCGTCTTGTATAGTTCAAATGTTTTAGATTATTGTTACTAGTTTTATATCTATATCTGTGATAATCTAGTTATTTTACTGTCCTTCGTCGGCAGAATTTTATAATTTCACTTAAATTGTCGATATATTTATAACTTGCTTCAGTCACGATATGGCTGAAATATTGCCGATGTGACTTAAAATCTTAACTCACTCACTCACTGTGTTAGCTGGGACAGTACTTCATAGAGTTCTTGGCGAGAGGTATTTGATGGAAGGCAAGCGTAAGGTCAGTTGTAATGATATATTTCCATGATGCGATGCGTCTAAGAGTGGAGTCTACATCAGGCATGAGAGAGGGCTGGGGTTTGCTATACCTGCCGACGTCCCAGAATGCTGTACCTAGGCGAAATCCACCGCTTTGTTTCTTGACCAGGAAGGAGGGATTTAGCTATTCAACGGAGACTCCTATATCATCAGGACGTGCAAATACACCCATATGTTCGAGGTGGTCAAACTCTCCCTAAAGTTCAACGAGTTTATCTCTTGAATAATGGGGAACATGTCCTTTGCGTTGAGGTGGTTGACCGTTGCCTTAAAAGGTCCTGAAGCGTTGTCATATCCACAGTTGAACACTTCATCATATTCCTGTAAAATTTCATGGAATTTGTCTCTCATGACATCCGAGAACTGGTGATCTGGATCAAGGTGAACAGAGTCAGAAAAGGGGCCCGAAGGAGGGGTTGCTTGCTTGTGATGGGTAGTTGGCTGAAGTTGAGACGAATTGGTCTCAGGCGATGTAGAAATGTGGAGAACTTGGCAGACGTGGTCATGGTGTTTCAGCATCTGTGGCTGGTTGGTCAGGTTAGGTATTCGGATCCTACTGGCGACACTGTTAATCACATCCGGGGCAGGCCAGACAGATTTGTATGTACTACTATCTAAGTGGGGTTGAATGGCACGTTCTGTCTGGAGAGGAAAAGTCTGGAGGAAGTGTGAGTTCGACAAAGTCACCAGGCCAAACTGTAGTAGAAGAACCCTGGCTTTGTAAGATGTGAGTATGACGTACGCTATGATGGGCGACATCAGAGTCCTTCATCCCATATGTAAAGGATGATCCGTCTCCGAGGATGATCTGTTGGGTGGCAGGTCCAGCGTAAGCATCGTTTTGTACCATAAAAGGAATACCGGCGATAATGTCCACATCAAGATCCTCAACCACAAGCCTTTCAAACACAAACTCCTTGTTATCACGGACTGTAGTGAACCTGGTTTCTCCGACGACTTTGAGGGGAGCCTGGCGCACTGACTGTGTACTTTTCGTGATGTCAAAGTCAAGCATCTTCACAGTGGAGAGCTGGATCATGTTGCCAGTGGCACAACTGTCCAATGTGAAATGAGCCACGCGATGACCATAGAAGGTATTCATGTGTGAAGACTGTCGTTCCTCGGGAGAGACAGAAGGGATGTCCTGTCCTGGGGAAGCATTGGTTGGTGGCAAAATGTCAGTTTGCATGGTTGAACCACAAATGTCAATCTCATCTTCATCAATTAGATGTGCGATTTGACGTGCCTTAACAATGTAACGTCTGACCTGGGCGGGTAGGTACATACACTGGCTCAGAAAATAGTTCTTGTTAGGTCGTCCTGCCTGTTGGCACAAGGGGCACACTTTAGAGAGAGGTGTATTCTTCTGAGGAAATGGTGTATGACGGGTAGGAGGGTGTGTTCATGATCATATCTAGAAGTGGCAGCTCTCATAACTTTCACCTTTCCAGAAGTACGGACCGCATCCAACAGTTAAGAAAGTTCCTGAGATATATCTGGTTTGATGGAGGCTGAAGTTCTTGATCGTAATTCGGTACCATACCTTTATTTCACCACTTTCGACAAATCTTGGTGAAGCAAGCGCAATCACGTCAAAACAACAACGTTCTCGAGTGTGGGGGTCATATCTTCGTCTTGGTCAATGTTGGCACCAAGGTGACTGATATCCCCATTTTGGCGAAGAAGGTTGTCTTCAACAAAGGCAATTAAGCGCTTATATAAGTCCTCAGGCTTCTCATCAGGTTGAAACTGAATATCACTGAAATCGAGGAAGTGCCCTCCAGAGGACTGAAATCTGTAATGGTGTCTAATATTTTGCCGTATCCCATCAACAGATGTGTTTCTTGATATGACAGGACAATAGTTGGCTATCTGTCCGAGCATGAGCTCTAGCATGGTAACCTGCTGTTGTGCAGTGAGTCCTCCCCTAACGTCCCTACCATCATCCACGAAGCCACGTATTGCTGCTGCACGTGTTTTCTTAGCCCACTCAATACCAGTGAGGAATGGAGCAAAGTTTGGGTCAAGGGAAAGTGTATAAATAATGTTCTGCTTCACTGTCTCTGACTTTGTCAAACGCCACTGCTTTGGTGCATGATGTGTGTTAGCCATTGTGTTTATTCAGCCGTACACACTTGATATATGGCGAGTGATTGTTCACTTATATTGTGAGGTACCTCTGAAGACGTGGATAAGATCAGCGCAGCCACCACGTCAGCAGGAAGCACAAACAGTCAAAGCTTTCTTGACCCGTGACAGGTTTATTATGTGAGTTTACATAACACGCGCCGGAAGAAGGACGCGGATAACCCGGATGGAATATGACGTAAGGTATTCGTAACAACTACTGGCGCTATATTCCTACACTTTGTAAAAAGCTTGGCCATAAATTCAGTCCCAAGTGATGAAACAATGTTCCAAGGAATCCAAAGTTAGTGGCATGTACACAAAGCAGCACTGTCACTCTTTCGTCACATGCGGGGGGTGAAGGCACGTACGTGAAATCATGATCGACACTCGCCGGTCATAAATATCAACAGTCTTTGATGAGTTACAGGTCGTAGGTCGATCAGAAAAGGATCTATTCTTCGATTCTGCAGGGTTCAGATTCGACAGTCAGTCTAGTATTTTCCACTGTCACTTCAAATTTCTACCTTTCTTAAAATGTAAACACTGGCTCGTCCGCCATTTCAAACTGTTGCGCTGTCAACATCTACTTCCAAGGAAATAAGTAGGTCAGACGATTCCATTACAGTGTTGCCAGAGGTGTAGAGTAACACGGCACACAAAACAATAGGCTGGTTTTGGTATTGTGAAGTTGGGATTATATAAACCAAGCTCTTAGGTATCACATTAAGTGGCAGTGTTAAACAAAATACCAATGGCACCTACCACTCCCTTCACAGACGAGTTCAAATCGCCTCTTGCCCCATGCCGGATTACGTAGTTCCTTACGCAGAACGATGAAGTTTGATTTTAAATCGGTTATGGTAGAAAGCGTTCGGCTTCAAATGAAATTTAGAGACTATCAATTCGGTCTAACATTCATGTAATTTCCAAACACAGTACGTTTATCTCCTAAGTAATTCATAAACATATGCTCAATCACCATATGTCATAGCGTTAATTGATTGTTAGCAGACCGCGTTGTGCAGCTGCAATACTGCTGAATACCGTATTAAACAAACATCTTCATGATATAGTCACAATTGTACGATCGATTCTGCTTGTAGCAGAGATGTCTCACGAAAGTGGAAAGGGTTTTGTTGTCTCTGTTTATATCTAATTGTAAGTACAATTCACTTTCCTGCCCCGCACTAGCAAATATTCGCTCAAAATATTTCCCCATTTTCTCTGACAATGTTGCAGTCATCCGACGTCAGTCTTCGCAAACATTCAGTAAATGACATTGAAGATGCCACGAATCTCCGATCTTTACAACTGAAGCGTCCTTTTCAAAATGCCTTCATTATCTTATCTGTGCGAGGCCTGTATTAGCTGAGGCCTTAATACAGAAATATAATGAACCTACTGAACCCAGTGTCTGCGCACAAATTGCACCACGTGTGTCTTCAGGATGTTGTTTAGAAGGGACACAGTGACATGTCCATGAACATCATGTAAAGTCGCAATTACTGAGCCAAACCCAAAGCGATCGTTCGCTCTGAAGAACTGCATGAAATCGTTCATTCCGTGTACGCCAAGTTCTGCAAACAAAAGAATTTTAACATATCTAAGGTGACAAAAGAAAGCAATGGAAACTGGAGCTACTAATAGGAAAGACAATTTATCTTCCTCTCCAGGCTGTGTAGGTAGTATTAGGTGAAATGGATATTTGATATTGATCCTGCAGTTATTCAGAAAACTAATGGAACCTCCATAAATATGACATGAACTATGAAGGAATGTGATTGGCAGGGTAGTTTTCTACATTGTCAAGGGCCCTCTGCTGCAGTCTGCACGTTTTGTCCAGTTAAAGTGGTCATTACATTAACACAGAAATTCAGACTTTGTGAAAATGTATTATTTCTTACATGATATCAGGTACCTTGTAATTGTAGTCAACAGCCTGATATCGACTGTTTTTGCAAGCGCGTGTACCTTTGAAATACTTCAATACGGGAAGCGTCTGGACGGGTCAACCTTCAATGTGCTTGAGATGTCTACCCTTTCCTCATGTGCTGCTGAGTGCGCCTCATATAGACTGTGCAAGTCTTTCAACTTTCACTTGGACCAACACACATGTAACCTCAACGAGAAAGAAGGCAGTGGCAACCTACGGAACAATTCAGCAACCATATACAGTAGAATTGTCTCCTGGAATAAGGTAAGAGAGCTTAATAGACCACACTATTTCAAATGGGAGTGCCTGGACCTTTTTAGAAAGTCCTGAAAAAGGGAGAGAATTATAATCTTTATTGAAGTTTACACACGCCAGTGGATGGTATCGGTGAATGACAGACGTCAAACGTGGTATTGTTTGATCTCAAGAAGTAATGGTCAAGGTCTGTTGTTGTGTTAAAGTGTATGTTCGTGGTAGTATTTTACGACCGTGAGGACGTGGGGTTGACAGGGGATTCAGTGAGTATTTTCAAAGATCTACTGCTTTAAACGGCATAATATTGCCATCTAAAGTCTTTCATATGAGAGAGGTATGACTGACTGACTGACTGCGTATGGTTTTACGTTGTTTTAGCAATATTTCAGCAATATCACGGCGGGGGACACCAGAATGTGCTTCACAATATGTACTCATGTGGGGAATCGAACCAGGGCCTTCGGCGTGACGAGCCAATGCTTTAACCACTAATCTACCCCAACGCCCCAGAGAGGTATTATGCTTTATGGATGACAACTTCTTTTTTCTATTATGATGCAACGTTTTTGTATAGGTTTTTTTACCACTGTCAAGCAAGAGTGAAGTACTGCAACATCAACAGACTAATATACTTCTCAAACAGGGATTAAGTGAGACACTATGAAGGTATGCATTAATAGTAGGAGTGATCGGCTTTTTCACCAACATAGGCCTAGCCACATTTACAGTTAATTTTGCAGAAAACCCCTTTGGCTTCTGGTTATTGAGTTGTTTTCTTGCCATTGGCTTTCAGTAGGGTTTTCTGGTGTGTGGAGCTTGTAAAGTAGGTTCCAATGCCAGCTTGTCGCTTCAGGAGACAGCTGATGTAGGAGGTCTTTCCTATGAGAGGGAGAGAGATGCGAATGGGTGCTGGTTAGTGTTTACTTGCTGGGTAAACCCAGTGAAAACATGGTGAAGGGGCTGAATGTCTGTGGTAGGGGTTGTGGTGGACACTTCGATGGCTCATCTACTGAGGGTATGCCAGTATATTCTTAAGAACAACTCATGGCCATCCGGATGCCTTTGCTTGGTTGTTATAAGGCATACCTTGTGCAACAGTGTTTCAACTGTTACATTGCATGTGTGGATTCAGTAAGGGGCTGGGGCGTGTTTCATTTGGACTTGCGCTATATTACAACAGAGCTCTGGAGGCTTCAACAGTGTTGGAGGCTGACAGCAAATTATAGAATGATCTAAAACAGGGATACTTGGACCTTATTCCGAAATCATCTGCTTGAGAGAGGTACACGAGGAGAGCTACCTATTGCCTCTCTTGTCACATTTCACAAGGAGACAAGCAGTTTGTGTGATCACTTTCTTCCCTGGACACTCTACATATACCTTTTATGAACTGGTACAACGTGTTTCTTAAGAGACCTCGGGTCTCGACATTGTTTAAATCGCCTAGATTGCCATCGAATGCCTGGACCATCACCCATTTATTACTGTCGTGGAGGACGAGATTGTAGTGCATGTTTTTTAAGAGACCTCCAGTCACGACTAAATCTTCTAGGTTTCCACCACCACTCACTTCTGTTCGCCTGTAAGTGTTATTTCTTAATTCTAAGGCATATAACTTGCCTTTGTCACCGGGTTCATCGAATCGGTGTCGTGGTGTCGCGTGTCTCGAGGACGGAGATCGTGATGATAGGACATTTTCTAAGGCACTGTATTCCAGGACCAGAAGCATTTATGATTTCGTTTGCAGTGTCACGCCTAGATAGCCTATATTCACCGGTTGATGTTTTATATCTAAAACGGATAGTTTGAATTCGGTGATCATGCCCTGCATTAACTTTTTGTATTGTAAGAACGGGAACGATTCCGTTTGACCGTCGTTGCACTTTTCGTGCTTTACCGGCACAGCTCTCAGCAGAGTCCAAGGGCGCTTGCCTTGAATATTATCCATCGTGCTTACCCGATCGAGATGAATGCACAGTTCGTGACAGACCACGATGCTCGGTAATGTCGAGGCCGTGACGGTGTCCCGGGGTCATATTTCCTTCGACGTCAATCCGATAGTTCTCGCCAAGGCTCTACCGAGTGTGATGGGTTTTCCCCAGCTGTTAATGTCAGTGTTCCATTCGACTCGTTGAGTTTGAGGCTGGCTCCAATGGGTTTGAAAATTTCATCAATCAGCATACAAACGCTGTAATAACCATTGGACAAATTGTGGCGCTTTTCATTGATGAATAGCCTGTGGTTCCCTATAATTTGACTGATATTCGACCATCGCGGGTAATACAAGAATCGCAGAGAGCAACTTCGAGTTCCCCCGACATGTTATCGATCGCTACACCCAAGTACACACCGGGAGATTTATCCTAAAAGCGATATCATAAATGCTGCCGATCTCACGCAGATGAAGATAGTGGTGGATGCGTATGGTTCCCACTTTCCAGCTCGATTTATCAATGTATTTAAACAGTATATGCTTTTGGTCACGAAAGTCAAGGCAGTACATGCTTGGTTTAACAACCCGATGCAATTCTGGCAGAATCAAGTCACTTTCGCCGTGTGGTGCTCAACGACGGGGTGCGGCGTAACCTTAAACGACACTTGTCGCGATCCGCTGAGTCGGGCCGTGTTCTCGTTTCACGTGTACTACCAGATCAGGTGTATCCTTAAAGAAATCAGCGCCCTGATTCCGCAGGACAAGGCGTGGAATGCAGTAAACAGTCCATATGATCGACGAGCTTACGAACGGATTTGCAGCGAATTCAAACTACATCCGAACATGGATTGGTGTTTGCCGGGTCCGAACCCCGGTTTGGGCATTCCGTACAGTGGACCGCGATTTGTGAAAGAAGTCAGTGATAGTTTACTGAAAAGTGGTTGGCTCCGACATGACTTTGCTCTGTCGAGTAATGAATGGCGAGATGATCATATGAACTTTAAAGGTGATGTGTTTTTCCGTTACACAGACATCTGGAGAACTGCGAGCAAACGGGAAAACAAGAAATACCAGGGCATTTGTCCAGCCGAATGTCCAACGACTTGGTTATGGGTGGGATATGCTTTTGAACAAGCCGATCTCGCTGCGATAGTGAAGAAGCATATAGCTATAGCCGAGGCATTCGGAAACCGATTTTGCATTCTGCTCGACTTCAAACTCCTGGAGGGCCACATGCCATTTTACCAAGCTGCGGTGGGCAATAGGCCGGAATACGAACTCATGTTTAACGAATATAGCCAGGTTGTTTTTATAGAGAGCAATGGCAACCATACCATCGACAATATTTCGTTGGAGTTAGACAAGGTCATGAATCCGCTTGACAAATTCACAACCAGTATTCGGGAAAGCTGTCCATCTTGTACGATCGCATACTGCATCATCGGAAGATCGTCGCCGCGAATAAAAGCGATATGTTGTGGAATATCAACCTGAACGTGCCTGCTCGATCGATGTAGGGCATTTTGATCATTCTGTTTTCAAAGAATCAATGAAAAATATTGGAACCCCGAGATCACGAAAGTAGAATTGACCATCGAGGGCGTGCCCAACCAGCTGTTCAGCCAAGGCATGCGAGCCTACCAACAGTGGGACGAGATCCAAATATTACCGATGATCAAGCGCCCACCGGTAATCAATGCGATTGTTAAGGATCTCGGTCTTGCCTACGTGACTCTAGGGCAATACCTAACGACCAAAATGCGTTGTGGTTGGACATGTGATCCACAGATGATGACAGACTACATGGCAGCGGTCGACGCATTGACAATGGCAGCAAGGGGATTGTGATCCAAATCACCAAGAAGGCGCAAACCACTGGTTAATTCAACCTATATTTGTACATCATTGTGGATGCGAAAATTAATATAGAATATGGAAGATTCGTGCAAGCCCTTTATTAAGAATTTTTCAAATGAAAAATTTGATATTGATCTGCCCCTGGAGCTGCATTGCGCCATTGTGTGTGGTCAGATGGGGTGTAGGAAGACTGTTTTTGTATTGGATATGCTGGAAGGGTATTATTGGGAGGTGTTTGATCATATCATGATTCTTTGCCCTTCTATACACGATAATAAAACGTACACGGAGAAAGCCTGGATGATGAACGATGCGGAGGTGTATAAAATCGACCCGGGAGTACGTTTACACGACTGGTTGTGAGCCTTTCACGAGAAGTTCGAGGGAGAATCGACGTTGTTTATCCTAGACGATTGCAGCGCAAATAAAGAGATCACCAAAAAGAGAGATATGTTATCGTATTTAGCATTTTCGTGACGTCATATGAAACACAGCATTTGGGTCCTCACACAAAAAAATTCAACTCGGTCCTAAAAGACCTCAGGGAACAGATGCGATGGCTCGCCCTGTTTCACTGCAAGGATAGGGATTCGTTCGAGGAATGTTTAAGAGAAAACGACGGGATTCCCACCAAACCCGAGCGAGAATGCGTAAAAACATTGTTAGCCGAAACGAAACACGCCAAACTCGTCCTAAAAACAGACCAACCCGTGGCTTATGCGGTGTGCTAGCTTAGCAATGCTTAGCAATACTTAGCAAACTGCTTAGCAATGCTTAGCAAACTTAGCAAACTGCTTAGCAATGATTGGCAAAACTAAGAAATTTAAATGTACAGCCTTTATATGTAAAAACCGTGGCAATGTTTGAAATTCTCGTATTGGTTTACCTGACATTCATCTCGTTCTGTTTGGGTTATGCCGGATTTTATTATATTAGATTTAAAACCCGATTGATGTATTATAAGATGGAATTGGGTGACATGCTCAAGCAAATAATATCCGAGGAGGAGAAGGAGGGTAAAGATGTGCCCTCCCGCGTCGGTGATAAGCGAGAAAGACTCGTGACCTTCGTCGTGGGTGGGAAGGTGAAACAATACTTGGGTGAAAACATCAACACCGATAAAATGTATAAACTGTCGATGGAGACATCGATAAACTGTACACGAGATACGAATCCCGATTCGGTGCTGAAATGACGAAAACCATAGGGTCGGCTATAACGCAATTATTACACCGTTAAAGCTTTGTCTCTGCTTCTCATTCCACCGGAACGTCGACCTTACTAGTGTGAAGATCTCGATCTCATCCATTTAATGGTCGCGCCTTGAACACCCTCAGTTGTGAGTTGTATCATCAATGCGGTGTGTTCTTAGCTCCCGTCACCATGGCGATCATTACGGTGAAGCACTGTCAATTTAGACATAAATGCCCGACTAATGATATACAAGATGACGGAGCCGAACATCAAAACGACTTCGACACCTGTGGAGGAGACCCCCAACAAGTGATTGATACTGTCACGAAGAAACCCAAGAATCCAAGTAGCCGCAGGTCAAAAAGGGGCGTTAGCTAGGCATCATAAAACGATCCGTACCCCAAAGTGGATTCCGTATGCCGTGGCAGCCATTTTCGTGGGTATCACTGCAGCTGTATGGTTATGTCAACAAAACAAAAAGACGACACCAGCAGCGATGGTCCAATATTTAACAAAACAATTAGAGGTAAACCCACACTTTATGTTATAATCATGTCTACCGCCGACGGAAAAACATTCATCAACAACGCGTATCTGCCGCCGTGATGAGCGGACTGGCCATTGGCTACGCGTGTTTAAGTAAAATGATCACCAAACAAGATATGGGCATGCTCGTCCTAGATTTGGGAATGGCGATGGCCACCAAAGATATGCTCATCAAGTTAGGGATCATATTAAAGTAAGTGTCATGACATCAAATACATAAATGGCTACGATTGGCATGATGCTCGGTCGGGCTTTAGTCAACGCCCTAACCTTTTTGGGGAGCAATTACCTTTTTTTCCAAATTACGAACGTCAAACGCAGCCGAAATCGAAGCGGAACGGAACGTCACGATTTAGCCATCAAGAATTACAAGCCGCACAAGCCTACTACGCGAAAAAACGCATGCAGAGAATAGATTTCATCCACAACCAACTCCAGCGAGAAGGTCACGCCGTTCGAACGATTAAGGACGTGGACGAATCCATGCACGTGTATTATCTTGTCACCGACAAACGGCTCGAACCTGTCGGCAAGGAACCCGACCTATCTCAGTATTACACGCCTTCCCCGGAGCAGAAAGACCGGGAGCTGATCTTCCATCAATTAGACTAACGTGTATCTAAGTGCAAATAGTGAAGATGAGACCCGCTTCGTATCGTTGCAAATACGTGCTTCTGGAAAAAGAACACTAAAGGATCTTTTTAATAATGTCAGTTCTCATTTAATTCTTGCATTTTTTAAAAAATTAGATTTGTTGACTGATTTGTAAATAGGTATATATTTTATTATTGGTAGTTTAGATTAGCAACTTAGATTGTTAGTGGCTGTACCCTCAAAGGGGGTGGACGTAGCGTAAAATTATTGTCCTCCTGAGGGGGTACGTAAGTCCCAAAACTTTCAAAGTCAATTTAAGTGTACCAGGTTTTTAATCGTAGAATAAGTGTGTTTTTAATTTATGGCTAGATTTCTCTTCTGTCGCCAATGGCTGAAGGGATGGTGTAAATCCAACTAGGGTCCATGCAGGTAGCAAAGGCACTGTAAGTCCCCATGGTCTCTAGTATGGTGATCTACCTTCAGTTGTTGGCGATTTATAGCCCATTTTTACATTGTATTGTCTTCTTTAATTGGAATGTTTTAGCTTTGTTTGCTAGTTTTATATTGATAGCTGTGATTATCTAGTATTTTACTGTCCTTCGTCGGCAGGTTTTTTATAATATACATATATTTCATTCTAATATCGCATGTTCTCGTCACGATATGGCTGAAATATTGCCGATGTGACGTTAAATATTAACTCACTCACTCACTGGAAAAAGCCGAGACTTGCGGTAAGAAATGCAGGACCGAGGAGTACTGCGGAATACACATGATGTCTATCCGAAAAGGTTTCGTAAACTACACGTGTTCGGTATGCAGTATTGGGGTGAAGTGCCATTATGGTTTGTGCAAAGCCCACGGAGCAGACATGGTTCGAAACCAACTTATTTATGAGAAGAAAAAGGATTATCTCAACGAACGGAACCGACTCCTCAGAATACATTTTTTATAAAATATAAAAAGAAATATATAAAAATAATATAAAAAAACCCGGCAACACAGGGACTCTCGGCCATTATTCTGCATCGCATTTCATAACCTGTGGCCGGGAGCGGAATTAAGCCCCCAAAAGCCTTAGAGGACCCCTGTAATAGAATCATCATTATTTAACTACTAAATGGCTTTTGACGAGAATGATCTACTGCCCATCATATAGAAGTAAGATGCCTCATTTGATTGTATGCAAAAGGGCTGCGCAATATAACCGGCTTACCTGTACCTACCGGTTCATGAAATCAATGCGTATTGCGATACCCGGATCAAAAAACGGTTTTATGACATGCATTGGGAAAACTTTGTAACAGTTGGAAATCTTCGGGTATTTCCGTTTTTCAGAACGAAAATCAAGTTCAGTTCGGTTTGAAGTTGTGTTTTTAATGTTTGTTCAAGTGGTTTGCAAAGTTTTTGATCTGAATGTTATATATATATTTACTCATTAATGACCAGTGATCCCTGATATGTTGCTGTCTAAAACCTAGGGGCTTTTTTGATAGAGGAGAAACTAGTTCAAACTAGTAACCACTGTGTTGATGTTTTCCCTGTTTCCTTCATTTTAACAGGATTAAAAGTTATTTATTGAAGCTTAATCAAGCGTAGTTAATTTATTGTGTTTTTGCTTTATAAATCAAGCATTAACTCGATTATAAGTAAGTTTTGGTGAAAAAAATATTCTTGCAATATATTGCAATACGTATCGCAATATATGCTTTCGAATCGCAATATATGGCAATATGAAAATTCTCTGCAATACCCACCCCTAGTATGCATGACCCTTCAGATCAAGGATATATGAAGTTTAATATGTTTATGTACATTATCACCACAGACAAGCCTAACTCCATGTCAAGGAGCCCAATGTGGATACGGTGAGAGATGCGTTGTCAGAAGAAACGGAGAAGTTGACTGCGGTAAGTTTACACCTGAAAATATGCATCCAGGATTGTTGATTGAATGGTTATATAAAAGAGTTTTACTCCCTGAAGAAATTAATGTAACGTGTAGGAGTGCAATTGGCTCTGTGTATTTTTCAATCTGTTTAAATATTTCTAACTGTATACCTGTGAATATAAATAAAGAGGCTTACGAGGATCTTTCCTGCACAGAGTATGCTCTGCAAAATACTGCACGGAACAAGACAGCAACTGCAAGTTCTATCTGGAGTGTGGAAAATCCGCCGAGTGCTGCTGTAACTGGTAAGGTCTCGGGAGTCTGGGCCCCTGGAAACTGCTTCCATGTGGATAACGATGATTATTCACCTTGGTGGCAGGTGGATCTGCTGACCTCTTGCATCATTCTGGAAGTCCGTGTGACCCAAAGAAATTCCCTGGGTAAGATATTTGACTTCCTGAAGCCTCGGCAATCGTAGAATTCTGGTTGTCACATACACTACTTGCCTCACGCCTTAAAACAACATCAGGTTGCACAAGATTGACTGCGACAAGGGAACACAGACTGTTAACACTATCTTGAAATGTGTTAGAGTACTAATTCATAACAACATTATATTACAGCATCACATCTACAGCATAAATAAAACATATTTATAGCAAGATTATTTTCTATTTACATTTACTCTGTGTTTCAAAAGTCAAAATATGGCTGAAATACTGCCGATATGACTTTAAATTTTAACTCACTGTGTTTCAAAAAGGGGTTAGTTCTCCAATCTGCCTCGTTTATCTTTCTAAACGTAAAGATGAAAGAGTTTAAAGTGTACATCAAAATTATATTTTGTCCAATATTCGATAAACCGACACTAACTCCTGGATCCATCCATTTGAGCCTGTGGCTGCAAAACTGCTGCGTTAAGAAGCAAATAGAACATCTATCATCGTACCCAATTCCCTTGACTACTCTTGTGCAGCTGGGTAGCGCCATTCCCAGATGCACATGAATATATTTCGTTGGCATTAAACCCATGCTAGCTGATTCAACAAGAGGTATACGACTACAGACAGTGCCTTTTTTACTTTCTTTTCGTTTTACTTTGGAATTATATATGGTTCAGTAACAGTTACAATTACATTCGCAGCTGAACGTCTTCACGACTTTGCCCTTGATGTTTACCGTAAAGACCCCCGTGAGCACCCTGACGGCAAGGCTCAGCTGTGTTTCATGTTCAATGGAGCAGTAACCGAAGGAGGCAAGACGGTTGCTTTACCATGTACTTCACCCGTGACCGGTCGCTATTTGAGAATTAGGGGCACGAAAACACGTGGCTTTCAAGATGTTCTGCAGTTCTGTGAAATACAAGTCTTTGCTTTCAAGGTGTTATTTTGGTATGTATATATTGCATTTCTGTAATACTTAAAGGTGACCATCGGACGAGCATTTTAAACTGCACAACAGCCTCACAGACTGGACGGCCTCTTTGCCAATACTTTGAGAGATGGTGAGTCATCGTCATTTGCATCTGTCATCTGTTCCATGTTCTCTAGACCTCAACTGTCGCTGTCCATGTTGGGAATACACCAAATCTACCCCGCGAACTGTTTCTTCAAAATCCTTTGACAAAAATTCTTCCCTACCATGCTTGCATTCAATTTCATTTTATGTCAGTGTCACAGATTGTAGTAGCAGAACTGTTATACGTCATTCTGTTACCATTACCAACATTGAAGCAACTCACCCATATGTTTTATAACTCATCTTTCAGATTCAGGACTCATCTTTTTAGAAGTGCTATGAATGGCAGATGTTAATGCACCGATGACAAGCTTCTGTGGGAACGACGATTATTATCTATAAAGACAGAAACTCGACCAGAGCTGGTTAACAATGTACAAGTGTAATATCTTGCCATTTGGCATAAAGATAATTTCTTATCACCCAAGTCTACAAGCCCCTTTTCTTCGAGGACTGACGTATTTGAAATATTGTCAGATTTTTCCCGAATGGTGGTCCAATAACGTTCTCTGAGGCCAAATCTGGTGAAAATATCCACACTATAAGGGAATATACTCAACTATTTCGTCAACACCGGGTGTCATACAATATTTGTTTAGTGTTACATGCACGTGAGTGTTGGTACTTAGGTTTGTTGCTTTCATTATATTTCAACCCTTGAACTTTCTATGTTGCATAGGTCCGGGTTAGAATATCGATCTTCAGTAACCCATGCTTGTCGTAAGAGGCGACTAACGGGATCGAGAGGTCAGGCTCGCTGACTTGGTTGACACATGTCATCGGTTCCCAGTTGCGCAGATCGATGCTCATTCTGTTGATCACTGGATTGTCTGGTCCAGAGTCGATTATTTACAGACCGCCGCCATATAGAACCACTCTATTGTTTCGCCAGGTTCTCGTTTTACTGAGTAAACCTCTTTAGGCAGTTTCGAGGACATTCTCCAAGAAATCCTGGGGATTTTGTGAGGAACAGCCCTTGACTTTGAACTATTTTGTACAAGTTTTGAAGACTGATATAACTCTGTCTTGTTATTACTCAACACGATCATAAAATAACACATTATTGAAATCTTCCAATATATTATGACGATACCTAGTTTCGAACCTGCAACAGCATGGCGGTTTTATCCACTAGGCTACGAAGGATCGCTGTGAAAACGTGATTGTTGGTCAGCATGAACCATGTGTTCCTCACAAGACAGGACACTGGTAGCGCGTGCAGAGCACGTTATGGCGCGTTCAAGGCAAGGTATCAGATCTCAGTCACATCGCAGTTGATTTCAACAGTAAATACCAAATATTAAAATTATCTCTAAAGTATATCATCGGTTGGTTCATAAGTTGGATCTAAACCTCTTTCTCGGTTTTGTTTGAAGCCCTTGGCCTCTGCCAATGTGTTTAGTCTCTTACTGTTACCTGTGTTTTTGCACTTTGAAGCTTCAAACACTAGCGATAACAATGTAATTTATAGACACGTATTTAGTTAACAAAAGATTAAATATTAATGAATTTGCTTGTATAACATGAAATATATGCCACTTGACATTAAACACATTCTGAACAATATTGATCCAAGACCCACTGTACTTAGGGTGTCGTGACCCACTCTTCTTGTTGTCTTCGTTGTGTCTTCCTTCCCGGACAGATGGGCTCTCAGTGCAACGTGGCCATGTCCCGCTGTTGAGCGAGCGCACTGACACCCATCCGTTGTGGGCATGGTGATTGTTATTTAGCAAGGGTTGGTTGGTTGTTGTTTAACGCCGCACTGTGCAATATTCCAGCTATATGGCTGCGGTCTGTAAATAATCGAGTCTGGACCAGACAATCCAGTGATCAGCAGTATGATCATCGATCTACGCAATTGCGAACCGATGATATGTGTCAACCAAGTCTGCGACCCTGACAATCCGGTCCCGTTATGGGATCATGGGTTGCTGAAGGTCAATTCTAACCCGGATCTTCACGGGTTTTTTGGGCCGAGAGGGGCTAGCCTTGTGGTTAAAGCGTTGGCTCGCCACGCCGAAGACCCGGGATTGAATCCCCACATGGGTACAATGTGTGAAGCCCATTTCTGGTGTCCCCCGCAGTGATATTGCTGAAATATTGCTAAAAGCGGCGTAAACCCAAACTCAGTCATGATGGTGGGATCATTGTCACAGACGTACCGGCCCGTGACCACCTATCAGTTGATGCTTTGTAAAAGGAACTGGGAAACGGATGAAAATGACATCAAAGTCAAAAGCAATTCGGTTATGGCAGCTACTAATTCAAGAGTCATCTGTCGAATGACCCTGTACCAGCAACGCTAGTGACCATTAGTCTCCATCCTCTTGTAAAAAGAAATACAATTAGAATTCCACTGGTTTTCTGCTCTGAGTTAGAAAAAGAGAGTGTGTGAGTGAGTTAATATTTATAGTCACATCGGCAATATTTCAGCCATGTCGTGACGAGAACAATTTTATTATATTAAACATCAATTAAGTTAGAAACTAGAAGCCTGTTGACGAAGCACAGTAAAACTACTAGTGTATCACAGATATCCATATAAAACTAGTAATTAAATCTAAAATATTTCAACTATACATGACAATACAATATAAAAAAATGCTATAGATTGCCAACAATTAAAGGTAGATCACCATACTAGGGACCATGGGGACTTACGGTACATTTGCTTCCTGCATGGGCCCTAGCTGGATTTACATCATCCCTTCAGCCGTTAGCAATTTAGACACATGTAGCCATACATTTAAAAAGACATATTCTATGATTAAAAATAGTGGAGAGTTTGAAGTTACTTTGAATGTTTGCGGACTCAGGAGGACCGAAAAAAGAGAGCGAATCCTGCCCAATCAATGTTTGTAAAGCTTGTAAACTGTTCACCTAAAACAATCGGGAACGTTTGGTACAAGTCATAATAGGTAACTGCATCATACATCATTTTTGTCACTGATGCATCAAATTTTGAAATGTCCCCAACATTTTTTAACCATAAATATATTGGAAGCTTTACTGAAACCTTGAATGTTTTTATCTTGATCAAAGAAGTTCTGAGCAATACTCTTATGATACTCGATTAGTTGTTAAATGTAAACACCAAAAGCTGTAACTGATGCATGGAACATTGCTCGACTATTGGAGAGATGAAATCTTCCTTTTTTGTTATACAGCCTTGTGGAGAGTTTATGTCCCTCGGGGCCTTTTTGCATAGATCTAAATATGAAACAGTTGAGGCTGTGTCACTATTTTATTTCAAGATATTTCTAATTTATTTCAGGGGGGGTGGGGTAGTCTAGTGGTTAAAGCGTTGGCTCGACACGCCGAAGACCCGGGTTCGATTCCCCACATGGGCACAATGTGTTAAGCCCATTTCTGGTGTCCCCCGCAGTGATATTGCTGGAACCTTGCTAAAAGCGGCGTAAAACTAAACTCAGTCAGTCAGTCTAATTTATTTCAAGTTCAAGTAGGCACATCAATGGAAGGGAATATAGGCTATTTGATGGTTATTGAACGATATTAGATGATCCATATACCTGAATGTCTAGTTAATCTTCTTGGCCACATTACCTTGTTTTGATTTTGCCAATCCGAGCAGAAATTCTGATGTATATCCATCAAGAAGCAGACCCAGAAGGTGAGGAGCACAATTGGTTCACACTGGGGTGCCTACTTTTTCTCTACATGATTTGCCCCCAGCCTTAACGCAGATGTCAGTCAACATTTCACACATTTCTCTCAGTAAACTGCGTGTGAAAGTTGCCCACATTTTTGACAAATTACCCTGAACCTCTGAAGAGTGAGTGAGTTTAGTTTTACGCCATACTCAGCAATATTCCAGCTATATGGCGGCTGTCTGTAAGTAATCGAGTCTGGACCAGACAATCCAGTGATCAACAGCATGAACATCGATCTACGCAATTGCGAACTGATGACATGTGTCAACCAAGTCAGCGAGTCTGACCACCCGATCCCGTTAGTCGCCTCTTACGACAAGCATGAGGTTACTGAAGGATCCTCACAGGTCAACTCTGAAGATAGATATGTAGGTATATCTTTATTCACCATGCCTATTTACAAATGATCAAGGAATGAAGTTTTTTCCTTCAGTTTGTCATGTGGAATAGTGGCGTACAACGTTGAAAATATGCATGGATACATGAAAATACACAGGAATATATCTCTCTTTGTAGTTATCGAGGAATAGACATTCTTCAGGTTTTAGAGTCAAGGAAGAAACCTGATAGCACCCATCAATGGTTTTGGCCGATGTGTCTTTCCTCAATTAACATACTGACCTTATTTTGCATTATGTGATATGTCAGTATAACAAGCTCTTTGATCAAAGATTTTACGTGTACGTAAGTCCCAAAACATTTCAAGTAAATTTAAGTCTACCATGCTTTCAATCGTAGTATTTTTGTCATTATAATGTATGGCTAAATCTCAGCATAATCGCTAATGTCTGAAGGGATGGTGTAAATCCAGCTAGGGTCCATGCAGGTAGCAAAAGTAATGTAAGTCCCCATCGACCCTAGTATGGTGATCTACCTTCAGTTGTTGGCAATAAATAGCCCAATTTTACATTATATACATAGTCCAAAATAGTTGTCTACATTTAAAGATATATGCTAGCTGTTTTAATCCATTTTATGATAATTTAGTCATTTTACTGTCCTTCGTTGACAGGTTTTTTTTGGATTATGTGTATTTATCATGAATATAGAATTTGTTTTAGTCACGATATGTGTGAAATATTGCCGGTGTGACTTTAAATCTTAACTCACTCACTCAAAGAATTTACGTAATGATATTTGCATGTACAAATGTAATGATCAGTGCTATTTGAGGCCTTGTCAGTGGATACATGTTCCTATTCCTGTTCATGTAGTTGATGTATTGACACTGACACTTTCCGGTATCTTGTATCACTATTCTAACCCGAACCTTCACGGTTACATATAATTGTAAGGTATGTTGATGATACTTCACGATATTGACGTAATAACGTCTACAAAGACCGGCCTCAAAAACAGGTGCGTGAAAATGTATTTCAAAATAACATTTATGCTTCTCTGATTGTGATACAATAAAAGCAACCGCTTGATGCATACATTTATAAAATGCTTAAAATATATCAAAAGTTAAAGTTTCACATGAAATTTGTAATGATTTTATACTTTGTGCTTTCATATTATCAAAACACATTTTCTGTTGGACCGGCGGCGTCAACCCAATGTGCGTTGACGTCGTGCGTACAACACAAATAATAAAAATTGTTGTGGGTTAATGGTCATGAGCGTGGCGGTTCTTGGAGGGGCCCTAACTTAATAACTATGGAAGAGGAGTTAAAACGGGCAACTACGGAGTAGACACCAGCAGCAGGATATAGCATTGGCAAACGAAGCTGCAGCAACAGCAAAATGGTAGGTAAAGATATACGTCCGCTGAGAAGCAGGAATTTATTTATATGCCAAAATAGTCTGATAAGTGGAGGGAAAATAAGATCCAACTGAAAAGTAGGACCCCTAAATTTAGAACATTGTTATAATATGTTTAAACCTCCAAGAATCCCGCCAAAGCACACACGTGCCGAGCCACACAAATGACCATTAACTCACCCGGTTGTTTCCCACCATAGCTTGCCTTAACAAGGTACCTGTGTTTAAGGGGATTTCACAGCAGCCAGCACAGCACAGTTAATATTTTCGATAAATACTTGCAGCCCACGTGGGGAAAGGTGGACGCCCTCCCATGAAAACATGGAACTGTCAGCACTTTCAATGTCATGCCTTATTTGCACTCCCCCCTCAGCTCCCTCACGCGGTTCCCAGCCCGCCTGTTGAGGGTCTTGCGGGCACCCCTTGATGGCCGAAAACGAGGCGGCACCGTTCCAGTGGCGACGGGGTAGCATGTTAGACCACAAGATCCTCGTATTGGGCAGCACTAGCTGCACCCGCAGCAGCGACTCAAAGATGTCGAGGTAGAGCAGGCTGGTCTTGATCTGTACCATATCATTAGATCCGAGGTGGATTACGTGCACCGCGGGATGGGGTCGAACGACGCATTCCCTCTCGATGATTGGGACCAGTTCCCTCCATCTCATCCCCAGACGAACGTTGAGCTTTGGCCATATAGGATGACCCAATCAGCCACACTGAAAAGAGTGATACAAGTGAAAGGAAATATATCTGTTAGATTGTGCTAAATGATTACTGGCAAACGAATGTAGGCTAAATGATTACTGGCAAACGAATGTTGGATTCATATGCATCGGACCCCCATCTACCATATTTTTTAATTATGTGTGGGCTAACGCCGTTTGCTGCCGCCGTAGTTGCAGCCCCAATCCTAAAAGAATGGGAAGAAAACGCTGAGGTGTCTACATCACTGTGGGCTAATGCTTTTTTAAGCACGGCCTGGAACTGATATGTTGTGAGAGGGGAGTGGTCAAAGTGGATCAAGGCTTGCTGTGGACCACTTGGGCAAATGTTAAGGTAAGAATGGACAGCTGTCACGGGACACAAGGGGTTGGAGGGGATGGAGGAAATGGCAACAAGCACGCCTTTGTTCAGCCTATCAGTCTTGGAGTGTCTCAAAGTAAACTGTACTCGCCCGGCAGATTTGTCCAGCTTCACGTCAATGGCAATGCCTGGCTGATTAACAGAGGTCTGTACGAGCTCCCTCACCCTGAAAAATCCAAAGAATGCGGCACAGAAAACACCTTTGAAAAGACATTGCTCATATACGTTGCTGCACACCGCTGGAAGATTACGGATTATTAACTTTAACAAATGAACAGTTATTGGTTTACGTGTGTCACGTCGCGACTGGTCACGTGACATGCCAGCAAGTAACTTAGAAACCAAGAAGTGATCAGTGCAATCCTGCCACCCATTTAACTTATGAAAGGATGATAGTGCAGAGATGTATGTTTTAGCTGTACTGCTGGAGTAATGGTTAACCGACAGATACGAAATGAAATGCACAACCTGATCAATCGGGGCCGGCAAAAGTGGTGACAGCTCATGGGCTCGTCTGAAGGTGTGGAACGTCTGCAAGCTCATGTGGTATGTCGACCAGGTGTTTGACGACATGGACTTGTGTAGCAATCGCTGGACCTCTCGATCTAGAGGTCCCAGATCCCGTCCGGTAGGGGTGTTTGTGTCAGGTCCGCTGCTGGCGCACATTTGCGGAACTGGTCCCACTGAAATCTCGACAGAGAGTCAGTTATAACATTGTCATGGGTACTAATGTATACAGCTTTGAATGTGATATTGTACTGCAAGCAATATAGAATGAAGCGTCTCACAAGAGACATAGTACGAGGGACGCGGCAAGACTGCTTATTGATGATATGAACGACCGCTTGATTGTCGCAATTAAACAGAATTCGTCTGTTGGCCAACGACTCGCCCCAAATTTGGACAGACAATACAATCGGGAACAATTCCAACAGCGTCATATCCCTCGTCACGCCCTCAAGTCCATTTGCCTTGGTTGTAAGCACCAAAACCTGCACCGCCTGCTGCGTCAGTAAAGAGATGAATGAATGTGTTTGACGTCCACGCAGGACTCTGAAAAACTGATATGCCATTAAAATGTTCTAGAAATTGTAACCACAATACCAAGTCATCCTTGATGCCTTTTGTGCGCCGACATCTGTGAAATGGAGACTTTAACTTGCACATCTCGTCGATGAGACGTCGACAAAATCCCCGTCCCATGGGAATGGCATGACATATGAAATTGAGTTTACCCACAAGAGACTGGAGTTTGCGTTTGGTTACCTTCCTACGATCAGCACTCAGCCACCCTCTGATCTGCGCGGTCGTCTCAACAATTTTGTCTTGTGGGATTCGAACGTGCCCGGCAACTGTGTCTAGCTCAAGGCCCAGGAAAGTAATTTTTGTTGTAGGTTGAACAGTTTTCTCAGGTGCCACTGGGACATTGAAGTGATTCAGTACATGCATACAAGATTGTAAATTATAATCACAGTCACTGGTACCGGCAACGCCCCCTGTGAGGAAGTCATCCAGGTAATGCATTAACTGCTTATTTGGGAGACTGCGGAGAATGCACCATTGCAAAATCATGCTGAATCTTTCGAAAATAGCGCATGAAATAGAGCATCCGAATGGTAAACATTTATCAAAATAGTACTTGCCGTTAAACTGAATGCCGAGCAACTCGAAGTCATTGGGATGGACTGGTATGATGCGGAACGCTGATTTCATGTCAAACTTTGCAAGGAGGGCGCCCGCTTCCAACTGTTGTACCATCTCCATAGCTTCGTCAAAGCGTGAATATGAAACAGAACAGTCTTGTTGGTTAATGTTATCATTAATAGAGTCACCCTGAGGATATGATAAATGGTGAATCAAACGAAAATTATCAGAGAGCTTACTGACCGACCCACCGTCTATTTTCTTCGGAACGAGTCCGATTGGTGATACTTGTAATGCAGGAAGCGGTGGATCATCAAAGGGACCAGCCATTCTACCTTGGGTGACCTCTTTGTTCAGCTTTTCAACAACAACCTCTGCACCCACAGCATCTGTCGCTGATGACAGATTTTTTGACATTCTGAAGACGCGGGTACCCTGAAACTTAAGCTTAAAACCGTACAGAAAGCCATAATACAATGAGTGTGCATCCGAAGGGTTAACCAGTGAATACGACTGAAGAGACTCCAACATGTTACTTACGCTGACCGGAGTTGGTGCTCGAGACATTTCGTTTATACTGCTGTGGTGTATTTGCACCGGTGGCAGCTGACGCTCCGACGGACGCATGGGGACGAAAACAGCTCTGGATGTTGTGACTAGACTCTCCACAGTTTCCGCACTTGTGTGGGTATTTACAGGATTGACGTTGACAGTTCCCCTTGTTTTGGTCCCAACAAATATTTAATGGTAATTCGCGATGATTATTTTTTGAGACACTTACCCCAGTATTGGTAAGTGGCTTGATCTGTTGGGTGTCAGCATGTGCTGCAACCAGAGCTCACCGTCGACACGTCCCAACTGACGAGTGGGATCCCTTGCCATTCTGTGACGGAATTGTTGATCATACACCCTCCATCCATCTCCACCGAAGCGCCAGGCAGCATTGCGTATGGATTCAGAGTATGACAACATTCCCTGTAACACACTAGGTGAAAAATGTTTTGACATGTAAATCGACATAAAGATATGAAATGCCGATGTCCATGCACCAAGAGTGATTGGCTTACCCTGCGATTGCTGGCGGGTGACGAGAGAGATACTACCGTCTCTATCAGCGATCAGTTCTATTTTCGCTTGGTTATCGATACCCGAATTCACACTAGGAAGTAAGGTTAAAAGATCAACGTACTCACCGTTGTAGATTTTGTCACGGGTGGCCTGCTTCACGTGAGCACCAATTTCCTGAGCGTCATACGTTAATGGCGAAGGGGCGGAAGTGGGAACTGAAATGTCAGACACGACGGGGAGGGAGACAACCGGGTTCTGAAGATTACCTTGGTTTGAAAGCAATTTAAGAATTGCTTCAAGCTGTCCCGAAATACTGGGAATTGCTCTTGGCGCCGGGGATGTGAAATCGGAAATTTCAACCGATGGACATGGTGGCGATGGATAAGATAATTATTGCAGGACTCACCATTCTCAGAAATGTTACCGTCTGTAACGACTGCAACAGCCGGCGTCTTCTTTAGCTGCTTTGGGCCCTTCCCCGTCCTCACGAGCCGGTGGTTGCTAGCTGCATGACGAAATGAAGAACAGATCGAATGATTTTACCGAATGATGTTGATGGCACGATAAGATCGGCGCGAATGACATTCAGAAAGTGACGTAATCAACACGCGTTTATGACGTCACTGGTAACTAAGTGACATAACTATGGCGGCAGATAACAGAATGCGGAAGTAAACACGAGACGCGGAAGCAAATGCAAAGGATGCAAGAGAATGGTTTTGATAACCGCATTTAGTGTCAATCACTAAATGTAATTACATGTATCTCAAAATTATACTTCTGCCTTCAGAACAGTTTGTGAGGTAACAATATATTCCCCCCAAAAATGTTATAATTTCATGAAAGTCAACAGGGCACTTATGTCGAAGTTTTTACTGTTAAAGGTAACGGAAATTATCTTACCTTTGTATTTTTCACTGTTTTTTTTAGGAATGGCGTGATATGTTATTAGTCTACAGAACTTCCCATGCTTGTTGCTGTTTGCTGAGGTGTCTGATATAATATTGCCTCTGTCATCATGAAACAAAAAATAACAAGAACACCTTTCTTTGAACATATAAATGTCATACCTTGAACAATGTTTCGTTCAAGTGCTTGCTGAAAGTATTTAATACTGTGCGAAATGAAAAAAAAATGAAATCTGCATAAACTAGCCCCAAACAGGACAGCCAAATATCATTATGCAATATATTGCAGATCTCAATTTAGGGAAATAAAACCTACTTGCACCTTATGTTGCACCATACAAAAACCTACTGCTCAATATAAATACAAACTGCCTCGATATATACTTCCGATCAAAACTTTAGACTCACTAGTGTAAATGTAGCCACTTGCTTCAGTCAATTGTTTAAAACTAGACTTTCCAAAATACTCCTTACTGCTTAAAGATACTGTTTACACATGAACTGTTGTATTGTACAATTACCACACAATGTACACGACTACCAAACAATGTATACGACTACCAGACAATGCACACGATCTCTCTACCACAACACGATGTACTGTATACGATCTGTCTACCACAACATAATATTCTGTATGCGACCTTTCTACAAAAGCGGGGTGTACTGTATACGATCTTCCTACCACACAAAAACAAAAGAAGAACAATTGGAAGAGATTGTAGAAGAACAAAAAGAATCAAACGAAGGTATACAAAATATTGGACATATGCTGGAAACTATATAAAAATGGACAGACATATCTATCGCTGCTATGGCAGTTTGAGAGTTGCGAAAGCTATGGACATCCTGTCGGGTAGTAGGGCTTCCCATTTGGTTAACTCAAACTCTATTTGTCGATTCTCATTCTTTTCCGAAATGGGCGAGTAGCAGACGTTGCCAAGCCTACACAGAAACGGCCCCCCAACCAACTTACCTTTCCTATTCCGCCGTCGTCTCGAATAGTTTCTTGTAGCTAGCCATGTACTGGAATAGTTTCTCCAGTCAGCACAGAGAGTAGCAGCAACAATATGTTCTTCCCTCTGTATTTCGCTTGTGCAAAGTTTTTGCATCGATAGATTCCCCACATCACACGTGACAAAGACAAATCAACCCTCTGAAATGACTGGCCAAACCGTTCACATTTCAGAACAGAACGTATTGAGACATTTTGCCAAAGATGAAATAGCTCAAGCTCACAATACTGACCAATCAAATATGGTTAAGATTGGCAACCAGATCCATCAAGTAATTAATCTTCATCCACATCAACTATCTCAGGTTGTAGCTCAGCCCATTCAGTTGCAGAACATTCGACCCAACCTGCAGGGTCTAAGAATTCCAGTACTGCAGCCAGCTCACAGAGCACAGCAGCCACAGAACCAGCAGGTTCCATTTTACCCTCATGACACAAGCAGGCCCCAGCTACCCCAGTTTGTAACTGTGGCCCCTTTGAATCCTGAACAGTTGCAACAGAGAGGCATCCAGAACATCTGTGTTCCTGCTCGGCTCCCTGTTGGGAGTCCTATAAGTCTTGAACAGCTCCAGCAGATGTTTGTCCAGTCGCAGCGGCATACAGAGGCTTCTGTGCAGCAGGTCAACAAAGTATCAGCCCAAACTCCAGAAACCAAGGAAAACAGTGTAGCTTCATCTCAACAGAGTCAACTACTGGGGAAGGAGGTATCTACATCTCCTTCACAAGGATCGAAATCTGCTGAAGCTCTGACTTGTATGCCTCCTGGTAAGGAGCAATGCAGCTCCACTCAATTATTGCAAAGACACAAAAATGAAACATCTGATCCCTCTAGTGTATGTAACGCTGCCTCTCTGACAATGTCACCCAGTGCAGTACAGTTAATTCCGCTGTTGAAACCTCCATTGGGCCAGTGCCCTTTCATTGTTTAAGTGCAGTTCGTCAACATAGTCAAGAACAGAAACCTTCTGCTTTATCAGCCCCAAGTATTGCAACAAACGATTCCACCAAGATCAACTTCAATGAATTTGACAGCCATGGATTAAGTGAATTTGCTCATCTGCAAAATGTAGGTCAATGTCATGACTCGAGTCATGGTCAAACAGGCCCAAATTCACAGGGAGTCAATTGTGCTTTAGTAGTTCAGTCTGTCCCCAGCACAAACACTGAGAATCTAAGAAGTGGTCACCAGACACCTTCAAGTGAACTAGATGAAATGTTACGGTCATTTGTCATAAACAGACATGGTGATTTTGACCTAGTGTCCCCTTTACCTGACAACATCACACGAAGCAGGAATAACAGCGGTGAGTCAACAACTGAACCAACAATATCAGTGGACATGTCTTCATTTCCCAGAGAACTTCTGAGCATCATTGCACCCCAGGCTCTGACCATTACAATATCAAATGGACAGTCTCACAATTCCGGCCAGTAGACTGTACCGGCAGATTTGTGTCAATATATGATAAATAAATGCAGTTATCGGGTTATCCATTTGTTAGCCCTTTAGACTTTAGACCACAAGCACACCAGTGCCCAGGGACAGTGAGTGAGTGAGTGAGTTTAGTTTTACGCCACACTAAGCAATATTCCAGCTATATGTCAGCGGTCTGTAAATAATCGAGTCTGGACCAGACAATCCAGTGATCAACAGCATGAGCATCGATCTGCGCAAGTGGGAACCGATGACATGTGTCAACCGAGTCAGCGAGCCTGACCACCCGATCCCGTTAGTCGCCTTTTACGACAAGCATAGTCGCTTTTTGTGTAGCAAGCATGGGTTGCTGAAGACCTATTCTACCCCGGATCTTCACGGGTCCCCAGGGACAGAGTTCTTACTAGCAACTGTCTGATGGAAGCTGCATGAAATGTTACGGTTATTTGTTAGGGTGCTTTAGGAACTCAGCAGTGTCATGGAGAGGACACCGGGAATGAGTTTCATCAATGTAGATAATTAAAGTTGTCTTTCTCCCTCGACAGCTTTCGTTTCAACCACTGGGCAAGAAAAAAGGAACAATATTCACTCAACGTCGGATACTCACTGTTGACCCTTTGTCACGCCAGAAACCTATCATTGTGGGATCGAATCCGAGTTCATACTGATTGTCTTATATAATTCTTCAGCACCATAACCCTGGTCGTAGGTTTCACTACAGCTGTAGCTATCTGAGCCCTGCATCACTAGGGGTGGGTATTGCAGAGAATGTTCATATTGCGATATATTGCGATTCGAAAGCATATATTGCCATAAGTATTGCAATATATTGCAAGAATATCTTTTTCATAAAAAATAACTTATAATCGAGTTAATGCTTGATTTATAAAGCAAAAACACAACACAATCACTATGCCTGATTAAGCTTTAATAAAAACTTTTAATCATGTTAAAATGAAGGAAACAAGGAAAAGAACAATTTAACATCAACACAGTGGTTACTAGTTTGAACTAGTTTCTCCACTCTCGAAAAAGCCCTGAGATTTTAGACAGCAACTTGACCTGGTCAGGACATATCAGGGATCACTGGTCAATAATGAGTAAATATATATATAACATTCAGATCCAAAACATTGCGAAACACTTGAACAAAAATTAAGAACACAACTTCAAACCGAACTTAACTTGATTTCCGGTGTGAAAAACGGAAATATCCGAAGATTTCCGAGTGTTACGAAGTTTTCCGATTGCATGTCGAAAAACCGGTTTTCGATCCGGGTATCGCAATACGTATCGATTTCATGTCTGAACCGGTAATACCGGTAAACCGGTTATATTGCGCAGCCCTATTCATGGGTGACGTCCTAAGTGTTGAACTTTTAAGAGACGACCGTGAATGATTATTACGATAACATAGAGACAGATGAAAAGTACACTTATACTTATCGTGACTATTCCACGTTGAAATAGATAAGAAAGCGATACTGCAACTGAAAGTCGCTCCGGGTGTCGATCACAGGAGCACCAATACGAGAAAAACCCTCCCATTGTCTACGCTGGCCAGTCGCCTTGGCATCCAATTTCTCCGTGATGAATTAAAACTAGAGGATTATCATAGTATACGACCCCAACTTTCCTCGAAGACCACTAAAACAATGCAAACAGTGCAGACCAAGCTCGGTGCCACGGCGAGTGTGTTAGATAGGGTAATGAATTGAAAGACGTACCACAACACATAAAAGAAGCTTTGGACGGATTTGAAAGAACTATTGTCCACGATCAATGATAATGTATTAGAGCCTGAGCGCATTGCTGTTCAGTTGGTGGTGGTGGACTCACTCTTCCCATTTCACCGGTACTCGTTGATGATGCTAGTACCGGTACTCGTTGATGATGCTAGTACCGGTACTCGTTGATGATGCTAGTACCGGTACTCGTTGATGATGCTAGTACCGGTACATTCACATCTGGGTTCATGCCTAGTGTCTGATCGCTTGTCGCGATGATGATTTCGTTATCATAACCTACCACTTTATTCATATTGCTGGGAGCCATATACACACCTTTACCGAAAAAGAAGTCTACTTTAGACCTGTCATTCTCTAATCCATCTTGATATCGCTTGATGACCATCGGTAAATCTACCGGAGATGCAATAGAATCTTCAAAGCTCGAAATAAACTGTTTCTGCGCATCCAAAACCATCCCCTGACCTATAATACTGGAAAGTGTTTGCGCCTGCGCCCACAGAATAGCCCACACATAGTTCGAATCGAATTGTTCAGTCTTACGACACCCGCATGATGAAACCATTTCAACACATCTAACATAATTTGTTTCCAATTGTCTATGGGTTCCTGCTGAAACCTCCAAACGCTATAATACTTACTATCATCTATAGCCATAAGATTCTCCCTCCACCCATTCGTCTTGACGTCAGCATTCGCATACGTCTTACAACCAGTCTTTCAGCCTTTTGCTGGCTTCTACGAGGGACATATTGTTACCGATGGGACCGCCCAACCAAACCATGATTCACTCTCACCAGTCTGTGTTTGTACTAATTTCAAATTCATCACAAATACGTACGTGTACACGCCGATGGTACGGATTGTTATCGTATCTCACGCCTTGTACTGTGGAAGCGGTGTGCTGATTTCTCTCAGGATAGGCCTGATCTGGTAGAAATTATGAAACGAGAATATGGACTGACTCAGTTCATTGCGACGAGTGTCGGTCAAGGTCACGCCACAACCAGTTGTCGCCCACCACATGGCAAAGTTGAATTGATTTTGCTAGAATTGCATCGGGTTTGAAAACCAAGTACATACAGACATGGGTTCAATTACTTTGAAATGTAATTAATTAAATTACAATTACTTTGATTTTCCTCAATTACAATTACAAATACAATTACACCTTAAATTAAAATGTCATTAATTAAATTACAATTACATTACCAATGTAATTAATTACATTACAAATTACTTTGTTACAAAAACAAAACAAAAACAAAACAAATATATTTCTGTATTCCTTTAGTCAACAAGATATCGATGTTGGTAAACAGTGGTCACTAAATCCAATTCATATTTTTTTCGTCAAAAAGTGAAATGCAAAATTAGATTATATCTACAATGTACACTATTTGATCAAATTTGTATTTTGCTTATTTCTTTGGGCTTATTATCAAATACACACCTCTATCATCTCTTGTTGCAAAAAACACTTTGTCCACCACTGTTACCTTAGGTGTACTGTATCATGACATCATTACAGGCCTACATTACAATATATAATCAACCGGTCTCTCTATCTGACATAATCCACATTAACATACTAAAGGATTTGTCAAATTGGATTTATGGCTTATTACCTTTCATGATTATAAAAATAGGACTACAGTCCAGTAAGATTTTGAATATCATATCCTATGAGAAATAAACAAAGAGGCCATTTTGATAGGAACTTCACTAATAGTATTGTTAATCCCTCATTTCCTCAAATACCGACCTACATTCAGTCATGCGTTACTGATTCCCTTTGTTTCACAAATGTGCAGATGGTGATAGTTACAAAGGCTTAGACATTCAAATCTCTTTCAAAACTTAACACCTGCTAGAGTATATACCGAAAACAAGCATCTTATTGAAAAACACTGCTTTGTCCTCCTTATTGTACAGAATATTATTGCAAGGGTTGCCTGATGACCACCAAAATATAAAATTGAGATGTAATTTGATGTAATTGAGAAAGTAATTGAAAAATTCAATTACATTGAGATATTAAATTACAGTTACAAGTTGCATTTTAAACATTCAATTAGAAATTACATGCAATTACATAGATTTTTGTAATTAATTACATTCAATTAAAGTTAATACAATTACCCCATGTCTGAGTACATATCAAAATATTTTGCTAAAAGTCCATCAATTATTAATTTTATATCTATATTAGAGAGTAAAAAATGTTAATATCATCAAGGATGTATGTCTATCTTTATATTTTGTTGACAAGAAACACAAATCTAAATGAAATACATTATATGTGCTCCAATTATCCATCAATTTATGTATGTGTACTTTAGGCCGGAGGCCTGTTACTGAAATAAAAGTTTGTTCTGTTCTGATCTGAAAACCAAGCCTGTCCAGTATTCACATTCATAACAGGAAACCTAATATTTTAATATATATATATTTCGATAAACTGAGCTCGGAAATGGGAACCACCAACATCGACCATGATCGTTGGTTGCATGAGATCAGCAGCACTTACATTATTAATTTTAGGATAGAACACTCCTAGTTTGTTTGCTGAACGAGAAAATCTTTAAACCTCAATGAGCCAGCCTCACACCGAACGAGTCGGATGGAAAGCTTACATTAACCAGTGAAAAACATCCCTTAAAACTGGGTAGGCCCTTAGCAAGAGACACTTGGGTTAACATCAAATGAAGTATTACCCCCCAAAAACAATGACTGGTTCAAAATTACCGGATATAGTTCCCTATTAAGAGCTGTGCATTCATCTGGATCAGATTAGTCCAACGGATAATATTCAAGGCAAACGTCCTTCAACTCTGTTGAGAAACGCTGCGGTCAAAGATGAAACGTACAACAGCGGTATAACTAAATCTTCCCGTTATTACATTACAAAAAGATAACGCAGGGTATGATCCTGGAACTAAAGACATAAAACACCAACGTGTACGTATAGGATATCTAAGCATGACGCTGCATATTAAGAACAATGAACGCTTTGAACAGGACCTGGAATGCATCGTGTTATAAAATGCACCACCATAGCGCTCTCCGATCTCGGGGACACGCGAGGATTCGAAGAACCCAGTGTTGAAGCCAAGTTATATGCCTTGGAGTTAAAAACAACATTTACAAGCGAAAAGAAGTGACTGACTCTGGTGGCGGTGGTGGTAGCCTAGGAGATTTAAACGATGTCGAGACAGAGGGACACCTATACAACACTGAATACAATACCTTAAAAAAACACCTTGTACAATCTCATCCGTACATATGATAACCAATGGAAGATGATCTCACCCAAAATCGACTGGCTACTCAATTTCACCCTCGTTGCATCCTATGTGCGTACAAAGAATAAGGACCATTATTTAATGAAAGTCATTAATAATGGGATTCCTATCTTACATTCCATCGCAAAGAAAGAGTGTGCTCGTGAGTACGATACCGGATAAAGCAGGTCATATGCTGGTGAGTTGACCGAATGTCTCAAATACTAGTTTACAAAATGTCAACTATCTTAGAAATGATACCATCATATTTATGCTCTGTATCAAAGTCTTGCTTGGGGAGGCATCAGCAAGCGAAGATGTTGAAATTGTAACGGTGTATGCGTGATTTATATGCAGGCAGAAACAAATTCTTACGCAAGTCTCGAGGGGTTCACCATTACCTTGGATAGAAAAATTTCGCTCGCTAAGATATTTTTACCTAATAATATCCATCTAATCTGCTTAAAGTTTACACACGAGAAATTGTCAGAAAGTCAATTGAAGACTAGCATTATCATGGTCGAAGCTTCTGGTCCAGGAATGCAACACCCGAGGAAATGTGCTACCATCGCGATCTCCGATCTCTGGGACATGCAAGGATTCGATAAACTGGTACGGAAAATGCATTATACAGCTTGCCCTTACGAAACAATGTTTGTAGAGGAAAAGAAGTGATACTCAAATCTTAATTGGACTGGTTAATCAATATCACCCTTTCATACCCATATATGGGTTTGTCACCGAAATATAAAATAATGGGATTATACTCGGGGCTATTATCCTTTACCAAAGACAACGTTTGTAACAGAACCACCAGATAAAACAAGCAATATGTTAACCACCCACCCGGAAAACAGAAATGAATGGTTAAATTTACAATTTAGCAACTTTTTTCAATTTCCAGATTTGTAGGTAAATGTTGTACAAGGCTCTACACTTATCATTGAACTCTTTCTTGTAATTCCCCCGCAGAAGATGCAAAACTTCTGGATGGGTTAAAAATACACTGGAGTGATAACAATAAATATAAACAATGTCGTATTTATGTACAACGAGGAACAGTCCCCCTCTACAAGCCTCGATGGGGTCATGGTTTTTCAAAATATGAAGTGTCCCATTTCACTCAGGATTTTTTTATTTATCCAAACATATGTACTTCATCAGCTTAAGGTATTCTCATTAAAAAAGATTGACTGATAATCAATTGAAAGTTATTTCATAACCTATATTATAAGATAGGATTGTACCCTGCCATAGATGAAGTGGTTGAAAAATTGAAAACAGTGGACATAAAACACCAACTAAAAAAGGAGCGTGATATACGACTCGGATTACAAAAAAATTACAACAGAGCCGTTAATGCTATAGACGGCATGGACACTGCACTCACCATGGGACTCAGCGCGGCCAATGTCAGTCTATTGTCGACTATCATCGCCGATTTTGTCGTGCTAGTTATGGAAATAGCGTCGGGAGTCTCAGGGTTAGCAGGAATTGCTCATATTTTTATTCAACATTGATTGCAAAAGAAGGCATTGAAGTATTCTGGCCGAAAGTGAAGTTAAATACTATCGAGGATCATATCTCGACGGCACTCTCCGATAGTAAGATAACTGAAGAATAGTTTCGTTTAGTGATGATGGAACTCACGAAAGATAATGCGATGAAACAAGAGATTCGAACAAAGTCTCGTAAAACCTGTGGCATTAGCGAAGAAGAGAAAAAACTCATAGAACAAGTCCGTCAATCATTCCTTACCAAAACCAAAGAAATCATAGGAGAATAACGTTGAATTGTTTCCTCGATGTCAATGTGTATTCGTAATTAAAATTTTTATCTTTCATGCAGAGACATCATTAGATGTCCCCACTCATCCACCGTCATTTGTAAATGAATGCTGGGACCTTCATTAGCCATAAGTAACGCCAGGACCGGAAGTGGTCCAGAACATCCCTTACTAATACTACTCCTTGTCCCAATATGCCACTTTGTTGACTGCTGAGTTTTGTTCCAAGCCTCGATGATCAAAATCCTCTATCACATAATATGTTCACTATAACTGCCGTCCCCTCTCGGCAAGCCATGACGAAGGTTATTACCTCTTTAAGCCACTAGTTATGCATCTGCTCCTATTCTGACGAGAAACTCCACCACTTTCTTATGTCCCTTTTCCGCTGCCACCATCACTGGTGTCTTCTTTTCGATCCTCTACTGTTGATGTCCACCTTGTTCTGTGAGACAATATACTTCACCACCTCCAGATGCCCTCCATTGCATGCCAAGTAAAGGATGTTGCTACCACCGTCATATACGAGTGACAAATCAGCTCCGTGCTCCACCAGAAACTCCACCACGTCCTTTTCCCCCATTTCTGCTGCCACCATCACTGGTGTCTTCTTCTTCCATCCTCTACTGTTGATGTTCAACTTGTACTTTGATACAACGTATTTGACCACCTCCAGATGTCCTTCAGCACTGGCCAGGTGAAGTGTGCTGCTACCACCGTCATATACGAGTGACAAATCAGCTCCGTGCTCCACGAGAAACTCCACCACATCCTTTTTCCCCATTTCTGCTGCCACCATCACTGGTGTCTTCATCCTCCATCCTCTACTGTTGATGTCCACCTTGTTCTCTGAGACACTATACTTCACTACCTCCAGATGTCCTCCGAGACTGGCTATGTGAAGTGTGCTGCTACCACTGCTATATACGAGTGACAAATCAGCTCCATGATTCACCAGAAACTCCACCACGTCCTTATGTCCTTCTGCTGCTGCCACCATCACTGGTGTCTTCTTCCTCGATCCTCTACTGTTGATGTCCACCTTGTTCTGTGAGACAATGTACTTCACTACATCCAGATGTCCTCTCCAACTGGCCATGTGAAGTATGTTGCTACCACCGTCATACGAGTGACAAATCAGCTCCAAGTTCCATGAGAAACTCCACCACATCCTTTCCCCCCATTTCTGCTGCCACCATCACTGGTGTCTTCTTCTTCCATCCTCTACTGTTGATGCCCACCTTGTTCTGTGAGACAATGTGCTTCATTACCTTCACATGTCCTCCCCTAATGGCACAGTTAAAGATGTTATCATGTTGTTTATCCACAAGTGACATGTCAGCTCCTTCACCCACAAGTAACTCTACGACTTCTTTATGTCCGTTCTCTGCTGCCAGCATCATAGGTGTTCTTTTGCACTGTGCTCTACTATCGATGTCCGCCATGTCATGTGAGTGGAAATACTTCACCACATCTACATCTCCTCCTAGACAGGCTGAGTGAAGGATGTTGATACCGAATCTATCAGTAAGTTTCACGTTGGCTCCTTTAGTCACAAGTAACTCAACCACTTCTCTATATCCCTTAAGAGCCGCCCATATCACGGGTGTTCTACCAATCCACTCTTGACAGTCTATGTTGGCCCGTCCCTGGGACAAGATGACGTTCACCCTTGATAAGTCCCCGATCTTTGAGGCGTTGTGGAGGTCACACAGTGGTAGTGCTGTAACACAATGATTATGTCTATACACATTTTAGACAGCAGTTAGGATGGTACAGTTTTGAAATTTTCGGTCTTCTAATACTGGCGGGAAACCTTGTCATCCAAAATAGTATTTACTCATTCCTTTCTCAACACTAACAGTCTGTACTCATTCCCTTCTCTAAATAACAGTCTATATTCCTCCCCGCGTCCATGCATGCGAGAAACTAGGTTCAAGCTCACCAGGATAGCGTTCTTTATAGTGTGAGCGTACACCATGTTAAAAACAACCCTAAGTCGTTCATTTGTGAAATGGGATCTGTAATGCAGATCTAAGGAGCAACATACACAGCGACAATACACAACTCGATGAACATATCTTATATCCCCGTGCATGCCGAGTGGACATTGGTCGGAGAAGTCACCCCAAACCACAATTACAACATATGTACAGATGTCTCTACAATTTACAAATACACTTTACAATCTCTCTACACCACTAGCTTAAACCCATGAATTAAACTTCTTAGGCAAGTGTAACCATTTAAGAAAATATTGGTGTTAGGGCCTTTTGCTCTGCTCTTTAAAACCTTCCAAGTATCGTTTTCTCAGACATTTATTTCCTGTAAGTCGGACTGGTAGAAGGTGCCCTGGGTTTCGTCATGGTTGTAGTCCTTGACTCTGGTAGTTCGCCCCTCAAGATTCTCTGAGAAATGGTGAAAATTTTCCCAGTCCATATTTCATGCTTAAGAATATTTCTATCTTTCGACACTTTCTGTACTTCTTTAGCTCGAAACTCTTGTCATCTATTCGTTCTTATTCGTATCCTGGATACATACATACAATAGAGTTATGCTACCTTCATGACTTGCAAGTCCGTATTCAGTTTCAGTGTGATTAGACATACACACACGATGCAGAAAGTTGTTACTGATGAAAGAGAATTATTCATGTCGGTATTTGCAGCTTGGTATACAAGAATACGTACATGTTAACCTGAATAGTTGTGTATATTATGTTAGCAATACTTTATTCTATTATGGATTTGGTTTTCTATAGGAAGGTCATACATTTGGCAATTAAAAACATTGTCTTAAAAGAATTTTATCTCAAGATAACTTATTGTCATATACAATAACTGTTGTCAGAAATGCCGAAATATCCACCTCTAAATACTTATTCAACTATTAAAGGAGAATATTGGGAAATTAATCATTCATTTTCATCTTTACATATCTTATGTATTTCATTTTCAAAATGTTTAGAAGGATAGCTACTCCTCATGAGTTTGACTTAAAGGGAGCCATGATACAGGCAAAAGCCCACTCAGTTTTTATTTAACTGAACATGAATGTTGTTGTGTCCAAGTGAAGGTTTTATGTTTAATTATAATAAAGGACAAAAAAGATAAAAACAAAGCAATATCTGTTTTACCATGGACTATGTCTACAGATAGGTAAAGGCCCCGCATCCCCATAGAGAAAAAGAAACTAAGGAAATCAGGTATATAACATACCAAGACGATATTTCGAATCTTCTTTATGACAAATTTAAGAATCAACTCAAACCGTAATTAGATAATTCTATCCAGGAGAGTAAATCAAATGTCACAGCATACATGTACGCCGTGCTTTCTAATAAGTAAAAAACATCAGGAACGTGATTCGGAAATCCAGAGACCAAATAAGTAAAGTACTTATTACGTTTAGTAAATCAATATCAAAACAAAAATAATATCTGAATTCACTGAAACACACACGTGCTTCGCGTGCACACCTTAGCGCAGTGGGCGAGTGGGTGATCAATACAAAGAAGAGACTTGAACATATCAAAAGAATTCTTTTGAACTGGATAAAACGGGAAAATATAGTTCATTTTGCGATATACTGCGATTCGAAAACATATATTGCCATACGTATTGCAATATATTGCAAGAATTTATTTTTCATCAAAAAAGTTACTTATAATCGAGTTAATGCTTGATTTATGAAAGCAAAAACACAACAAAATCACTATGCTTGATAAAGCTTTAATAAAAACTTTTAATCATGTTAAAATGAAGGAAACAAGAAAAAGAAGAATTTAACATCAACACAGTGGTTACTAGTTTGAACTAGTTTCTCCACTCTCGAAAAAGCCCTGAGATTTTAGACAGCAACTTGACCTGGTCAGGACATATGAAAGGATCACTGGTCAATAATGAGTACATATATATATAACATTCAGATCCAAAACATTGCGAAACACTGGAACAAAAATTAAGAACACAACTTCAAACCGAACCTAACTTGATTTCCGGTGTGAAAAACGGAAATATCCGAAGATTTCCGAGTTTTGCGAAGTTTTCCGAATGCATGTCGAAAATCCGGTTTTCGATCCGGGTATAGTAATACGTATCCATTTCATGTCTGAACCGGTAAATACCGGTAAACCGGTTGTATTGCGCAGTCCTAGTTCATGTTCTCAGATCTCTTCCCAATCATCTGAATGATTTCATAACAAAACTGAATAATTAATCATTTCTATTCATATGGATTGATAAGAACGACAAGATAAAGCGAATTAATTTAATGCGCAAAAATGAAGTTGATGGTATAAAAATGGTTGATGTCAAAACAGTTATTGGTTGACAAAAATATTGCATGTTTAAGAAGATACGTGTCAGAGTCTAATTGCTATAGTTTAGCTGGTTTCCCCTTATATTAAAAGACATTCTTCAATTAGGTTCAAATATTAGTAAACAATACAAAATCGAAAACCCGTTTTGGAAAGATGCACTCAATGCATGGAATAGATATATTACAGGCTATGAATGGAACAACGATATAAATGAAATTCTTATGGAACCTATTTGGCTATATCACCTGTGTACTCACCCTAATTTGATTATATTTAACTGGTCCCAAAAGGAATAGTACACATTTAGGATATTTGTAAAGACCCTGATTTCCTAACATTTTCAGAACTTAAATCAAAATTTGATGTTAGGGGTAGGGTTCTTGATCTAAATCGTGTTCTTCTCAGTATTCCCCAAAATTGAAAATTATACGAACAACTAAATCAAAATTGTCAATATGTTTCATATCTGAAGGTGATTTTATGATCACTTCATATCTGAAAATAATTTTCCTAAAGTCTGTGATAAATGGGACAGCGAATTGAATGATAATATAAACTGGAAGACCATATTTCTACAATATAGACAATCTGACCAAGATACAAAACTCCTCGAGTTTCAATATAAATTTTTATATAAAACCATTTACACAAAGAGAGTTGCTTAAAATGAAACTAGTTGATATCGATTTATGTTCATCATGTGTTTCAGTTAGTGTAAACATAGAATATGGAATATAATATCACCAGCGTTGTGACTGTGATGACTTTATCATACGATAATGCAGCGCTTGCATTTTATTGTGATTCCATAATCTGGAACTCAGTTCTTAATTCCCAGCACATAATGTAACAGAATATGTATGTGCCTTTCTATGTACCACACTTTCTTTCCTCCACACTTTGGGAGAAACACCGTACACTTTTCTGATAAAACATCTACCTTCCTGACAGACCATTTCACATGCATCCTCCACGCACTGGGAGAAACAACGTACACCTTTCTGATAAAAGACCTACCTTCCTGACAGACCATTCCAAATCCATCTTCCACACACTGGGAGAAACAACGTACACCTTTCTGATAAAAGACCTACCTTCCTGAGAGGCCATTCCACATCCATCCTCCACACACTGGGAGAAACAACGTACACCTTTCTGATAAAAGACCTACCTTCCTGACAGACAATTCCACATCCATCTTGCACACACTGGGAGAAACAACGTACACCTTTCTGATAAAAGACCTACCTTCCAGACAGACCATTCCACATCCATCCTCCACACACTGGGAGAAACAACGTACACCTTTCTGATAAAAGACCTACGTTCCTGACAGACCATTCCACATCCATCCTCCACACAATTGAGACGTCTCACTGCACACCTTGGATCCACAGGATCGAGTGGGAACCTGTAGAATGTTTGGGTCGATGTTTTTCAATACGCTCTTTCGGGTGTAACATAGGTTTGATAACCGCATGTCGATACTGGACATTTACAGACAAAACATAACCTTTTGTGTGCCTTAATACGTAAAGCATAAGTGATTTATAATTACCGTCGGGGAATTCAATCTACTGTACTTGTAAATGGCTATGGTATTGATATGTTTGATATTCCTGGAGGGGGTCGATAAGGCTATCCCCTTTCGCCCCATATATTCTTCTTACGTGCCGAAATACTCGAAACACAGATAAGAAATTTCGAAAATATCAAATGCATAAATATAGGTAGTATAGAATACTTGCTTTTCTTAATGATACTACAATGTATACATAAACGTCTGATCTGAACGTTGTCGTTTTTGCTGCATTAAAGGTCAATATATATATTACAAGCAATTCAACAAGAATATAATAAATCCCTAGCTGTAATCTTATTTGGGACCAAATGCCTTTTGACCATGCTGGCCTATAACATGTGAAACACTTACAGTTTTCCCAAAAATTATTGAGAAAAATCTGTGTTTCCTAATACTGATAATAGAATTCTAAAATAAGTGTTACATTATGTAGTAAGGTACTCAATATGGGATGCAACTTTGTAGGCTTAAGAATGAACCTTACTACATCAAGAGTTATCTCCTCTTGTGTAGCAGACGACATGGCAGATTTGAGAGCAGAAGAGAACAGAAAGCTGGGTCAAGGTCATTTTGAAAGGGTGTGACTAATGCAAAGAGTTAGCTGGTAGACATGACACCCCTCTGTCTACAGTATGCAGAACTTTGAAGAATATCTAGGCAAGAGTTGGGAATGACCACAAGACAGGGCCAGGGAGGCCAAGGAAGTTCAGAACTACGGATCGCCGGCGACTTGGTGAGATTGTGTGTAGGGGAAAATTGAAAAACGCTGAGAATATCAGAATGAGATGATTAATAGAGGAAGTCCTCAGGTATGTAATGATACCCTTAGACAAGAATTATTAAAACTCAACTGGGTAAAAAGTGTGGAATTCCCTCACCATTGATGAAAGATGCGCAAAAAGAAAGAGGTTTAAACTGGTGTACGACTCACGAAAATCAAGATTGGGATAATGTTTTCTTTTCTGATGAAAGTTCTGTCTGGCTTTTTCCGAACTGTGAGAAAATTTGGACAAACGACACTCTGAAACCTATGTAGCAACGCCCAAAACAGCCTGAAATGTCACATGTGGGGTGGGATATCATCACGTGGAGTGACGCCGTTGTGTATTTTCACTTGAAATTTGATGAAGGAACGACATGTTGCCATCTCAAATGATCACCTCCTTCCAACGGCCCGACCACTGTATGAAGATAATTGGATTTGGCAGCTTGATAACAACCCAAAACACTAATCTTAAGTGAAATTTTAATCAGGCATTTAAACATACCACTACACACGTCTTAAATCATGCACGCAGATCTATACAAACCAAAAGACACCGACACATCTACAGGCAACAACGGGCTGACACATATACACACTGTGACACATTAATACACACTAGCAAACAGCTGGATACACTGACACACACCTACACACATATACAATCTCTAACACACATGAACACACCCTGAGACACATATACACACTGACACACAACTACTAACATCAACACACACTGATAAACACTGACACGTATACACGAATACACATCTACACATATTAAGAACCATTTACACACATGTACACACTGAAACACATCTTCAAACATCAACACACACTAACAAATGTCACACATCAACACACACATACATATACACACACTTACCTATCAACACACACTGACGCACATAAACACACTGAAACACATCTACACACAATGACACACATGTACGTATACACACACTGACACATCTAAACACACGGACGCACATCGACACACTGATACACATCTTTACACACTGACACATATAAACACACATGTACACACTGACAAATATGTACACACACTGACAGTGACACAAATTTACATACACTGACAATCATCTATACACACACTGACACACATCAACACATACGTACACAAACTGACACACATGTACGTACATACACTGACACACATCAACACACTGACGCCTATCTACAAAAGTGTACATAAAGTGACACACATCTGCACACACTGACACACATTTACACATACACTGGCAGACATCAACACATTGACACATATCCACACACATCTGTACACACATCTACACACTGACACATACCTACACACTGACATGAATCTGCACACATGTATACACCTTGACATACGGCACCCATGAAAGGCCACCTCCTCGTGGTGGGTGCTGGGTCACGCTAAGCGCCTTTCAACCCCCCGTTGTGGACCCGGGGGGGATATTTTGGTCCACCAACCCGTTTGCCGTGGGTTGCGCCCCTGTGTCGGTGGAGGACGGGATTCTGGTGGTTGAGGGCAATAGGATCCTAGAACCGTGTTCCTGTTGCCCAACACACCACTTTGGCCCTTACTTCACCTAGACGGGTGGTAGAACTGGCCCGGTTCTACCAATCGGCTGGTCACGCCATGCCCTGTGCATAGTGAATATTTTTTTGCACATTTTAGTCATATTAGGGTGTTGGCTTTTTCAATTTCCAATTAACAAATTATCAATATATTACAATGCCTAGAGTCCTGTGCCAGAAGGCGGTGGCTCATGGGCCAATCTGGTGATGTTGACCTCCAAATTCAGTATGTGTCCAATTTCTTGTCATGTGCAAGAACCAGCCTGATATTTAATTGGTATACAAATATTGCTATTTGTGTCATACTCGCTGGAGTATAACATCCCTGTATCCCTGGTGTCGGCATCTTGGAGATCCGGTGCTATTTGACATCGTCCTTGTTGACACTCCATGGTGGGTGGGGAACAGGGGTGCTGAATCTTTTTTCCTTTCATCATGTCAACCCAACAAACTGGTTCAAATCGCAATGAAAAAAAGAGAAGACTAGACGAACTAGATCGTTCAAATGAAACAAATCCTTCAAATGTTGATTCATGGCCTCGGTTTCTAGTGATTGAAGCTACAGACTTTCTGCCGATCAAATTAAACCCGTTTGCCATTTCCAAGGCTATTTCCGGAATTTGTGGAGAGGTACAAAATGTTACCCGTCTTCGTAGTGGATCGCTTCTCGTGGAGTGTGCACGGAGACATCAATCTCTCAATTTGTTGTCAGTCAAGATTTTTGCCAATATCGAGGTTGCTGTGTCCGTGCACAGAACGTTAAACTCTTGCCGAGGTATCATACGAGACCGGGCTCGTTGTCTCTATGATATGTCAGAAGAGGACATAGCTGCAGAGCTTGAAAATCAAGGTGTCACGGCGGTAAAACGTTTCACTTTTAAGAAAGAGGGCATCATCACTAAAACGAACACCTATCTGGTGACCTTTTCTCGATCTTCCCTTCCAAACTCTATTAAAGCAGGTTATTTTAACATCGGAGTGGATGTGTATGTCCCCAATCCGCTCCGATGTTACAAATGTCAACATTTCGGTCATGGCTCACAGTCATGTCGAAACTCTGTCGTGTGTCACCGTTGTGGTGACAACCATGAGAATACTACCAACTGTCAGAAGGATTATAAATGTGTCAACTGTAACGGTCCACATTCTGCGTCATCCAAGTCCTGCCCTGTCTATCAAAGGGAGTCACAAATCATGAAGATTAAAACTGAAAAACACATCTCGTACTTTGATGCCAAAAAAACTATGGAGTCATCATTCCTCAGCTCCGTCAACTGTTTCATACTCTGCTGCTGTCACTCGTTCTGCAGAAATGTCCTCTACTGCATGTCAGACTGACTTGACTTGGGTCAAGTCAGCTCAACCTATTCCTTCAACTTCAGCCCCAAAACCAACTACAACAGTAACTCAATCTTCGTCTAGTTCTCAGACAGATGAAACTGATCCCGAGACACCATCAGAAAAGTCTGTATCAAAACCAGCGAGCAATCATTATAAAAAGAAGAAAGGAAAGCACTTACCAAGAGACAAACTACCTACTGTCCCTTCACCTTCAGAGGTTCCAACACAGAACTCATTCGGGCCTCTTGATATGGAGATTACACTGTCCTCACAGGACAAGAGGAGAAATAGTTCCTCCTCACATTCCCCGTGAACGATCGCCAATTGAGCCACCATGACTCAATTGTCGACCTTAATGCAATGGAACTGCAGAGGACTAAAAAATAACTTTAATGAAATACAATTATTAATACAAGATTTTAAACCTTCAACATTATGTCTACAAGAGACGTATTTAAAAAATACAGATAACTTTAATTTAAGACAGTATAGTGATTATCACTCTTTTTCACCTCCGGGGGATAAAGCAACAGGAGGTGCATCCATTTTGGTACGACAGGGTATCATACATAGCCCTGTCCCTCTTAATACCAATCTCCAAACTGTAGCTGTTCGTATTACACTGCACATGGCACTCACGTTGTGTAGCTTGTATATCCCCCCGTCTTCTGATATTCGACTGTCAGATCTTAAGAATCTATATGATCAGCTTCCGAAGCCATGTCTCATCATGGGAGATCTGAACGGTCACAACCCGCTTTGGGGAAGTGACCATACTAATACTAAAGGTAAAATCCTTGAGGAATTTATTTCCGATAATCACCTTTGTATATATAACGATGATTCTCCCACTTATTTACATCCAGCTACGGGAACGTATTCTTCCCTGGATCTGTCAATTGCCGACTCCAGTTTGTATAATGAATTTGAATGGGTGGTCCATGATGACCTATGTGGGAGTGATCACTTCCCCACCATTCTCAAGACAGTCAACCCTGGTGATCATCCACCTTTATCGAGAAGGAACTTTGCCAGGGCTGACTGGTCATTATTTGAGACTCTGTGTGCTGAACACTTAACTCATGGTCGTTTTATGAACAATGAAGATCCTATTCAGTCGTTTTCTGATATCCTTAATGGCATTGCTGACAGAACAATTCCTCAGTCCTCTGCAGTTCCACATATTCGTAAACCATGGTTCAATAAAGAATGTAAACAGGCCAGAAAGTGTAGGAAGAAAGCAGAAAATATATTTTCGCCGAACATCCTACTGTCCATAATTTAGATAAAGTTAAAATATTAAATGCCAAGGCGCGACGCGCTTTTAAACAGAATAAGCGCCAGTCTTGGCGAAACTATGTTTCCAAAATAAATTCACGCACACCGATTTCAAAGGTGTGGAACATGATACAAAAGAATAAAGGGCAAAGGTTCCAATCTACCGTTCACCATTTAAAGGATGGTGATAATTTGTTAACTGGTAAGTCTGACATTGCCAATAAGCTTGGTGAAACACTCGCCAAACACTCTTCTTCGTCAAATTATGTCCCTGAATTTCAACAATATCAGAAACAACAGGAGAAGAAGAGAATAAATTTTAACTCGGACAATGGCGAAGATTATAATGAATTATTTTCATTACATGAGCTCCACACTGCCCTTGAGCAAGCTCATGACATTAGCAACAGGAGCTGATAATATACACTATCAGCTCTTGAAGCATTTACCTGAATCATGTTTGGAAACTCTTCTAAATATTTTTGACACAATATGGACATCAGGAAATTTCCCACCTTCGTGGCGTACTGCCATTGTAGTACCTATACCAAAACCTGGCCGGGATCATACTGATCCGTCTAATTACAGACCAATTTCTTTAACGAGTTGTGTCTGTAAAACCATGGAACGAATAGTAAATAATCGATTAACATGGTATCTTGAAACCAACAACCTAATAACAAATATTCAATGTGGTTTCAGGAAAATCGTAGTACCATTGATCATTTGGTACGATTAGAATCCTTTATCAAAAATGCTATAGTCAATAAACAACATGCAGTATCGATATTCTTTGATCTCGAGAAAGCGTACGATACCACCTGGAAGCATGGCATTTTAAAGGATTTACATGATTTTGGTTTAAGGGGTCGTTTACCTCTTTTTATATCACAGTTTTTAAAAGACAGGCAATTTCAAGTCCGAGTGGGTTCAACCCTGTCTGACCATTACAATCAGGATCAGGGTGTCCCACAAGGCAGTATTTTGTCTGTCACTTTATTCAGCATTAAGATCAACAGTTTATCCAAGGTTTTAAACGATTCCATTGATGGATCACTTTTTGTGGATGATTTTAACATTTCTTGTCGCGGTAAGAATATGCATACTATTGAACGCCAACTGCAGTTGTGTTTAAATAAAATAAATAAATGGTGTCTTGAAAACGGCTTTAAATTTTCTAAATCAAAACTAATTGTCTACACTTCTGTAGAAAATATAAGCCTCATAAAGACCCAGAACTGTTTTAAATGGCACTCCCATCAAGGTTGTCAAAGAGGCCAAATTCTTGGGTCTGATTTTCGACTCCCATTTAACCTTTCTTCCGCATATTAAATCCCTAAAAACTAAATGCCTGAAGGCACTCGATTTATTGAAAGTCGTGTCTAATTCAAGGTGGGGAGGGGATCAAACTACGCTCCTACACCTTTACAGATCACTTGTCCGCTCGAAGCTTGATTATGGCTCCATCGTATATGGTGGAGCCTGCACAAGCAACTTAAAACTCTTAGATTCAGTCCACCATCAAGGTCTGAGACTTTGTCTTGGGTCTTTTAGAACTTCTCCTATTGATAGTCTCTATGTTGAGGCTGATGAGCCATCCCTTACCCAACGTCGTATCAAACTCTCTTTACAGTATATAACAAAACTCTATTCTAACGAGTCTAATCCTGCATTTAACTGTGTTTTCAATCCTTCTTATGAGGAGTTGTACAACAAAAAGCCTTCTCTTGTTCCGCCTCTTGGTTTAAGAATTAAACCATTTCTTTCTGCTGCCGGCATTGAGCTGGAAAATATAGCTCCTTCCCGTCTTCTTTCTTCTCCGCCTTGGCAATTGGTTAGGCCACAAGTTGACCTAACATTAACTACATTTAAAAAATCAGAAACAAATGAATTACAGTATAAACAAGAATTTAGTCAATTAAGAAATAAATATAATACATACAAATCCTTATTTACAGATGGGTCCAAGGATGGTGGCGCAGTGGCATGTGCCACTGTCATTGATCCAGAACAATATCTTCTAGAATACCCGATAACAGCTCTATATTTACAGCAGAAGCAAACGCCATATTAACGGCTCTTAAATATATTCAAAGACATCCTAAACATAAACAGTACATAATCTTTTCCGATTCCCTTTCATGTCTTCAGGCTATTAAAAATATTTCTTGTAAACATCCACTTTTATTAGACATTATTGAATTGTATAATGAGCTTGCTACTGGCCAGTGCGACATCGTCTTTTGTTGGTTACCCAGCCACGTTGGCATTTCTGGGAATACCATGGTTGATCTTGCTGCCAAGGCAGCACTCAACAAATCTGTGACACCACTTCTTATTCCATACTCTGATTATAAAGCTGGCATTAGAACTTACATCCGTGATCTGATGCAGAAGAAGTGGACGCCCAAGTAGGTATTAATAAGTTACATGCAATAAAACCCTATATTGGTTACACCTACTTGGGTTGTCAGTCCAGATTTGAAGAGGTCATTATGCGAAGATGTCGCATTGGCCATACCAGATATACTCATGAATATTTATTGAAAGGCGAAGATCCTCCGTTTTGTATCCCTTGTGATGAAGGATCACAGTCAAGCATGTCCTGCTTGACTGCATTGAATATTCCATCACAAGGGATAAGTATTTTAATGTCAAAACATTGAAGGATCTTTTTAATAATGTTAGTTCTCATTTAGTTATTGCCTTTTTAAAAGAATTAGATTTGTTAACTGATTTGTAAATAGATAAATATTTTATTATTGGTAATTTAAATTAGTAACTGAGATTGTTAGTGGCTGTACCCTCAAAGGGGGTTGAAGTATTGTAAAATTATTGTCCTCCTGAGAGGGTACGTAAGTCCCAAAACATTTAGTCAATTTAAGTGTACCAGGTTTTTAATCGTAGAATAAGTGTGTTTTTAATTTATGGCTAGATTTCTCTTCTGTCGCCAATGGCTGAAGGGATGGTGTAAATCCAACTAGGGTCCATGTAGGTAGCAAAAGTAATGTAAGTCCCCATGGTTCCTAGTATGGTGATCTACCTTCAGTTATTGGCGATTTATAGTCCATTTTTATACTGTATTGTTTTCCCCTATAGTTATAACGTTTTAGATTTAATTACTAGTTTTACATACATATCTGTGATATTCTAGTTGTTTTACTGTCCTTCGTCGGCAGGTTTTTATAATATACATATATTTCATTTCAATATCAAATGTTCTCGTCACGATATGGCTGAAATATTGCCGATGTGACGTTAAATATTAACTCACTCACTCACTCACCTTGACATACATTTACGCACATCTACACACACTGACACATCTGCACATACGGACACACATATACACACATGCACATACACTGACACATCTACACACACTGACACACATATACACACATGCACATACACACACACCTGCACACACCTGAAGGCATCTGTATTTATTCATATGACACAAACATAACACAATGACACAAACATAACAAAATGACACAAGCATAACACAATGACACAAGCATAACACAATGACACAAACATAACACAATGACACAAACATAACACAATGACACAAACATAACACAATGACACAAACATAACACAATGAGATAATCATAAGGACGTACATTGGATTTTCTCGTCTTCTCAGTCTCGCCACTTACCCGATGACATGAGGCAAAAACAAAGGAGTCCTCGACACAGGCAAGCTGGCAGAACTTCATGTCAATATTTCTGAAAACTACAGATCTACCCCTCATTTTCTCTGTCAACTGAAGTCCACATTCCTTTGATTCAATCGAGCTACATATGAAAAGTACGACCATGGCGTAAAAAGTTGCTGATAAAGCAATCTGCAGACTGCTATTTGAACACATGACCATCGTGAAGTTGTAGACGGCAATCAGATGCTGTAGGACAGGCTTTACAGATGACTGCAGGGAATCTGATCGCTGAATCTAAGCCGCTGTTTCCATAACATATCTTGACCCCACTCTGAATATAGCGTACATGTTGAAATATTTTCTGATATGAGAAATCCAGATACTGTTGATCATCCGCCATCAACACCTGTCTCCTTCCATGTCTCCCATTACCCCATGTGTCAGGTAAACGTCAAATAGAAATATACTGAACTGCAAAAGAAACGTCACACCGATAGAGGTTTCTTAAAAGCATATATTTTAATTCAGTCTAATTAACAATCAAAACGGAGCATTGAGCTCCAACTTGTCAATTATGGTTAACACCTTTTTCGGGAATCACATTAACAGTTCACACAAACAAAATCGCCAAAAATGGTACCATTCACTTCCGGTGGCGATGCGCATGGCATAGGACGTGTCTCACCCCCGCTCCGCTCATCAACAGCAATCTGTGAAATTATGCCAAATCTACGCAAAGGCAATAAGCACAAGACTACAAATGAATCATCAACAACAAACACGCAACAAGAGCTAACTCCATACTTAAGAACAACTGAGGACGAACGAGAAGGAAAAACAGACAATTCGCCATCCGCCATGACAGACAACGAAACCATGTGTGACGAAGAGATGAAGGAGTTCATCACGAACTCGCTTATAACGAACGAAATAAAGGCTGACATATCAGAGCTGAGAAAGAATCTGAACGATATGCTAGACACTGTCAACTTTAATTCAGAAAATATCAAGTCTAATAAAGCAGAAATTGATGAACTCCGGGCGGAAGTTGGAAAGTTGAAATTAGAGTACGACCAAAAATTCCTACAACAGGAGCTCTACACGAGAAAAAATAACTTGTTAGTGTACGGCATTCCGGATTCCAAGGATGCAGAAGCGGCATGTAAGGATGTTTTTACATCGTTGGGTGTCGACAAGGTAAAAGACATGCAATTCGTGGCAATCCATCGCCTTCCGCGTATGTCGACAAACCCATATACAGAGAAACAACCAAAGCCAGTGCTTGCAAAGTTCGTCAAGTTAGACGACAGAAACGCCGTCCTTCACGCAAGTTTCAAGAAACCCGTAGCCCTTGGAGAATCTAGAATATCCATCAGAACGGACTTGCCAGTGGTGCTGAAAAAAATTAGGGGTAAACTTGCAGCCAAGGCCTATGAACTCAGAAAAAACAAGAAACTCCAAACTAGGATCCAAGAAAAGGGCACAGACATTCAACTACAAGTCAGGAAGGACTCTGATTACCCGTGGAAATCAATTAAACTTGACGATAATCTATAGACTTTTCCTCACTGTGACCTCAAAATGTGCTATGTGCGCGTGTTTGTGTGTGAGATTCAGGGCACAGATGAAACCACCTCCACTTGAAAAAATAGGATTGCTCTCTCTAATTTCCATCTACGGACGCTAGAGTACTTCTTTTGTGTGTAGAATGGGGAAAAAGTGTGTACGTGTTTTCTCTCATTTGAAGGAATAAGTCAAACTATCGGATCTTTTGTTTGTCTACTTTTTCATGGACATTCATTAGATGGACCTTTTCATAAGGTAAATAATGATACACTGAAAGTATTTATTAGCGATGCATTGTGTGGATCTAAAAGTCCTCAGTTTATTTTTCCACCTATTTTCAGTAAAACTTCATGTAGCGCTGAAAATGCAATTCTCCACTGATATGTTGATACAGAGAATATTTTATATACTTTTTCATGCACCGGGTCTATACCAGTTGACAAAATTCGACATATCTGGGGAGGGTTTGCTGTTGGCGGTGGATCCAGCATTGAACTACTTTTTTTTCCTTTTCGTGCCACACGAAAATGGAACCAGATCACACGTATTCTCATCAGGGAATTATTATAAACCAAACATACATGTGTATCAAAGTTAGTTATAACGCATTTTTAATTCATGTTAACCCTAATTTATAGGAATAACGGTGTGCAGTGGAATAATATATATGTTTTTTTCACAGAAAAACTATCAAAGAGGTATATGTGTAAGTCTTCGACTACACTTAGACTGGTCTCTCACTCCGCAGAGCGCAACCTGCTTTGAGTGTTGTGGCTGGATGTTGACAAAGCAGTATACTTCCGGTGGGACTTTCACTTTGTGCCTAGCGTAAGCTATAACGCCTCGGCCCGGTCGCACCATACAAAACGACACCTGTTCTCATTCATGGACCAAACCTACCACAAATAATTTGAGCCTCCATTCTATAACGCTACCATGATCCATGTTAATCATGTCAACTGCAATTTTGCATGGGCAGCGTAACTTCGTTCTATGAACTCTGCTCTCAATTTCTTCCGTCCCAAGATAGTGTATCCTGTAATGCTTGTTGTTAGAGCTCAGAAAGACATATTCCTGCCATCTCGTATCATAAAGTGTAGAAACCAGTTGATGCCGATTTTTAATATAGAAAAATTATGAACCAAACTTTATCCGATACACAATTTCATAAGGCATGTTTAATTTATGATGTTTATGTCACCTGTATCCTATGTGGGCACAGTAGCTCCACGCCGAGGAACATGATGCTACTTTTTCTAAGTCCTGTTTCATTTACAAAGTACTTGTCCGGTGAATGTTTGCTGCTAGAATGAGGGTATGTTTCTGATTGCTATTTTGCACTATATCAGGTGATACCCGCTTTTGTAAAGGATATATTAAGAATCAAACTTATATAAAAGATTTCTTACGACAAAGATTTTAGTTGATACACAATTCCATAATTCCAACAATGTTTTCTGCGAATATTATTTGGCAAATCGGAGAAAGGTATTTCTTCTGTTGTTTTTTTGTATCATACAAATTAGAAATCATCCTTTAAGTTACATGGGCAGGATAACTCCAGGTTGAACAATGGCCTCAAGTTTTATTTACTGATAAACTCTTATGGTCTTAGTGAACATTTGCTATGAGAATGCCGAAAGATCTTTTCTTTTTGTGGCTTTGCACGATATCCCGTGGAAAACTTGAGCTTCCATTCCATAACGCAATTATAATTCATTTCAAGTGTAGTTTGTATGGGCAGGATAACTTTGTGCTGATAACATTGTTCCTTAATCTCTTACGTTCTTGAGGTCCAGTGACTCCTGTATATCAGGTCATACCCGTTTTTGTTAAGGATATATTAAGAATCAAACTTATATAAAAGATTTCTTACGACAAAGGTTTTAGTTGATACACAATTCCATAATTTAATTTCAATACATGTAATTTGTAATTTCTGTTGGCAATGTAGCCTTTTACTGATGATCAGGTTGTCAGTGATCTCAAGTTGTGTTGTACAAGTAACGATGTTTTCTGCGAATATTATTCGGCAAATCGTAGAAAGGTATTTCTTCTGTTGTTTTTTTGTATCATACAAATTAGAAATTATCCTTTAAGTTACATGGGCAGGATAACTCCAGGTTGAACAATGGTCTCAAGTTTTATTTACTGATAAACTCTAATGGCTTTAGTGAACATCTGCTATGAGAATGCCGAATGATATTTTCTTTTTGTGGCTTTGCACGATATCCCGTGGAAAACTTGATCTTCCATCCCATAATGCAATTATATTTCACTTCAAGTGTAGTTTTGTATGGGCAGGATAACTTTGTGCTGATAACATTGTTCTTTAATCTCTTATGTTCTAAAGGTACAGTGTTTCCTGTAATGTATGTTTTCAGAACTTTGAATGGTGTTTCTTTGCTTTTTCACATTATACGAACTGGAAACTAGTCGATGCTTACCTTCAATACAACAAACTTAACATTATTAGACACACTATTTTATAAGGCATTCTTGACTGATGATGCTTATGTCACTTGTAATTATGTGGACACAGTAGCTCCACACTGATAAATAGGATGCCACTTTGCTTCATTGACAAAGTGCAATGTATCCAGCGAAGGTTTGCTGTTAGAATGTAAATGTTTATCTCTGTTATTTTGCACCATACAAAGTAAATTTGGGTGACACCTGTTTTTCGTTAAGGAAATACGACAAATCAAATTTACAACGTAGATTGTTTGATACACAATTCCTTAATGAAATTTCAGTGAAAGTAACTTCCAACTTCCATGGTGCATTGTAGACTTATATTGGAGAACAGGTTGTCACTGCTCTCAAGGTTTTGTTGTATAAGTAACAATGTGTTCAACGAATATCATCCATTTTCACATACAACTGACTGCATAATGTTTTTTTAACTTATGTGGGCAGGGTGAATCCGGGTTGACCAACATTACCTCCAGGCTTTTTCTTTATGTGTCAAAAATAGCTATACTTAAAGTTCTGGAAAGGTTTGGCTTTGGTCCTCAGATGATAAAGTGGGTACATATTTTGATAAGCAATGCAACCTCTTGTGTCATACAAAATGGCCATCTCTCTTCATTTTTTGACAATGGTAGAGGCTGTAGACAGGGGGACCCAATCTCCCCATATTTATTTCTTTTTGTAGCCGAAATACTGGCCACTATGATTAGACACAATGATACGATTAAAGGCATTTATTTAATAAACATAGAGCATAAATTAGGGCAGTATGCTGACGATACACAGCTTTTTTTGGACGGCTCAGAAGAAAGCCTAAGAGTTGCACTTAATACTTTGGAAAGTTTTTACTATTATTCAGGATTAAGAATGAATTCAGATAAAACTAAGGCAATATGGCTTGGGTCAATGATTGGAAAGAATATTAAAGTGTGCAAAGACGTTAATCTAGATTGGATTCATGGTGAATTTGAAGTTCTTGGTATTCAACTAAACGCAAATTTAGAAAAACTATGGGTTATCAACACCAGAAAAAGACTCGAAAACATTAAGAGATTACTAGCAAATTGGCGTAAACGTAAATTGACATTAATTGGAAAAATAACTGTGATAAAAACCTTAGCATTATCTACTCTTGTTCACATATTCTCTGCTCAGCCGCAACCACCAAAAGAATTTGATGATGAACTAAGCTCAATTTTTTAAAAGTTTATTTGGAACTCTAAACCTGATAAAATTAAACGGGCGAATTTGACAAGAAGCTATGAAAATGGTGGATTGAGAATATGCCGGTCTTGACGTTGTGATGTTATTGAAGGTCGCCGACTGCAAGGAAGGTCTTGGATGCAGCTAGTGGCCTGATACTGCTCTTGCAGGCGACTTCAAAGTGAGTATCGTGTGTGACCTCCATTGACATCCATGAAAGCGTTGCATCGTCTGTACATGGAATGACTCGCGTTCATTGGTAAATCCGGATTGGAACCTTTTACCACGTCTGCCATTTTCGGTGCTTTTGGTAAATTTGGTCAGAAAACACGGACTATTTAGTTGTTAGATCGCTCTATTAAGTGATCAGACGGCTCTTTTTAGTGGTTATATCGCACTATTAAGTGGTCAGATCGCAATATAAATTGAACAGATCGCACGAATTAGTTCTTAGATCGCACTATTAAGTAGTCAGATCGCACATTTAAGTGATCAGATCGCATTATTTCGTTGTTAGATCGCACTGTTAAGTGATCAGATCGCATTAGTTACTGGTTAGCCTGCACTATTTAGTGATCAGATCGCACCATTGGGGTCATTTTTCACAGTTATTGAGATATTTAGAAAGTTACAGATATTACTAACAAATTCTTCTACCAAATTTCTTCACTATGTTTCCACGACTATACAGTGTTTGAGGTTAGGTTATTCATTTTGACAATACATTTATTTGTGTTTAAGACTTTGAGTCAAAATAACATAAAAATATACATACAAACAATATCCCACTTTTATTCTCACATGCCTCTCTGCAACTGAATACACCTCTAAGAAACATACTCAATATCTGATACTAACTCAATGTTCTGTTTTCAAATCAAATATTAACCATGAAGGTCCGGGTTAGAATACTGGCCTTCAGTAACCCATGCTTGTCGTAAGAGGCGACTAGCGGGATCGGGTGGTCAGGCTCGCTGACTTGGTTGACACATGTCATCGTATCCCTGTTGCGTAGATCGATGCTCATGCTGTTGATCACTGGACTGTCTGGTCCAAACTCGATTATTTACAGACCGCCGCCAAATAGCTGGAATATTGCTTAGTGCGGTATAAAACTAAATTCACTCACTCAAATCAAATATAACAGTTTCAAACCAAAGAAAGTCAAAAGCCATCATGGTCAATTAATGATTTACTTCAAAAACACATGAAACAGGAAACGTTTTGACAGCGTTTTATGCAGGTGACATTTACATTGTAACACAATTTAGCGATGGTCAGTATTTCCAACAGTTCAAAGAAAATGTCTGTAAATAACAGACATTCTTCAAACGAGGTCTTAATCCGTTCCCCAGACCTGCAATGTGAACCCTATACAAATGTCAAATTCAAGCACCAAACACACATACTACTGAAAGGCAATTGCAGTTGTTTTTAAATATAATTAATAAGTGATGTTCAGAAAATGGTGTCAATTTTTCAAAATCTGGAAGTAACCGCATTCATTTTTGTTGAAAATATACTACTCATAAGGACCCGGATGTATTTCTAGATGAACACCCTATTAAAGTTGTAAAGGAAGCTAAGTTCGACGAACACTTGACCTATGGGCCACACATCAAATGTTTGAAGAATAAATGCCTGGTGGCACTTGATATTTTAAGAGTCTCTTCAAACTCGGAGTGGAGAGGGGATAAGAAAACCCTCCTCGACTTGTAGAGAGCCCTGATCAGATCTATACTTGATTACGGCTCCATCATTTATGGTGGGGCTTGAAAACGCAGTTTAGAATTACTAGACTCTGTTCATCACCAAGGCCTGCGTTTCTGCCTTGGAGTCTTCAGAACATCGACAATTCCTAGTTTGAATGTAGAGGCTGATGAACCGTCCCTAACACTACGCCGTCTTAAATTATGAAATCCAATCCTGCACATGACTGTATTTTAATCCTCTTTATGAAGAAATTTACAAGGAAAACTAATCTCCTGTTTCACTACTTGGAATAATACTACAATCTGATATTTCTGCAGCTGAAATGGATGTCAACAATATAGCCCCAAATAAGCTTTTCTCTTCGCCATCATGGCAATTAGTAAGGCCAGAGGTGGATCTAACACAACCAACACTGTGTTTCTGAAACAAACCCACTTATATACCAACAACAGTATAATGAATTTGGAAACACTTATGATACTTGCAAATCTATCTTCACGGATGGATCCAAAGACGGTGGCACAGTTGCTGGTGCCACCGTTGGCTGGATCCACAGCAATATCTTCAAGATTACCCGATGACAGCTCCAGATTTACAGCAGAGGTTAATGCCATATTGACAGCTCTAAAATATACTGAGGGAAAGAAATAAGGGATCACATGAAAGTACAAGTATTCCCTTATTTCTTTCCAGGTTTCTTCACAAGCTATGCGATATAAAGCTTGTGAAGAAACCTTGGAAAAAATAAGGAACACTTGTCCTTTCAAGTGATCCCTTATTTGTTTCCCTCAGTATATATATACAAGCATTTTAGTTATACATAATTATTTTCATATTCTCTCTCGTATCTTCAGGATATTAAAACATGTCTTCTAAACGTCCACTTTTAATAGAAAGTATTGAATTATTTAATGTTCTTGCTACTGGCCAATACGACATCGTGTTTTGTTGGTTACCCAACCATGCTGGAATCGGTGCTAACACGATGGCTGATGCTGAAGCTTATCCCATGCAGTGATTATAAACCTGGCATTAGATGTTACATACGGGATCTAATGCAAAAGAAGTGGGACACCCAGGTAGGTGTCAATACACTACATGAAATTAAGCCAAATATTGGTTATACATACTTGGGTGTCAGTCCAAATTTGAGATCATTATACGACGTTGTTGTATTGGCCATGATTATTTGCTTAAAGGTGAGAATCCTCCATTTTGTGTCCCTTGCGTGACTGTATTTATTTTTCCATCACAAGAGATAAATGTTTCAAAGTTGCAACCTTGAAGGTTTTTTAAAATATTAGTTTACATATAGTAATTGGGTTTTATAACGTAATATAAGTCTTATTTCATTCAAAGTATTTTCCATTCTCAGATTTTTGTTGTATGGCTCATTTGTTCCCAAAATCGCCAAGGTATGATGTAAATGCAGCGGTCCATGCAAGTAGCAAGGTATTGTAAGTACCCGTGGGCCTTAGTATGGCAGTAGTTAGTAATCAGTACTAGTTCTATTTCTCAGGAAACCACATCGATGTAATGAGATTATTGATTTCCAAACACCAAACTATTTATTTATTTAAAATCCCGGTCAGACTTTGGCAAAATAACTACAATGGCATTATGCCACGAAGGAGGAAAATGTCCTGAAAGCCATAAGTGTTACAATATTTTTAAAAAAGGTTTTGACATATGATTCAGGAGCTGATGGACCTGATGGTGTTTGTTATCAGCTTCCGTGCGGCAAGCCAGCATAGTACCTCTGCCACAGGCCAGAAAAATGTGACGATCCGTCACATCTTGCAATGTCCATTCAATATAATGTACAGATTTCTTTTACTCTTTTATTTTTGAAGAGTCTACACATCTAACTAAACATCTTTAATATAATGGTTTAGTTTCACTAAGAAAATATCAAAAAACATGCAACACTATTTCGATTTGCGTAGCGATCCTTTGTTTACATAGGTTGTACGGCTCCACGCATGCTGTCATCGAAGCTGATGGAGAGCAAACGATGCAGCCAGTTTGATATCTAAATATATACTGTCATAGACCTTACTGTCGCAGTTGTGGAAGAATGTATATGTAACAATGTAAAACATTATGAAGAGAGCGTCGAAAAGCTTTCGTGAGTCTAGTCTCTTCTTATTATGAATATGCGCGTTTGATTACAAACAAGAGAAAAGTTCGGTCACGTGATATGCAATTTAGCCTGTGGCAGTGATGTCATGTTAAGTCACCACTGTGCCGGAGTGTGTGGTCAGGCCTCCAGAATAGACCTGAGCTGAGAATCAAGTGGTGATAACATTCACCTCGGTGCAACAGTAGCCAGGCCTCCAGAATAGACCTGAGCTGAGAATCAAGTGATGATAACATTCACCTCGGTGTAACAGTAGTCAGGCCTCCATGGTAGACCTGGGCTGAGAATCAAGTGGTGATAACATTCACCTCGGTGCAACAGTAGTCAGGCCTCCAGAGTAGACCTGAGCTGAGAATCAAGTGATGATAACATTCACCTCGGTGCAACAGTAGTCAGGCCTCCAGAGTAGACCTGGGCTGAGAATCAAGTGGTGATAACATTCACCTCGGTGCAACAATAGTCAGGCGTCCAGAGTAGACCTGAGCTGAGAATCAAGTGGTGATAACATTCACCTCGGTGCAACAGTAGTCAGGCCTCCAGAGTAGACCTGAGCTGTGAATCAAGTGATAACATTCACCTCGGTGTAACAGTAGTCAGGCACCGAGAATAGACCTGAGCTGAGAATCAAGTGGTGATAACATTAACATCGGTGCAACAGTAGCCAGGCCTCCAGAATAGACCTGAGCTGAGCATCAAGTGATGATAACATTCACCTCGGTGTAACAGTAGTCAGGCCTCCAGGGTAGACCTGGGCTGAGAATCAAGTGGTGATAACATTCACCTCGGTGCAACAGTAGTCAGGCCTCCAGAGTAGACCTGAGCTGAGAATCAAGTGATGATAACATTCACCTCGGTGCAACAGTAGTCAGGCCTCCAGAGTAGACCTGGGCTGAGAATCAAGTGGTGATAACATTCACCTCGGTGCAACAATAGTCAGGCGTCCAGAGTAGACCTGAGCTGAGAATCAAGTGATGATAATATTCACCTCGGTGCAACAGTAGTCAGGCGTCCAGAGTAGACCTGAGCTGTGAATCAAGTGATAACATTCACCTCGGTGTAACAGTAGTCAGGCACCGAGAATAGACCTGAGCTGAGAATCAAGCGGTGATAACATTAACATCGGTGCAACAGAAGTCAGGCACCCTTAGTAGACCTGAGCTGAAAATCAAGCGGTGATAACATTCACCAGTTGTCAGGCCTCCAGGGTAGATGTTATTGACAAGAGAGTCGGGGATACTAAATATATTGTATTTGCATTTAACAATTTCATACGCATGTGCTCCAATGAAATGACTTTGTAGCTAACTCAGCGTGTTGTCACTGCAGGTCTTGTAGATTTTGCATCTGCTTGTAATATAGATATTGTATCTGCTTGTGATATAGATTTTGTATCCCCTTGTGATATAGATATTGTATCTGCTTGTGATGTAGATATTGTATCTGCTTGTGATATAGATATTGGATCTGCTTGTGATATAGATATTGTATCTGCTTGTGATATAGATATTGTATCTGCTTGTGATATAGATATTGTATCTGCTTGTGATATAGATATTGTATCTGCTTGTGATAATTGATGTGGCCTACACTATTTTAAAATGTCACCATCTCAAAGCCACACTATTCTGAAATATTACTAGCTCAAAGCCACACTATTCCGAACTATTACTAGCTCAAAGCCACACTATTCTGAATTATTACTAGCTCAAAGCCACACTATTCTGAAATATTACAAGCTCCAAGCCACACTATTCTGCAATATCACTAGCTCAAAGCCACACTTTCCGAAATATTACTACCTCAAAGCCACACTATTCTGAAATATTACTACCTCAAAGCCACACTATTCTGAAATATTACTAGCTCAAAGCCACACTATTCTGAAATATTATTAGCTCAAAGCCACACTATTCTGAAATATTACAAGCCCAAGCCACACTATTCTGCAATAGCACTAGCTCAAAGCCACACTTTTCTGAAATATAACTACCTCTCAAAGCCACACTATTCTGATATATTACTAGATCAAAGCCACACTCTTCTGAAATATTACTAGCTCAAAGTCACACAATCCTATATATTACTAACTCAAAGCTACACTATTCTGAAATATTACTAGCTCAAAGCTACACTATATTTTCTGAAATATTGCTAGTTCAAAGCTACACTGTTCTGAAATTTTACTTTCCGTAGATGTCAAGTTGAAACAGGGGCTTCAGCTTATGCTGGACAAATATAGCATTAAACTAAACTATGGTGAGTGGACTTCACCTGGTATTGTGAAGACGAAGTCTAATGTAAGTTCATTAGGCTGTTTCTGAAACTGAGTTTTATACAATACTGGCATAGCATCTAGTTCAGGACAGCCATCGTCCAAATATTTCTAAAGACCAAACACTAAGTAGTATAGGCAATGGGGAGAAAAGCACGGATGTGCACCAATGTTAAAGCAATGGGAAAAAGGCTGTGGAGGCCCATTTCAATTTCTTTTCTGTGTATTGACCACTTTTGTCCTCTGTTCTCCGTATACAGAAAAATACAAGAACATACGACAACATACAGCCTACGGCAACAGAAGAGAAAAAAAAGTCAAATACACACAGTAGTATACAAAATGGGGTTCCGGCCACAATCCTCCTCATCGTGGTCTTTCGGTCCAATTCAGCTCTCAGCTGTGTGTTGACTACTCTAGAAGCCTCCAAACAGACTAGAAACCACCCCAGCTACAACTCGCTCCCACTCCACACACACATATACCACCGATGGAAGTGCACTCCAGTTAGAGATATGCAGGTGTATGGACATAGAACATTACAATGCCAGGAACTAAGCTATCACAAAAGGTTATGTTGAGATCCGATCTGGCAATATGTCTATCCGGGAGGCGAAGAAGAAGCACCATATATCGCAAGCCAGATATATGCGAATCCGAGGCAGTATAGACCCTGAGACACAAACAGAGACACACACCAACACAACTTCTGTCACGACATGGACAGAGGTCTTTGAGATGTTGCTAGAGAAGCGTCCCAATCTATTCCTTGCCACCAAAGAGAAAAAAATCCAAGAGCAATCGGGAAACACAATCTACCAGATCCCCAGGCAGTTTCTCGAACTCTATTGGCTGTGTTTTCTTCGATTCAGACGGCAAAATAGTAGATTTTGTCTCGATATACCAACCAAACCAATTTCAACCTGCAGCAGGCAAACACCGAATCGTTCTCGACCACTGCCCGGAAACAAAGACAGATGACAACCAATGCACCGACTGCCTCTGCTGCTATACCGCAAGTACCTGCCATATTCGACCAAGACAACTCTACTTGCAAGTGCGGCACCATAGACCACTGCACTTGCAGCAAGAAATGCGTTATCTGGAAAAACAAAGATACACCTTATACATCCCAGGAGCGACTCCCACTAGAGGTTCCAGAAGAAATCGAGATCTCCAACTGTATCTCAAACATAGAGAACCTGTACGACCAAGATTGTTTTGGCTGGTGCTCTATGATACAAACACATACTCGACAATTTGGTAGACAATTGCGTATGCAAGAAGATTCTTGTATCTTACTACAGTTAGCTGGGAAAGCAGACCCACCACCTGGACGGAAAAACTATTTGCCATGCCCCATTGCCAAACTACAGTCAAAGGATATGGAAGCAGCAGCACCACCATGCAACAAACACAGAAAAGCTGCAGACATTCCAGAGGGAATCTATGTATGCAAAGGTTTGCAGTAGCCAAACACAGAGGGAAGAACAGACTGTCGCTGCTACTCTCTGCCGACTGGAAAAACTATTCGGGTATATGGTTACAAGATACAAGAAACTATTCAAGACAACGGTGGAATTGGAAATCTATGGTTGGTTGGTGGGCAGTTTCTGTGTAGGCTAGGCAAAGTCTGCTACTCACCGATTTCAGAAAAGATTAACGATCGACAAGTAGAGTTTGTGTTTCCCAAAGACGAAGACAAATACAAAGTAGTCGAACATACAGAACACAAAAAGTAGTCCAACATACAGAAATGTAGTCGAACATATAGGAGACAAAAAGTAGTCCAACATACAGAAGACAAAAAGTAGTCGAACATACAGAAGAGTAGTCCAACATATAGAAGACAAAAAGGAGTCCAACATAGAGAAAAGTAGTCGAACATATAGAAGACAAAAAGTAGTCCAACATACAGAACACAAAAAGTAGTCCAACATACAGAAATGTAGTCGAACATATAGGAGACAAAAAGTAGTCCAACACACAGAAGACAAAAAGTAGTCGAACATACAGAAGAGTAGTCCAACATATAGAAGACAAAAAGGAGTCCAACATAGAGAAAAGTAGTCGAACATATAGAAGACAAAAAGTAGTCCAACATACAGAACACAAAAAGTAGTCCAACATACAGAAAAGTAGTCCAACACACAGAAGACAAAAAGTTGTCCAACATACAGAAAAGTAGTCCAATGTACAGAACACAAAAAGTTGTCCAATATAAAGAACACAAGTGTAGTCCAACACACAGAAGACAAAATACATATTTGGTCAATTTTTCTAATGTTTTTGCTACATTTTTTCAGGTGTGTGTATCCAAACTGCTACTATTTGCCACGACTACCACACAATGTACACAATCTATCTACCACCACATGGTGTACTGTATACGATCTGCCTACTACAAATACAAACTCGATATAGAAAGGATGTTTTTTGCTTTTTACGAAATCGGTTGCAATAGTTTGTTGTTCTGCAAGATGTACAAATTGGTTTTCTTTGTTATTGCCAACACGTGTGTTTGTAGCTTTCCATACTGCCAAAGCAGCAATAGATATGTACGCCCATTTTTGTATAGTTTGTAGCACATGTCCAATATTTTGCCTCGATGTCCACAATCCCCTATCACAGAATATATTCACCATGTCCACATTTCATTCTCGGCAAGCCACGAAGGAGGTTGTCACCTCTTTAAGCCAATAGCATCTGCTCCTTTTCTGATGAGAAACTCCACCAGTTTCTGATGTCCATTTGCTGCTGCCACCATCACTGGTGTCTTCTTCTTCCATCCTCTACTGTTGATGTTCACCTTGTTCTGTGAGACAATATACTTCACCACCTCCAGATGCCCTCCCTTGCATGCCAGGTGAAGGATGTTGTTACCACTGGCTAATAGGAGTGACAAATAAGCTCCGTGCTCCACCAGAAACTCCACCACGTCCTTTTCCCCCATTTCTGCTGCTACCATCACTGGTGTCTTCTTCTTCCATCCTCTACTGTTGATGTTCACCTTGTTCTGTGCGACGATATACCTCACTACATCCAGATGTCCTCCGAAACTGGCCAAGTGAAGTGTGCTGCTACCACCGCCATATACGCGTGACAAATCAGCTCCGTGCTCCACCAGAAACTCCACCACATCCTTATGTCCATTTGCTGCAGCCACCATCACTGGTGTCTTCTTCTTCCATCCTCTGCTGTTGATGTTCACCTTGCCCTTTGATACAATGTATTTCGCCACCTCTAGATGTCCTCCAAAACAGGCCAAGTGAAGTACGCTGCTACCACCTTCATATACGAGTGACAAATCAGCTCCAAGTTCAACGAGAAACTCTACCACGTCCTTATGTCCCCATCGTCCTGCCACCATCACTGGTGTCTTTTTCTTCGATCCTCTGCTGTTGATGCCCACCTTTGCCCTGTGAGAGACAATGTACTTCACTACATCCAGATGTCCTCCCTACAGGCACAGTGAAGGATGTTGTCACTTTGTTCATCCACAAGTGACATGTCAGCTCCTTCACCCACAAGTGACTCTACGACTTCTTTATGTCCGTTCTATGCTGCCAGCATCATAGGTGTTCTTTTGCACTGTGCTCTACTATCGATGTCCGCCATGTCATGTGAGAGGACATACTTCACCACATCTACATCTCCTCCTAGACAGGCTGGAGTGAAGGATGTTGATACCGAATCTATCAGTAAGTTTCACGTTGGCTCCTTTAGTCACAAGTAACTCAACCACTTCTCTATGTCCCTTTTAAGAGCCGCCCACATCACGGGTGTGTTCTACCAATCCACTCTTGACAGTCTATGTTGGCCCGTCCCTGGGACAAGATGACGTTCACCCTTGATAAGTCCCCGATCTTTGAGGCGTTGTGGAGGTCACACAGTGGTAGTGCTGTAACACAATGATTATGTCTATACACATTTTAGACAGCAGTTAGAAGGTACAATTTTGAAATTTTGAAATTTTGAAACCTTGTCATCAAAAATAGTCTTTACTCATTCCTTTCTCAACACTAACAGTCTGTACTCATTCCCTTCTCTAAATAACAGTCTATATTCCTCCCTCGTCCATGCATGCGAGAAAGCTAGGTTCAAGATCATCAGGATAGCGTTCTTTATAGTGTGGGCGTACAACCATGTTAAAAACAACCCTAAGTCGTTCATTTGTGAAATGGGATCTGTAATGCAGATCTAAGGAGCAACATACACAGCGACAATACAAACTCTATGAACATATCTAATATCCCTGTGCATTGGTCGTAGAAGTCACCCCAAACCACAATTACAACATATGTACAGATGTCTCTACACTTTTACAAATACACTTTACAATCTCTACACCACTAGCTTAAACCCATGAATTAAACTTTAGGCTAGTGTAACCATTTAAGAAAATATTGTTGTTATGGCCTTTTTCCTCTGCTCTTTAAACCTTCCAAGTATCGTTTTCTCTCTGACATTTATTTCCTGTAAGTCGGACTGGTAGAAGGTGCCCTGGGTTCCTGTCATGGTTGTAGTCCTTGACTCTGGTAGTTCGCCCTCAAGATTCTCTGAGAATGGTGACAATTTCCCAGTCCATATTTCATGCTTAAGAATATTTCTATCTTTCGACACTTTCTGTACTTTCTTTAGCTCGAAACTCTTGTCATCTATTCGCTCTTATTCGTATCCTGATACATACATACAATGGAGTTAAGCTTATACTACCTTCATGACCTATAAGTCCGTATTCAGTTTCAGTGTGATTAGATATAAAATACACGATGTAGAAAGTTGTTACTGATGAAAGAGAATTATTCATGTCTGTACAAGAATACGTACATGTTAACCTGAATAGTTGTGTATATTATGTTAGCAATACTTTATTCTATTATGGATTTGGTTTTGTATAGGAAGGTCAAGCATTTGGCATTTATAAATTTGTCTTTAAAAGAATTTTATCTCAGGAAAACTTATTGTCATATACAATAACTGTTGTCAGAAATACCGAAATATCCACCTCTAAATACTTATTCAACTATTAAAGGAGAATATTGGGAAATTAATCATTCATTTTCATCTTTAGATATCTTATGTATTTCATTTTCAAAATGTTCAGAAAGATAATACTCCTCTTGAGTTTGACTTAAAGGGAGCTGTGATACAGGCAAAAGCCCACTCAGTTTTTATTCAACTGAAATATGAATGTTGCTGTGTCCAAGTGAAGGTTTTATGTTTAAGTATAATAAAGGACAAAAAAGATAAAAACAAAGAAATATCTGTTTTACCATAACTATGTCTACAGATAGGTAAAGGCCCTGCATCCCCGCTGGAGGAAAAAGAAACTAAGGAAATCAGGTATATAACATACAAAGACGATATTTCGAATCTTCTTTATGACAAATTCTATGAATCAACTCAAACCGTAATTAGATAATTCTATCCAGGAGAGTAAATCAAATGTCACAGCATACATGTACGCCGTGCTTTCTAATAAGTAAAAAACATCAGGAACGTGATTCGGAAATCCAGAAGACCAAATAAGTAAAGTAATTTATTATGTTTAGTAAATCAATATCAAAACAAATATAATATCTGAATTCACTAAAACACACACGTGCTTTACGTGCACACCTTAGCGCAGGAGGCGAGTGGGTGATCAATACAAAGAAGAGACTTGAACATATCAAAAGAATTCTTTTGAACTGGATAAAACGGGAAAATATCCATTATTAAACGTTCAGCTTTATCAATTATAGTTCATGTTAGGGTGGGTATTGCAGAAATTTTCATATGGCGATATATTGTTGAAAAACCTGTATAGGTGCACCTTTGCTTAGAAGCTTCCATACGGGCTAATTCTGCTACCAGCCTAGGGAAAATGAGTGTTTGCCCAATCCCTTCGACAAGACCACTTTCGGCTGCTCCCCAATGTAGTGCACTCCCAGTTAGAGCTATGTGGGTGCATGGATATAGAAATATGCCAGGAACCAAGCTCTCGCGCGAAGCCTATACCGAGATCCGATCGGGTCGTTTGTCCCTTCGGGAAGCGAAGAGGAAGTACCACATATCGCAAGCTCGATACACGCGAATCCGAGGTGGTATAGACAAGCCCCAGACAGCGACAACTCCCGACATATCCGAAGACTTCGAGGCCCTGCTGCAGAAGTGTCGCCCCATGTTGCTTTCCGACCGAGAGAAACAAATCCTGGAGCAATCGGGACACACCTTCTACGAACGCTACCAGATCCCCAAACAGTTTCTCGAACTCTACTTGCTGTGCTTTCGCCCACTAGTAGAAGCCGGCAAAATAGTTGATTTCGTCTACATCTACCCACCCCACCAATTTCGACCCTCGGCGGGCAAACTCCGAATCATTCTCGCTGATGACTGCTATCCGGGCCCCAAGGACAGACACAACCGATGCACCGACTGCCTCGCCACTCTATCGGAACTGCCTGCTCTCTTCGGCCCCGACAACTCTACGTGCAAGTGTGGTGCCATCGACCATTGCGTCGACAGCAAGAAATGCGTTCTCTGGGAACAGAAAGCGATAGACTACACACCCCAGGAGCGACTTCCACTCGAGGTTCCAGAAGAGATCGTGGTCGACAGCTGTTTCGTGAATATAGAGAACCTGTACGACAACGCCTGCATTTTCTGGAGCATACGATACGCACTCCTCGCCAGCAAATTGGTGGACCGTTGTCCGTGCAAGGAGAAAGAGTCTTGTATCTTCCGGCAGCTATCGGGGAAAGCAGAGGTACCACAGGGACGGGGCAATATTTGGCATACCCCATTGCCCAACTATGGCGGACCCAAGGATATGGAAGTAGCACCCCCTCCGTGCAGCGAACACCGAAAAGCCGCGAACGTCCCAGAAGGAGTCTACATGTGCAAAAAGTTTGCTGTAGCGAGATACAAAGGGAAGAACCGGCTGTTGTTGCTACTCGATCCCCCGACTGGGGAAACGATTCCAGTCTACGGCTACAAGATACGAGAAACGATTCGGGCCGCCGGTGGAATAGAACGCCTACGGTTGGTGCGGGAACCGTTTCTGTGCACGCTCGGCAAAATCTGCTACTCGCCTATATCGGAAAAGAAAGACGATAGAGAAGTAGAATTGCTGCTTCCAGACCTTGGGCGAGAATAGGTTCTATGGGTCCTGCACTGCAGGGCTAGGGAGAGTAGACCCTCCGACAGCTCGCCTAGTATTTTTGCAGATGCAGCCGCGGGCTGGGGGTTGCAAAGGACGAATGGAGTCGTACACTTGTCTAGGCCCGTTTTCGTATTCCAACTGCTTTTCGTGGTACGGAAAGTATACCCTACTACAATACTTTTTTTCCCCAAAAACACTGCATTCCACACTCTACTCCATATGGAAGGGATCCCCACGTTTGGTCTTGGGTGTTTCTACCTTCTCGGTCGGTGTGTGGAGGGGGTGCACGAAGGGGGAAACTGGTTTGCTGTGCTTCCAGGTCTTGTAGACGACCTTCCAGAGAAAAACAGCGGCTAGCGAAAGGTAGGTCCACCTTTGGGCTGTTTCTAGCATCTGCCGCACCTTCTGGATATCCAGACGGGTCTCTTCTTGCTCCTCCTCGACGTTTTCTATTTCCTCTTCCTCGTCGTCCTTGTCCAGCATCGACAAGATGTCGACCAACAAATTCGTGGTTTGCTCCACACGAGCCGGCAACGTATTCGTGGTTTGCTCCACACGAGCCGACATCGCCGCAGTTTGCTCCACACGAGCCTCTAGCCTCCCCAAGCGGTCGTAGAAGTCCTGGATGGTGGGCGCAGTCGGCTCTGCAGCAGGCAATACGCTGCTGCGCTGGGGGGCAATACGCTGCCGGCAGACGTCTCGCTAGCGGGCGAGATGGCCACAGGCAATGCGTCTGTGCTGGGGGGAAGCCAACACTTCCTCTCCAGTGGTATACTAAGCAACATATTGTCTATATGGGGATCCCAGGGCACACCAGGAATCTAGGGCAAACTAGATCCAGATCCTAGAGGAAACTGTAATCCACACTAGAGAATCCCAAGTTTGCTTGTTTTGCAGGAAATTTGCCTAGCAATTGTAGGGTAAACTTAGCAATGCTTAGCAATGCTTAACAATACTTAGCAAATGCTTAGCAATATTGCTTAGCATTGGCTTAGCATTAGTAGGGTATACTGCATCTGCAAAATACTAGGCGAGCTGTCGGAGGGTCTACTCTCCCTAGCCCTGCAGTGCAGGACCCATAGAACCTATTCTCGCCCAAGGTCTGGAAGCAGCAATTCTACTTCTCTATCGTCTTTCTTTTCCGATATAGGCGAGTAGCAGATTTTGCCGAGCGTGCACAGAAACGGTTCCCGCACCAACCGTAGGCGTTCTATTCCACCGGCGGCCCGAATCGTTTCTCGTATCTTGTAGCCGTAGACTGGAATCGTTTCCCCAGTCGGGGGATCGAGTAGCAACAACAGCCGGTTCTTCCCTTTGTATCTCGCTACAGCAAACTTTTGCACATGTAGACTCCTTCTGGGACGTTCGCGGCTTTTCGGTGTTCGCTGCACGGAGGGGTGCTACTTCCATATCCTTGGGTCCGCCATAGTTGGGCAATGGGGTATGCCAAATATTGCCCTGTCCCTGTGGTACCTCTGCTTTCCCGATAGCTGCCGGAAGATACAAGACTCTTTCTCCTTGCACGGACAACGGTCCACCAATTTGCTGGCGAGGAGTGCGTATCGTATGCTCCAGAAAAGCAGGCGTTGTCGTACAGGTTCTCTATATTCATGAAACAGCTGTCGACCACGATCTCTTCTGGAACCTCGAGTGGAAGTCGCTCCTGGGGTGTGTAGTCTATCGCTTTCTGTTCCCAGAGAACACATTTCTTGCTGTCGACGCAATGGTCGATGGCACCACACTTGCACGTAGAGTTGTCGGGGCCGAAGAGAGCAGGCAGTTCCGATAGAGTGGCGAGGCAGTCGGTGCATCGGTTGTGTCTGTCCTTGGGGCCCGGATAGCAGTCATCAGCGAGAATGATTCGGAGTTTGCCCGCCGAGGGTCGAAATTGGTGGGTCGAAATTGGTGAAATCGACTATTTTGCCGGCTTCTACTAGTGGGCGAAAGCACAGCAAGTAGAGTTCGAGAAACTGTTTGGGGATCTGGTAGCGTTCGTAGAAGGTGTGTCCCGATTGCTCCAGGATTTGTTTCTCTCGGTCGGAAAGCAACATAGGGCGACACTTCTGCAGCAGGGCCTCGAAGTCTTCGGATATGTCGGGAGTTGTCGCTGTCTGGGGCTTGTCTATACCACCTCGGATTCGCGTGTATCGAGCTTGCGATATGTGGTACTTCCTCTTCGCTTCCCGAAGGGACAAACGACCTGATCAGATCTCGGTATAGGCTTCGCGCGAGAGCTTGGTTCCTGGCATATTTCTATATCCATGCACCCACATAGCTCTAACTGGGAGTGCACTACATTGGGGAGCAGCCGAAAGTGGTCTTGTCGAAGGGTTTGGGCAAACACTCATTTTTTCTAGGCTGGCTGGTAGCAGAATTAGCCTGTATGGAAGCTTCTGAGCAAGGTGTACCTATACAGGTTTTTCTTATCATTCCCTACTACTCGGTGTAAAACGGAAATATCCGAAGATTTCCAAGTGTTACGAAGTTTTCCGAATGCATGTCGAAAAACCGGTTTTCGATCCGGGTATCGCAATATGTATCGATTTCAAGTCTGAACCGGTAAATACCGGTAAACCGGTTGTATTGCGCAGCCCTAGTTCATGTTCTCAGATCTCTTCCCAATCATCTGAATGTTTTCATCACAAAACTGAATAATTAATCATTTCTATTCATATGGATTGATAAGAACGACAAGATAAAGCGAATTAATTTAATGCGCAAAATGAAGTTGATGGTATAAAAATAGTTGATGTCAAAACATTTATTGGTTGACAAAAAATGCATGTTTAAGAAGATACGTGTCAGAGTCTAATTGCTATAGTTTAGCTGGTTTCCCCTGAAAATACATTCTTCAGTTAGGTTCAAATATTAGGAAACAATAGAAAATCGAAATCCCGTTTTGGAAAGATGCTCTCAATGCATGGAATAGATATATTAAAGGCTATGAATGGAACAACGATATAAAATGAAATTCTTATGGAACCTATTTGGCTATATCACCTGTGTACTCACCCCTAATTTGATTATATTTAACTGGTCCCAAAAGGAATAGTACACATTTAGGATATTTTGTAAAGACCCTTGATTTCCTAACATTTTCAGAACTTAAATCAAAATTTGATGTTAGAGGTAGGGTTCTTGATCTAAATCGTGTTCTTCTCAGTATACCAAAATGGAAAGATGTTATACGAACAACAAAACATCCAAATAAATCAAAATTGTCAATATGTTGGAACAAGCCTAGTAAAAAGCTCAAAGGTTATTTTATGATCATTTCATATCTGAAAATAATTTTCCTAAAGTCTGTGATAAATGGGACAGCGAATTGAATGTTAATGTTAACTTGAAGACCATATTTCTACAATAGAGACAATCTGGAATATAATATCACCAGCGCTGTGACTGTTATAACTGTATCTTACGATAATGCAGCACTAGCATTTTATTGTGATTCCATGATCTTGTACTCAGTCCTTAATTTCCAGCACATGATGTAACAGAATATGTATGTGCCTTTCTATGTATGTTCCCATTTAACATCCTTCCTCCACACTTTGGGAGAAACACCGTACACTTTTCTGATAAAACATCTACCTTCCTGACAGACCATTCCACATCCACCTCCACACACTGGGAGAAACAACGTACACCTTTCTGATAAAATACCTACCTTCCAGACAGACCATTCGACATCCATCCTCCATACACTTCGAGAAACAACGCACACCTTTCTGATAAAATACTTACCTTCCAGAAAAACCATTCCACATCCGTCCTCCACATACTGGGAGAAACAACGTACTCTTTTCTGATAAACGACCTGCCTTCCAGACAGACCATTCCACATCCATCCTCCACACACTGGGAGAAACAACGTACACCTTTCTGATAAAATACCTACCTTCCTGACAGACCATTCCACATCCATCCTCCATACACTGGGAGAAACAACGTACACCTTTCTGATAAAATACTTACCTTCCAGAAAAACCATTCCACATCCGTCCTCCCCACATACTGGGAGAAACAACGTACTCTTTTTTCTGATAAACGACCTGCCTTCCAGACAGACCATTCCACATCCATCCTCCACACACTGTGTGAAACAACGTACACCTTTCTGATAAAAGACCTACCTTCCATACAGACCATTCCACATCCATCCTCCACACATTGAGACGTCTCACTGCACACCTTGGATCCACAGGATCGAGTGGGAACCTGTAGAATGAAATAAAGATATTTATCTTACATCAATATATAGCGTTTGGGTCGATGTTTTTCAATATGCTCTTTCGGGT